>NC_054746.1:2713314-3313314 GCF_018143015.1 Lytechinus variegatus | reverse complement strand
AAAAATGGTCCTATGCAAACAAAGTCTAGGGATATGATGAAATTCAGTAGTCTAAGGAGGTTAAACAAGGAATAGGACCCTGTAACATTAAGCATAGCGATTGATTGCAAGGCTAATTTTATGGTTGATCATACACAATAACTGATGCAATCAATCATAGAAAAAAAGTCACACGATCAATTGCTAAGCTTTACAATACGGGGCCCTAGAATGGATGGAGTTATTACCTTCTGCTGTTTGGAGGCAGATGGTCTCACTGTACTCCCCTTCGCCAGCATGGTTGTAGGCCTTGACACGGGAATGGTAGGTACTATCAAAGTGCAGGCCGTCAACGGTGCACATGGTTTCACGCCCGCAGTACACCTCCTAAAAACAGATATATCACAAGGAAAATAGGTCATCATTGATGTTTTAATAATTCATATAATTATGATAAATACAGTCAAACCTGTTTTTGCAACCACCTTGTCTATAGTGAAGACCCGTCTTTTGGATCTCTAGGATGACTGTGACCGTAATAGTTTGATTGTATTAACTATTAAATTTTGCTACTTTCCCAGATTTTTAAAGATTTTTTAAGGAGAAGTGATTTATACACACATGCATAATCATCTTTATCATCAAATCAAAATTCATAAAAATGTAAAGAGGAAAAGCAGATAAACATTAATACTACCACTATATCTATGTTACATACAAATTGTTTCTTTCTTTGTAATGTCATCTGCTTTTTTTCCTTTTGGTTTTCCCCAGTTCCTCCTCCAAATAAAGTGGTGGGAGAAAAGATTAGGGAGTCCTAACAGCAACTTGCTAATTTTTTCTCCTCTAACAAACTTGAATGATTTTCTTTTCCAGGCTACCTAAACAGTCCCAAACCCACAAACACCAATACAACCAGCACTACATACCCCAGAGTGACAAATATTGTTTTTATTCCCCATTTGTAACAGAAAGGTGTTTGAGAACCAAGTAATACACTGCTTTGTAGATGATTGGTACAATGAAGAAGGTGTTATTCTCCAAATATTTGGAAAAAAAAATCTAGGAACCAAAATCTTTTGTGTTTCCACCCCTTTGTTGTTGTATCAATCATCTTGTAATTTTGATTGGAGAAGCCTGCTACGACAGGCTGTCAATCAAAAGAATGGGTAAATATGATGTTGGGAAATTATAAGAATATAATGCAGAATGTAATGAAGTGAAGTGTCAATGCAATTTCACCCTTCAAAAACTCAAAATGAATTGAATTGAAAAGTCTGTCCAAACTAACTCCTACAAATTTACCCTAAGTGGTCTCTGATCTGTTATCAAATTCAGTTTCATTCCGATTCTGTTTTTGATTTTAAATTATCCAATAAAGACCAAAAATATCCTTTCAAATAGATGAATATAGTAGATTAATTAAGAGCATTGTCAATGGGGTTATTGAAATTTTGTTACACTTTAAGACAATATCAGAGGATTACAGAATGTTTAAGGGCGGGACCTAGTTTTATACCCATGAAAATTTGGCTGTTTGTACTGCAAATATGAGTTTGTAATTGTACTCTTCAGATTTGTGACCATTTAAAGGTAAATGCCAGTTTTGGTGACGATATCAAAATGAGTTCGTTCAGAATCCAATGAAATGACCACCAAAGTGTGTGTTTGTATAAATAAAACATATGTGCCAAAGGATTCTGGAAGAATTGTGTAATTGCCGAGAAATAAGCAAATAAGCACAGGATTTGGGTCAAGTGTCGGGCACGACATTTAAAGCAATAATAATATATTATCCCACATGCGCTTATGTGTTGGTGATCTTCAGTGTGAATATTTTTCAGCGTAGATTTCAAGTTTTCACAAAGTTCAGTTTATGTTACTATTCCAGATCTAGATCCTCGATGATAAACTGACAATTAAGCCTGGTTTACAGACTTTCTCATGAAATCAGTTTACTGCAACTATACTGGCATTTCTCTTTAAGGAGAAATTATCCTCTTTACTAAACAGGTAAATTTATATCCAGTGGAGTACTTCATGCACGAATATTCAGTGATTTTCACCGATAAATGTTATAAGCTCCTGAAATCCTTGCATCTGATTGGCTCAGAACAAATTTGTCAGTGAAAATCCTTGACTACTTGTCTCGTGAAACACTCCCCTATTGGTTATTACCACATGTTTGCCAATGGCTGTCCCTTTTGATTCCAAGTTTTCATGAAAGAAACAAATGATGTAAAAATATAAAACAAATGATGATAGAGATATGAAGGAACCACTAACCCGGAACTCTCCGTTATTGCCATCATCTAGCTCGAGTACATATCCCTCAACCCAGCTAGATGGGTGAGCTTGCCATGCGATGGTAACACTGTTATTCTCTGCACTGCAGTCTGATGGGATGATACTAGGTGCTTCAGGAGCTGCAAAAACCAACAACCGAATCTAGTTGGACTGGAGTGCATATGTTTAATTTTGAAATCAGAATATCAATGTTTAATTGGTAATAAATAAAAAGTTTGAAAAAAAATGAATGGGGTGGTGCAATGTTTTGAAGCTATAGCTAATATTCAGAATAGTTGGAAAAAACTCATCAAAATGCACATTTCTTGGCAAAATGGTAAAGAGGTTGAAAATAACGGGTACAATTTTTCAAAGCCGCCCAACTTTACTGAAGACAATATTCAGAATATCATAAAACAAACAAACATAAAAATGCATATTCCTTTGCCAAATGTACTAAATGAAGAGTTTGAAAATAACTTATGGGGTAGGGCACCTTTATAACTGAGCCACCAAATCATAGCCAATATTCAGAATAGTTGAGAAAAAAATACAGAAAAGGAAAACTCCTTGGCTAAATAATATGGCAGTATGACAAGCCCCTTCCAAATTCAAATTGTTTATCAAACGCATTGGTTACATGCCATCACCACAATAAATTTACTTTTCCAATTTCTATTTGAAAGGTGTGACGTACGTTGTAACTTGTGAACATTCTGCAGGAATGTAACATTATCATAACCACATGCATTTTGTAAAAATGTCCAAATGGTACATTCAGATACATTACAATGTCCAAGACAAGACTTTTTATTCACAAAAGTCTGAAAAACACTTACATGAACATGACAGAAACAAGTTGAAAAAACATTTTAAAAAATAATAGGAAAACAAAAGCAATAAAGAAGTCATAATTGAGCATAAATCCACCACAATGATGAGCATCTATCACACTGCTATAAAAAAACTTGGAATAGATGCATTTTTCACAAATCAAATACAACTCCATATCAATAGATTTAAATAATTTTCATAAAGCAGTAGCTACGATCAGTAACTATGATTATATTCTTAGTGAACATCAAATATGTTTTGAACGTTAGAAGAAATGGATGGAAATGCCATTTCGAAGCATTCATGCCATTCAAAGTAAAAAAAAAGCAATTCAAACAAAATGAAAGTGGATCCTGTTTGCAATGGGGGAACATTATCCGTGAGACATAAAAACATGATATGACAGGGCGGCTGATCGGTAGAAAGAAAAGAACTGAGACGGCAATGCTACACCATGAATGAGACATGAAGATGACACAGAGATGCAAATATACAGACACCGATACAAGAAACAGAAAATGTGGGGCAGGAAAGAGGAAAGCCGCTACAAAAGGTGGTTTCAAACCGCCTCTATCATAAGAATCCTCGTTAAATCACGAGAACTTTTTTAGGCTGAAAATACCCATTAATTATTCCTGCATTCACACCGCCCCGAAACATACCCTTCGGGATAGGTTCCTGAAGTTACGAGCATGCGCAGTATGGTCTGATAAGCAGGCAAGGTGCGAGATTCAAAATCACTAGCCCAGCAGCCACCCACGGCGCTCGCGCCCAACGACAAGCTGGGGTAAAAGTTCATGCAAATTGCTTTCACATTGCCAAAATACCTTCGACCTAGGAAAAAATCCCCGCGAAAGTTCTCATAATTTCGCCAAACACCGACTATTTAGCGGGTATTTTCTTTCGGAGAAATTATGCGTGGTTTGCTTTCACATTACCAAAATACCTGGTATTTTCTGATCGGGGTAAATTTCCCAATCAGAGAATACCTGGAACTGACAAACTTCGAGGCGGTCTGAAACCACCTACAGAGAGATAATCGACCATCGTCATCGGATCAATGTAGGGTATCATGCTTCCATGTCCCCCTTGGAAGGCAGGGTGCTGTATCGATACAAGATGTCTGCCCCACTGATGCCATCATCGGGTGACACCCAACAGTGGTTTCTCAGGAGATGGAGACTCTTTTTTTACAGAATGTCAAGAGAAAGTTGTTCAGAATTGAACAGGGGGGGGGGGAGGATGGTGCATCCATACAGAGGATTTTTCTTGATTTAAAACAAAAACTGAAGATTTTTTTTTGTTTTTAGAAGATGTCTTTCTATCATTCTATGGCCTGTTTCAGACCTCCCCTGAAAATTACCCTCTCCAGCTAAACTTTAGTGTAGTATACCAACTTTACTACTCCCAAACAGTAATCAAAGATAAGATTTTAAAAGAGATCCTGAAAATGGACAAATAACCTCATAAAATCCTTCTGGCACCATCTATGTTTGGAGGAGGCATAATAAGGTTTTAACTTTCACAACCAGGATAATATCATCTAATCTTAATAACTACTTTTCTAGAGAGGGGGAAGGGGTCATGCAATCTATCCCATCCATTTATACAGCCCTGTATTGAACCATGGACCTACTACTCTGTCAGAGTAGTAGGTCCATGAATGAACGCATTGATAGAAAGTATATCACATGTAATTTCACCTCCAAAAGAATTGTAAATCAGATATTTATGAAGAAGAGGTCTAACACTTCCAATTAATGTTTGATAGCTACTGAATATCGTCTGTTTCTCTAATAGCAAAAGATTTGTTTTCTTCTTTGCTTTTTCAATACTAATTTTGAATGGATGACTTCTTGTGTTTCTGGATAAAATCAGAGTAGAATCTGGTATGGACACACTCACACTGAGACGGTTTCTGGATAAAATCAGGGTAGAATCTGGTATGGACACACTCAAAGCCCTTTAGGAAGAAACTGAGGGAAACTAAAAACTCAAGGTTTGATGGGACCGATCGATGGCCAGTGAAGGGAAAGCAGGCTGACAGAATTCTGATGAATCGAACGTCGACATGGTAGACAAAATCAGAACAACTTCCCCCCTTGTCAGAAACAGAGAAAAATTAGGAGGTAGGCCCTATAATTCCAGTGGTAGTGAGGGTTTCCAACAGCAAAAGGGTTAAATTTTGCCACTAGCGTGGCCGCAGCTATGGGTCTACACTGTAATGTCAAAAGTGACGGGATTGTTAACTCATTGATTCCAAAGTTTCCTACAAGAGGTATTGCTCTGATCATTAAAGTAGCTATAGTCAGCAATGCAAGAGCCACTATTTACTTTAAAGAGTGAGCAAACTGGCCAAAATCATATGTAGCCTCTCATTGACTAGTCTATACCTTTTGAGAAAGAATGAATTAGCCTATGATTTTATTTTTATAGAGAAACTGAAATATTTTTGAGAGAAGTACTTGTTTTCCTACTTGGTAACATATTTTTAGTATAAATGTATTGAGCAGAGATAAATTTTTTACATCATTCTAGTGGGCCTATATTACAAGACTGCGTTGCTCAGAAATTATAATGTTGCATTATGGGTTAGGTAGGAGCCTGGTCAGATTTGACTAGTTCAGGAATTGAGGGTGTGCTTCACAGGATACTGGTTTGCATTGGCTTTAAGGCATTTTTCAAACTCAATCTGCAGGTCTGCTGGACTGATCCACTCTTAGCTCATCACTTTCTCAAAATCTGTTCTCAATATACTTTCTAAAACTACTGGAAACCGCTTCAGGAAACCAGTTTGGAAGATCGCTTTGCTAGTATTCCGATTTGATGATTTGATCACCCGATAGTGGTTTCAAAACCACTTCACGTAAAGTGGTCTTTTTGCTACAGAAATGCTGTCAGTGGGGTTTCGCGCAAAATTTTAATCAACAGCGGCATTCGACACATTGTGTGTGGAGTAACGCAGAACGGTTGCGTCCTCACTTACATTGTATATGCTAAAACCAGTTTAAAGAGCCATAGCGATCTTGAAGACTTCATAGCGAGGTGGTTTTCAGAACTGGTTTGGAAGATTGCTTCCAAGATCTCTTTGACTGTTGTCATTACACGTTAAACTAGTTTTCACTAAGGATGGTAATGGAAACAGTGTCATAGACCTAAAAGAGATGAAAAGGCAGGAAAGTGCAGGCGAATGCCGGGACGTGATTTTCTCATCCAAAAGATCTAATCATTTTGAAATGAGGATCTTTAAATTCACACTAACATTCACACATACTATTCATAGATCAATATCCAACTAAACACAAAATTTAAATCAAAACATGAATGATTGCAATAACAATGACATTGTAAACTGATATTTGACAGCAAAAACAAACAAACAGACAACACTTGATAAAATTTCAAACAGAAAATGACTGTAAATATACAAAAATAGCAACTGACCATGACACAACTGACATTATACAACATTTGATGCAACAGCATATTTTTTTTACCCTGGCAGTCAATTTCTTTTTTTTTTTTTCCCCCTTTTTTTGTCTACTTGTTTATGTCAGCATAATTTAGGATTAAATACTACTTGAAATGAATCGGTTCAAATTAATTTGTTCACTTTTTAAATATTTGATTTCTTTCTTAAACCTTGAATAAAAAATTCTAAAAATTCATATCATTAATAATATGATAAAAATAACATTGAAATAGTATTTTAAAAATTCAAAATACAACAGGTAACTATAAGGAAGACTGTGCAAAAAATCTTTCATTTTTACAGAGATGTTTTAAGTTGTTTAAAATGTAAAACACAAAGCAATATACATAAACAAACACTAGAACTGATACAATACATGCATCAATATCAATGCTCTAGTTGTTCAGTTTGAGTCTTACCCTTGGTCATATCCATGCCTTAGGTGTGCAAAAATAACAGACAAAGAAAACCAAATTTAACACCAAAATTAAAGTTTCAAACAGTAAAAAAGTCCACACAAATCACGGAAGACATGACAAAATGAATGATCTATAAAGACTAAACAAGAGGCATTTTTCTTGCAAAGATTTGTATTTTAGGGCCAACTTCTTAAAACAGTTTATGGTAAACATATCAACAGGTACAAAAATACATTTCACATGAAACATAATATTCCAAAAGCTGGTTTTATATCAGCAATTGAAGAAAGCAAAATCCATTAAACTTTCCTCTGAAAAAGATGAATAAAATGATGTGGTGGGTGCGGCAAGGTAGTATGGCTCCTATGGAACACTGATAGGGCAATTTCGGAATTGCCTGGTTGCCTCCACCCATTTGGACATTAACAGTAAGAAATTTATCTGAACTGGGGAACAAGGTGATCAAAGGGGCATTGATTCGCCCCGCCCCCTCGCCCTTTTTTCAAGTCAAGCTGAAGAACTTCATGGGTAATGACACAGAGATGACAATCAAATGTCTTCATGTAACCTAAATATTTACTGCAATTTCAGGGTAGTTCGACTAGAAGAAACCTAGATCATTTTTCCATTCTAAAACCGTTTCCTTGAAACAAATGACATGTCATAAACTTATAAACAACCACTCAACTAGAAAGGATTTTGCTTCCAGCCCTAGCTGTCATTGCATGAATAGAAGGCCCCATTCTCATTGATATTATGGGCTACCTCTGGTTGTGATTGGAACCAAAAACCTACTTCATACACAGAGAAATGGCCTGCTTCTAAAGGTCCTGCTAACAATGACTATGACAGTGCATTTAGTACCGCATTCACGATTAAATGTGTTCACATCTCAAGATAGTCCCACACGTTCAGTTCTACCCAGCCAAGTTATAAGGGAAAAGAGACTTTTCACACTACTTTCTGAAGAACTAGATCTGTCCATTTGAATCAGTGTCACAGCAACACAAAATAGAGGTGTTGTGGCCTAGTGGATAAGTCCCTGTACTTTGAACAACAAGGTCCCAGGTTCAAATCCAAGCGCAGCACTCGCAGCCTTTGACAAGGCACTTTGTACAATTGACAGGATGGGCGAAGTGGATTCACATCGCAAACATAATGCAATTTAGCTAAAACTGGATCATACCAGCGGGGTTGTGTGAACACGGTTTGGGAAGGACGTGCCATATGGAGGACCCACACTGCCACCAGAACACCCAAACAAACAGTGACAGACAAGGTGTGAGGGTGACAGACATACCAACACGCTCTTGTACTCCCACAGCCGGAGGGCTGGGGGAGAGGGTGCACTGTGCAGGGATGGGTGATTCAGAGATGTATTCACTTGAAGCAATTAGTATCTTCATACTTGAACAGTACATGTATCAGAATGTCAGAAAAGCAGTGTAGCCCCTGACAAAGATTCGTCAATGATGGAGAAAATTGCTATATTAGGCAGTTATCGCACAATGCAATACAGATGATTCAAAAAATAGAGAAAAGACGAACAACCAAGAAGTCCTTGTCGAAAATTGGTGAATCAAAATGGCAGTGTAGTCCTCTACTCTGGCAAAATGGCATACCTTCAATTTCTCATCAGCTCCAACAATAGGAAGAAACCTGTTCTGGTTCACCAATTTTTGACAAAGACTTTGGAGCTGTTCTTTGTCATTTTAATACATTAACTGTGTTCTTGAATCCTCCGTATTTTGCAGAGTGAGAACTCCAAATTGACAACTGTTTCTTAACTTACTCAAAAATCTTTCCTCTTATATATTATCACTTATAGATATTATCGGCCCCTTGGCAATGAGTATCCACTTTGGCCTTCAATTGCCAATAAGAATGTACTTAGCATGGTATTCTTGATGACAGCAGCCATTTTCACATTTTATCATTCTTGTATCTTGTTCACTGATTTCCTAGAAAGGAGTCATTGGACACCAGGAACACCCAAGTCACACCAACGAAAGAAACTCCAGTCCGATCAAATCTATTCCATTACATATCACTGGTCGGTTTAGGGCCGATCACACTGGTGTGACTGCAGGGCAAGGCCCTGTGGGTCAGAGGGTTGCCTTCAATTTCCATAAAGAAGCAATTAACATATCTCTTTCCATACAATAGTCGGTAGATGTAAACTTTTACTTGAACAAAACTGCCTTTGGGTGGAAGTGATATCAACGAGAATGATATTGGTGTTTAGGCTTGAGGGGAGTATTGAGAAAGATGTTACAAAAAAAAGATTGATGTATCAGATAAACATCAACTTCAAGTCACCCTCAAGTTTCAGCATTGAATTTCAGATTGTCTCAATTTGTCCCAGTGTAAAGTACTTGCATAGTGCATACATCTCTTAAGTGTATCGCATAGAAGGGTCTTGTGGATAAGCCCACTAGCTAAATGAACCTTGAAGTCCAAGGTTAAAACCCATCCTAAGCATGATATTCCTTTGGCAAGATACATGCATGTATTAATCTACATTTGCCTCTCCTCACCCAGGCTATAAATGGGAACTCAACTCAAGACTAGAAATATGCTACAACAGCATATTCATAAATAACAATTTTTCTTGACACTTAATTCCTAAATTCCACTATGACATGCAATTTCAATACGATATCATATTTGTGTACTTATTATCTTTATTATTGTTTGAATGATTTGTTATGCCATTATTACTTTGTAAATTTATTGCATTTAAATGGCATTTGCCGCAATGATTATCTAATTTCTATCAATAAACCACCTTTCTTTCTATCTATCTATCTATCTATCCATCCATCGATTGATCGATCCATCTATCCATCTATCCATCTATCTATCTATAAGATTCTTGTTAATATTAATATGTTGATTAAAATTTAGATATGCTGATTGATTGGGTGTACGATAATACTTTTGGACCTCTCATGCTATGTATTAGACAAAGAAATCCATTGTATAAACATCAATCAGTATCATCCCACCCAAATAAATTAATGGAAAATGGAAGATCATAAAGGTCACGGGACACCATTCGACGGTGATATGCATAATACAAGCATTTTGATATAATTATCATTAAATATCAATCAGAGTTAAGCATATACAGGATTTGCATCCACTCGCTAGCAGGATTTTTGCAATTAGGAAAATGGATTTCACCTACAATATAATCCTCATTAATCCAAATTGGATTTGACAAATTAAGGATATTACAGCCACATTTGAGACAGCATATACATTGTGAACATATATACACTGTATTCATTTTCAGCCAATATAAGTGACAAAGCTTATGAGCTTTGTAGATTGGCAGAAAATGAATAAAAGCAAGCTTATATGACTTCAGTTGCAATAGCAAAAGAAGTTGTATTTTCATTTTACGGCCTGTGAAGAAACAGAATGAGTGTCCAACTTCAAGGTTTTATTTAATTCAAACCATATCTATAATTACATATAAAGGTTTGTGCATCATTGTTTTCTAGATTATAATAATAAAATTTAATTTGATTTTTGCTTGAAAGACTACAAACTTTAAAAATAAATACCAGTTAAAACTGATTCATGTACATGTTTTGTAGTAATCAACATAAAGTAATAAAAACTGAAAAATTAAATAATCAGATTTTCATATTATGAAATAAGAGGGATATGAACAGGCGAAATATCATTCCATTCCAAATTAAACAAAGTACATTCGTCGTATGCACAGATAAGAGAAATAAAAGTTCAGACAAAAGCAATCAGAATACTGTGGTGAGGTATGACGAGAAGTCAAATTATATAAGGCCTAAATCGAAACCAGGAGACACTCACGTTTCATCTCTTTGAAGTTGAGCCTCTCTATTGACTGAATGGCGGAGGCGCTATCTAGGGTCAGGTCAAACTCGGGTGCAACCCTCGCCTGGAGGAGAAGTTCCTTGTCCCAGGACTCCTCCGACATCTGCGCCCGTTGGACCAGTGCTCCAGAGACCTGCGATGGGAGAACATTGGATGGAAGTTGAATGGATGGGGGCATCCTCAAATGATGATGGTGTTGAACATTGATGATAACGATGAAGTGGATTACAATTATGATAAAGAATGGTAATGATAAAACAGATCATTGCAATGATGAAAAGGATGATGACATTGAAGAAGGTGATGATGGCACTGATGAAGGGGATGATGGCATTGATGAGGACGATGATAGTGATGATGGCGGTGAATGATGACAATGAATGATGACAATGACAATGACAATTTCTGAACCTAGAGTGCAATATTTAATCTTACTATTATGTTCTTATTATATTTTGTTAATTCGTAGGTATATAATTCAATGTATTTTTCCCTTTTTTTCTGTTAACTTTGTGTCAGTCTTCGGACTGTTTTACAATGTCTTTCATAATAAACCGAATTGAATTGAATTGAATGATGGAAAGGATGACATTGATGGAAAGGAAGATAATAATAATAATACTAAATATTTATAACGCGCTTTTCCCAAATGGCCCAAAGCACTCGCAATTTCAGTTAACATATTTATACAAACAAAAATCAGTATGACATGAAGGCAGTTGCCTAGAACAAGAGAGTTTTAAGGGACTTCTTAAAGGACTTGATTCTTGGGGATTGTCTTATTGTGAGAGGGAGTTTGTTCCATTCCATTGAGGATGCAACGGTGAATGTTCTCCAGTCTGTTTTCTTTTTGTTGGATATGTTAATTCAAGTGGGTCTCCAGGGATCTAGTTCTTCTACCTGGGACATAAATTTCTAAACAATCAGACAAGTATTTTGGGGCTAGGTTATAGAGTGATTTGTATACAAGGAGAAGTAACTTAAAAATAATCTGTTGTCTAATCGGAAGCCAGTGTAAATTATATAACAGGGGTTCAGGAGGTGTGTCACAGCGGACTTCAAAAATAAGACGGGCAGCCCAATTCTGGAGGTGCTGGAGACGATTGATGTGAGCCAATGGTATTGAAGAAAGAAGATGATAATAATGATGCTAGTGCATGATGACAACAATGAAAAGCATTGCAATGATTGTGATAGTTATGTTGCTGGTGAAAATGATACTGATGCTACTGATGTTGAAGAATATTGAGAAATAAAGAAATTGGAGCAGGAGGAGAAAGCAGAAAAGGAGAATAAACTTGTTTCTACTACTAATGATCATTGTTTTGATATAGATACTGATGTTCATTACGATGATGATGATGATGATGGTGGTGGTATCGGTGATAATGTTCATGGTAATCGTGTTTGTGATGATGGAGATGAGGTTTGTTTTGATGATGATGTTGTTTTTGTTGGTGTTGATGATCATGATGATGATGATGACACTGATGATGATTTCGATGACAATGAGGATGTTGATGAGGATGATGTTGACAAGGATGATGAAAACAATGATACCATTAACAATTGCATACTTTTTGTCCAAATATTGCGACTAGTTTATCAGCCAAGTCAAACTATTGTGATGGTTATACAGTCCATTCAAAATAATTACAGACATCCATGGTGTCTCACAAACTACTTCTCATAATTTGTGATAGAGAATTCAATATTGCCTAGAAAATCTTCTTATACTTTGAATATGCGAACTAAATACGTCATGCAATAGTTTCTTACAAAAATCCATTGAGCATATGACTATAGAACTGATGTAACATGTTTTTTTATAGAATAAAGCATCGACATAGAAAGATAATAGATTAGCTGGAAAAAGAGCCTGAAGCCTAACTTGTGGCGGCAAGTGGCATTTCAAAAGAGTCTCAGCTAGGAGTGATGGGGAGGGGTGTGTGCAGTAAGAGATGCAGAGAGAGAGATAGAGAGAGAAGGGAGAATTGGAGGACACTAGATCTAAGCGAGGAAACGTGAGTGATGCCTTTTGTTTCCCCACGATGACTCATCTTGTTCGTAATACTGGTATCCATAACAACGGATGATATTCTGGGTTTGGACAGCATGCCGTTTTCTAAAGAATAGATCTCGTTTCTCATCCAAAACAAGCTTTCAGCGGTGTCACTGGCAAACTCGAGATCAGTGAAAGATATTAATTTTTAACTTGGTAATTGGTTGATATACACTTTACTTGCCTTGTAGGATATTCATTTTCAGGACATGGGATAATGCATGTAGTACTATGGCAATCCATTATGGCAAGTAATTCATGAATGATAAATGACTTTTTACATCAAGATTTTAGTTAAATGCATGGATTTGCAATTAGCTTTCTTTAAAGGTTTTCTACTCATACAAATGTGATTATGACAAACTATCAATCCCGCAAATCAAGCCTAAGATATTAAAATTGGTACAAGTAGAATTATGTTTTTAATAGATGAAAAATCATGAAGTATTAATGAACGAAAATGAATTTAATAAATCTGAGAATTTTGGTTTGGGCAGAGTATTACAAAATTCATAATGTTATGTTGCTCCACTTAGACACTAAATAGTGCTTGCGTTACACTCTTAACTCTTTCATAAAAATGTATATTTTGAGTCATGTGTGTAAAGTCATCAGAGGGGTATTAACAAAGATACCTTAATGGGGAAGATTGGACACTTTGGTGATTTTTTTGAAACACTTGAATAATGCTCATGGGGTAGGGCGCCCTCTAGCGTTGAGTAAGTAAACCATCGCACATCAGCACGCGAGTGTGTATGAAACATATGGGGAAAATGAGAGAGGGGATTTGGGAGAGGGCTCAAGGGCGGCGCATGGGAATAATTCCACCTTTCATTATCCAGAAACCTCTGAAATATATTTATCTTTAATTTCAGAAAAAGAATTGAATAAAAAAAAAATTTAATGTAAAAATCGTCTATTCGTTCACCCCTGCACCATTTCTCTCATATGTTTTGTACACAACCATATCACAATACGCAAAGGTAAAAAAAAAGGTTGTTGCTTACTCAATGCTGTAGGGCGCTCTTCGCAAGCGTTCCATTGCGTACTCTATATACTGTCCGATCTTCCTCTTGTAGTATCTTTGGTAATATTATATAGCCTCTGGCATGGGGATTATGATTTCTGTTTTGGGGTCTATTTTCTGAATTCTGTTCATTTCAAATTCCATTTTACATCAGAGAAAGAACCAATTTCTAATAATGGACCACATTTGCAAATATAGGATTTTTCTTTCATTTTGAGGGCTAATTGCCAAATACCCCATGTATTTGAAAATTACAATGATCAATCTTTTTACACTCTGAGGGCAAATTGAGGGCTAACTCCGTCATGCAACATCATAATTACTAATTTTGTATATTTTGAAGGCAGGTCGCCCAAAGCCCCCATGTATTTTGGTATTATAAATATAATTTTTTTTATGGCGAATTGCCCAGCCGTCTCTTTGTATTCTAATATAATAATCATTACTTACCATGAGGAAAGCGGCGGGATCGCCTTCCTTCATCACTTCTATACTGTACTCCAAGAGTCCCGTCGTCTGCTTCAGTTTCCCACTGCACTGCCCAATGTGGTTCTTTAACATCTTCGTCTTGAACTCCTTCTCTCGATGAACCTAGAATAGTGAGACGAAGAGGATTAATACAATACGGATGATGAAATAAACATCCAGAATCCCTCACATTGGATGATTAATTAAACATCATGATCATTGCACTGGGTATAAGACAATATAGTTATTAACATCTTCGTCTTGAAGTCCTTGTCTGATGGAGCTAGGTATAATTAGATTAAGAAGATGATACAATGGATGATTATATAAACATCATGATCATTGCACTGGGTAAGACAATATAGTTCTTAACATCTTCGTCTTGAACTCCTTGTCTCGATGGAGCTAGGTATAGTGAGATTAAGAAGATGATACAATGGATGATTATATAAACATCATGATCATTGCAATGGGTAAGACAATATAGTTCTTAACATCTTCGTCTTGAACTCCTTGTCTCGATGGAGCTACATTTAGTGAGATTAAGAAGATGATACAATGGATGATTACATATACCGTGTTTACACATTGACTCGGCTCGCGTGTTGAATCCGCGAGCCGGGTTGAACACTGCGAAGAAGGGATCAGAGATCGCGTTTATACGTACATATAAAAAGGCGAGTTCAACACAGCTCGCGGATCTCGAACGGAAGAAGAATTATGACGTCGCAAATTAAAGGCGGGAAATTCACCGCCGGAATCGAATCTTGTCCGTGCGAACAACAACAATGCCAAAAGTGAAAGCGCGCGCAGTGACCTAGGTCAAGAGAGTTCGACACGGCTTTCTGTTTACACACGAAAAAATTGCCGAGTCTGACTCGGCTCGCGGGTTGAAACCTACGATTTTGGCGGATCGAAAAAGCCGTGTTCGACACGGCTCGCGGATCACACTGATCGCGTTTACACAGCATAAAATTGCCGTGTTGAGCACGGCTCGCGTGTCGAACCCCCGAGCCGTGTCCCTGTGTAAACACGGTAATAAACATCCTTGGTCCCTGTTTTCCAAAGAGTTGTGATTGATGCCATCAAAGTTGACTAGTGAAATCCATCAATGTCATAATTGTTCATACACAAAATTTGCACAATGTCCCTATGTGGAGCACATTGAATTGTCAAGACAATGATGCATGCACGAATATACATCATATTCAGAACAAATTCTGTGACAGACTATTGCAGGTTTCCATAGTAGATTGGATCAATCATAACTCTTTGTAAAGATGGGCTCTTGATCATCCATTGGTACTGACAAGGGTTTAAACAATTTGATAATGGATGGGGGGGGGGGTTGGCAAATACTCTTATAGTAGAAATACTCTGCCTTGAAATCTAGAGACCAGGCATTATAGATGCTTATTGTTATACACTATAAATTGCACAGACTTAAATTAAATCAAGGTGGACTGTAGTTATTTAGTAATTATCATCATTAATGTGTACAGGGATGAGAAGCTCTAATAGGAATAGGTACATTTTCTTAAGAAGCATGAAGAATAATCATAGATTTTGAATTTCTATTTTGAACTATATCTGACATGGGCCAATGGCCTCAATTGAGATATGATTATGGATGCCCTACTAAACTCCCGAGCATGAAATATATGAATCATGTAACTGAACACCAGTAAATGTTTAAGCTTTGAACCTCTTTGACATAACCAGGGAAGCAAGAGTCAACTCCCTGACATAATGGTGCAAATTTCAAATGATCACATTTTAGGCAGTCGAATGATTGATATGGGGCTACTTCAAGCATAAAATATCCATGAATTGCCATAATGAGTATTGTAATTCTATAGCCATGAACTCAATTTCGGCAGGTAAGCGGGAGTAGTTTAGGGAGAAAGGGCAAAACTATTTCTGTCATACAAATCTACATTATTTTTCTCAGAATTATTTTCAGCAGTGTTTTTAGATTTATCTACCTCAAAAATTAATACAGTCGCATATGCTTTATTAGTATACATTTGTAGTACATTTGAAATGTGGCCCAGCACTGGAAATCAACCATTCTTTCTTTTCACCATGGATGACTATAAATAATGCACACTATTAGTATTTCCATCTATCATAAACATATACCAAATCGAAAGTATCAATATAATCCATCTGAAACCACTCTTGTTACACATTGAGGGGAAAAAATATTGGGACACTCTAAAAAACCAACATGCCAGAAACCCTTCCTATTAACTATCAAAAATAGAAAGAAAGTGAACTCTGAGAATATAATACACCAATCATAAATCGTGTCAGATCAAATCAGGCTGCAGACCATCCAGCGGAGAGAACTAGAATAACGGAGGGGTTGAAAGCCATGGAAATCGATGACGTGCGGACGGGATTCATTCCGAGCAGACAGCTTAAAAATGGCTAAATGGTAATGGTAGGAGTGCTCTGATGAGAGACATCCCCAATGAGAGACTTGAACATTTGTAAACAACTTCACAATACCTCACTATAATACACTCAAGATGTTTCTACCACCGGTGTTGGTATCTTGGGTTCAAAATATTATGCATAACATCTTCTCAGAGCTTTTTGCATATATCTTGCAATAAATGCCCTCTAATTCTACTTTCGTACAGGTATTTCCCGGAAGTCAAGTGTTGTAGAAATTGCCTTGTCTTCTTTTTTTTTTTACTGTAAGTTGTTTGTTCTTGTCCTCTTATTTTACTTCTTCATAGAGCCAATGTGCCGTAAGACATACTTAAAATCTGGTCAGATGAAAATTATTATCATTTAGACATTTCTTCTTTATTTTGTCAGGATCCAATTTCAAGACATCATCACAATGCTAAATGTAATCCCAATATGGAAAGGGCACAAGCTGAATTAGCATCATCTATTTAAGTGTAGGCCTATTGTCCATCTACTCCAAGTCTGATCATATTACAGGGATGCTCCAGGCTGAAAATTCTTTGTTTTAAACATAAAAAGAAAACCAAACAAAACACTGAAAATTTGATCAAAATTGGGCAACGAATAACAAAGTAATGGCATTTTAAAGATTTGCATTATTCCAATGAAACAGTTCTAGGCATGTCTTCATTAATATTCAATGAGCAAATATATGATGTCATATCCCCACTTGTTCTTTTGCATTTTATGCTATTAAATTAGGTTTATTCAATTTTTTTCTACCAAGAATTGAAACATTGGATCAACAACTGATTAGTGCATTTGATATTAATTGCTGCAACTTATTTCTTTATACTGTAGAAGAGACACATTATTCACAAATGTATGAAAAAATGAAACAATTATCATTTCATGAAATAACATAAGAAAACGGAAAGTGGGGATGGGACATCATTAGCGCACCTCATGAGTATTCATGATGATGTGCATATAACTATTGTCACAAAATAATGCTTAACTTTAAAATTTCATAACTTCATAATTTCTTATCCAAATTTGATGAAATTTTCAGCACTTTGCTCTGTGAATTTTACTTTATTTAGTAAGATATGAATATTTTCAGCCCAAAGTATCCCTTTAAGTTCCTTATTTTCTTCATCACCAACCATATCCTATCTACAGTATACTGAGGCAGACCTATGGTCTCTGTTTAGACATGTGCAGCAGCATGGTTAATCCTGAATGGAATTAGTGTCATGGATTAGCCTAGCTTACTCCAATGCACAGAGATGTAAGTTTAGCACTCCGATCTCATCCTCCTCTGTCAGCTGTGTGGAAAATTACTTCAAACTTAAATTACATAGTAATGCAAGATGCAATTCGAAAGATGAGGAAAATCTGAAAATTTGTGTACAAAACAAATGGAGAGTTTTCCATAAAATAGGCCATTTTGAAGCACATTTGCCAATTTGAGGATCCATCCCCATAGAAAGTACAAGACTTTTTAAATGTCCATAACTTGCTTTTTTCATAACCGATTTTGATGAAACTTTTATTAAAATGTTCCTCTCATTTTACTCTTTCCAATAAGAATGCTTCTCTTCTTGGGTTTTGGATTCCTTTAATGGCAGAGTTGCTAACTGTGCTCATGAATGGACCATGGATGCCTAAATAATTTTGTTAGGTTTATTGATGAAACGATATCAAGTCTCTGATCTTGTCAAGGTGTATTGTCATGTTTCATGATTATAACCTATCAAACATGGTTTGGTTAACATCCTCACAGCTGATGGTATTGAACAACAGCTTCAAAATCAAATGATGATGATCAGCCGCATCACAATTCACAAATAGCAGGGACAGTGCATAATTCAAACGTGTAATGAAATATAATTTTGTTTGGCTTATCATTTAGTGATGAGACGACATTAAGTCTGTTATCTAATAGGATGACTGGCATCCCCCTGGTATTCTCTCTTCCTCCGTACCCGTCGTAACCCACCGCATTCCCATGCATGCACCTGTATTGTCCATCGCATCGCAAAGTATTTGCGAAGAGCCCACGGCTTGCACCCTGATCAGGCGTTGATAATCGTATTATCGTTCCTCATCACCCCGGTGGCCAGCCCAGAACAAGCGAGCCCTATTCTAACGGTGTCGCAAACTGTCACTTCCCATCATGCTCATATTCAGCCTGACGCATCGCTGCACAAATCAGCTTGGATGCGTGTACTGGTTGGTAGGAATCAACCATGGATTTATAATCCTACATCAGATTGTGGATGTGACCCTATATTAACAATGTGTGAAATTTGATTAAGCTCATGTCTTGTTATTGTTGCTCATGAGTAGGAATTATAATCTTACATGAGATTGTGGAAGTCACCCTGAAAATTAATATTGCATGAAATTTGTTTATGCTCATGTCTTTGTTAGTCTTGCTCTTGTGAAGGATTTTATAATCTTACACACGACTGTGTTAGTGGCCTGTATAAAAAGGTGTGAAAATTGATAATGTTCATGTTTTGTCAATGTTAATTTTAATGTAGGATTTATAATCCTACATAACACTGTGGAAATGACTTGTACTAAAAATGTGTGGAATTTGATTACTCTCATGTCTTGTTATTGTTTCTTTTACGCATCATGGTCATTTATGAAGGAACAGCTGGTTGCTTTTTCAATTTTAGTGAATCTTAATTTTCATGTTGGATGACTTTTTGTGTGTAATAGTATAATACAAATTATTGGCTCACAAATTTCAAACAGCTTGTGTAGTACATATCACAAAATACAGCAAAGTTCAAATTGCTGCAACCTCAATATATTTCATCATACGTCAATGAAATTTTACAAAGTATAATTTTGTCTGATTGCTTTCGCTCTTGATTCAAATAAACTAAAATCTTTAGCCTTTATGATCAATTTATGGAATGCATGCTAGCTCAATATACAACATGTATGCTATACTTTTTATTGAACATGATCAAGTATATTTCATGAAAACCTTTCTGATGCATGTAGTGGCCATGCAGTCCAGACTTTTGTAGTAGACGTGGCAGGGGGGGGGGGGGGGCTCTAAAAGAAAATTTGAAAGAAAAGGGGCCCAGATTATTATTTTCTTGGATCTTAGCTGCAATGGGATTAAAATGTATGTTCAATGGATGATAGACATGGCACGTGTCCCTTGTGTCCATGCCTAGATCTGTACCACTGATGGTTCATATTTGAAGTGTGAAAAGGGTCATGTGAAAGGGGATGAATGTTCAATGATGAACCCACAGTTACACACTAATGGTTTATCCATCAAATGTGAACAGGGTGATGTGAAAGGGGATGAAGGTCCAATGATGGACCCACAGTTACACTGTCAGTTTAAAGGTTCATCCTTAAAATGTGAAAGGGGATGAAGGTCCGATGATGGACCTGAGGTTACACTAATCCCTTGTGGATATATTTGGGATGCCAGAGACATGGCTGGAATCCTAACAGGGCTGTTAATGAGAAGAGTTGGACTGGTTTAGGACCGGCAAGATGGGGGACTCTGTTTATGACAGGCTGGTCGAGAGTTGGCCAATGGGAGGGATGAATAAATAATATCTGGTTGAAGTGCATAATTGGTTGCGGTGTAGATTGTGAAGTTGGTCCAGAGGGCAAAGCGCAGAGGTGATGTTCCAAAAATGAATAGAGGGACAGTGAGAGTGAGAATGAGAGTGAGAGTCAGAGAGACAGGGCACTGCAAAGACCTCCCCCCCCAAAAAAAAAAAGATGGAAGAGAGAGAGGGGGGGGGGGATATAAGATGGGAAAGGAAAAGGGACACAAGGAAAGTAATATGACCCTCATTGTTTAGATTTCTCAAAATTTATTTCTCCGCACTGCACATATCAGACTGAATGGACTTCATGCAACTCGTCATTTTAAAGGGAAGGAATAACTTCCTTGGAAGTCACGAAAACTGCTTTTGATAGAATGGGAGATAAATACAATATCTTTTCCTAATGTTTAACAATTCCTACATGTATACCAGGTATTCATTATTCATTTGCTAATTCAAAAACACATTCATATTACAGTGAGCTAGCTTTGCAAAATGAACAACATCTGCATTTTTGATGCCGTTTCATGTACAATACATTATGGAGAATTTAAATGGACAAAATTCACCATTTTGGAGCCGTTTTCAAAAGGGAAAGAAAAATGGTTACATATCTGCCAAAACATTGATTTCTAATACCATGACCGAAATGTATAATAGTTTATTGTACACACTTCTATAAAAAGACAATGGTATTGGACCTAGCTCTCTACACGTGTATACAGATTTGCACTGGTGGAAAAATACAGTGTATTGTAAATTGGACAACAATGCCTGCTGGGGCTTATGCATACTTGTACATGCATGCAAAATTACTTGTTCCTCGCAAATAACTGGATGTGTTCTCCATTAAGCCCTCCCCATCTCAGCAAAGCATTGGTGCAATGACTCACTGTCTCAATGCTAATTGATCCCCCATCATTTCACATGGCGTAATGGGAACAATCCGCGGTGCCACGGCAATGATGATGATGACAATGATGAGGGCGCTTTTGTTTTCACAGGCTGCGGCCATAGACTGCACAGACTGCACCTGCACCCTGCGAGCAAGAGTCATTCCAGTAACTACACGATGTGTAGCCTTGAGATATTTACACAATATGCAGGTTTGGTGAAAAAGATGTAGGGCCTTTATCTTTTACTAAGCATCCTTTTATCTACATTTTTTCTGCATAGAAGTTATCTTTTCTTCGGGTTACATTTGTGTATTTGTTTTTTTTTCTCGGAGTTAGAGTTATACTCACAAGCATGTACTTACAGTAGTATGAGATATGTATTGTGAGAAAGCCTAATTGCATGAACTAATCAACCCAAAGTACTATTTTCCCCTTCAGATGCAATAGAGTATGTAATAACTTGTCAAGAAGTAGATGGATGATAACATGAAGAGTGTAAGATATATATTGCAAATTCATCAAACGCAATATCACAACGCACTAAAACTCAAAGAATATGAAAGCACTTGAAGAAAATATTTCATAAATAAAGGATTTCAATTGTAATAAGAAGGGGAGAGATGAAATGTTCTTTTGAAATATTGAAAAAGTTCTTTTCCATTGGATTTTTTAAAAGTAGGATGTTAGAAGTTATTGGACGTTATTGGTTTGTTAAAGGGAAAGTGATGCTCTTCTAGTTTTTAATATATCATGTATACATAAATCTGTTCTCTTTTTGGACCTCTGTGGAGGATTTAAACTGATATGCCTTCAGAAAAAGGAAAACAAAAATAAAATTGAAAATACTCAATGATAACCAAGCTCACAAAAGTAACAAGTATGGGTGATACATGATAGTATCACATAGTGGCTCCTAGATAATTACCCATGCGCTTTTTTTGAAAATACAAATGCCATTCCCTTTCTGAACATCAGCAGAGAATTTCAATGGATACCCGGATACCCCTTCAGACAAGTGAAAACAAAAACAAGCACAAAAGTAACACAAGACAAAGAAGCTCAAGACAGTAACAAGTTTGGGAGATACTCGACTGTATCGAGTAGTGGCTCCTAGATAATTACCAATGCATGCCACAAATCATGGCATGAACTGGACCGGGAGACATTGACTCAGTTAGGTGTACTCGGATCAACTCGATCACCAGAATACCCATTAAGATACAAAAAAGAATTTACGCTAGAAAATAATCAATACTCATATCCCGCATTCAACCTAACCTGAAGCAGAACCTTTAGGGGATAAGTTCACGAAGTTAAAATTCACTAGCTCAGCAGCCCATGTCGCCTGCAACCAACAATTTGCTGGGTTAAGAGAGTTTTAGTCATTTGCATTCATAACTTGAATAAACTTATTACATCGCAGGAATTTTCTTTC
This sequence comes from Lytechinus variegatus, assembly GCF_018143015.1. Lineage (NCBI taxonomy): Eukaryota > Metazoa > Echinodermata > Echinoidea > Temnopleuroida > Toxopneustidae > Lytechinus > Lytechinus variegatus. Next base: position 3,290,555 of record NC_054746.1, on the reverse strand, counting down.
AGGTATATTACATATAATTTGCCATCACAATGCAAAAAATACTTGCTATTTTTTTATCAGGGTAGGTCAGGTTGAATACCTAGTATTCTAGAAATTTGAGGCTGTCTGAATACGCCTAGTATCAACCAAAGACGCGAATAGCATCGAGGACGAAAAAGAGGGAGGATGCCAGTTAATAATTCACACCTCTGAATCTCCAGTTGCTGAAGATAAACGGCCGTGAAGGGCAGAATGTTGGCAATTCCGACGGGATCGTTACTACACGAGTGGGGACAACATGACACAAACACCCTGGAATTTCAATCGTTTTGTACCCCCGCCGCCGCAAGGTCCCTTACTGCAAGGATCCCCTTAGTATAATGAATTGTTCATGTATACTGATCATGTTGGTATTTTGTAAGCTGGTATGTGACATTGTTACATGTTATCATGTTAGATCTTTTAGAGCAATGGAGGGACCCGCACGGAACCTTGCAAGGAAAATGTTCCAGTGAGCTCGCTCCAAAAACATGTTGAAAATCATGGATGGATACAATCTTCTGCATAGTTTTATACAAATAAGATGATTATGTAATGACTTCTTTAATAGTGCAACAAAATGTATGTGCATAAAAAGACAGCATATGCTATAGTTCATTACTGTGTCCACATCTTACAAAGATATTCGATTTCTATAGAAATTAAGAATCAAGTCATGACTTCTATAAGAATACAAATTGTAGGTATATTAAAAGACAGCAAATACTATAGATCACTGCTGCATCTACATCTAACAGAGATATTCTGTCTACTTTTACAGAATTAAAATGACCAAGTCTTGACTTCTATAAGAAAACTTCTAAAAGAAAATACCCCTTCTGAAAAATGTTTATTCCTGTGTTGGCTCAGTTGGTAGAGCATCCATCTGACAACTGGGAGGTCAGGGGTTCAAACCTTGGCTAAGTCAGACAAAAAGATGTTAAAAGATGGGAGTTGCTGCTACCCTGTTTGGCGTTCCAACGATTAAAAGGAAAAACCCTTGTCGATATGACGCTGCACACAGCTGCCGGGCCCATGATCAGTTGGGCAAACCAAATTTTCAGAGTATTTCATTTCATGTCCATTTCAAACAATAAAATGTGGATTTTGGGAGGGTGGGGGGTTGGATCTAACAAAGATATAGGAAGGATTTTCCTTAAAATATTTGAACCCTGAAACCAGTAGCATAGCTTAGTAAATGGGGGTAATTGAGTAGCACCCTGCATACTACATACCTACATGTAACAAGGTGGACATGTGTGCAATATAAATACCCTATATCAGGGGTTCTCAAACTACGGCCCGCTGGTCGGATCCGGCCCTTGGAACTTCTCGATCCAGCCCGCGAGACTCTGCTGGGTTTTTTTAATCATTTTTAAGTCACAATATGAAACATAGCTCAATATAATTACATTGTGTATCCATGTTAGACCTAACTGTAATAAAAGTAATGACAGTCAAAACATATGAAACTGTTATAAATTTGTTGGATTAAATGCTCCCAAAATAAGGGAAAGATTGCACAAGAGAGCATCTAGGAACCCGACCGCAAGGGTCTTTGCACTTCGCGCACATTTTTTTTTTAAGTATCCACTTCACCCTGGCCCTTTCCGGTTTACTTGGAGTCTAATCTGGCCCTTCAAAGAAAAAGTTTGAGAACCCCTGCCCTATATCATTATCATCAAATTAAAGCCGACCATAAACCAAATATGTCAGGGTAAAAGTAAAACATTAAAACGCAACATTTTTTGCATGCAGACCTCCTCCTTATTGAAATGTAGTAATGCAATGTAATTCACAGAGTTTTGAATTCTAACTGAAATTTAATATCAAGATATAAATATCATAGTTTATACTGACATGTATGTATCATGGTATTTTAGTATAATGGAAAACTAGTTTTATCAGCTAGAGATATACAATTGCTATTTATTGAAATTCACCCTACTTTGAGTTAAAAAATGATATGAAAAGATTTATCTGTGAAATTCATTCAAATAATCCTGCATGTACATGTATACATTAAAAAAGGCTCATGCATGCACAAATCAACCTTATTATCATTTATTACATGTACATGATTAATTTGTTTTAGACGAGAGAATATGCATCATACTTACTCAGCTAAAAGCTGTATAGGGTTGAGTCATTACTCATTAGTGTTGCGCCATCGATGTGTGCTTTTACACAGTTGTGTGGGTGCACGCCAGACAATAAGCTATCAACATCATTACTAATTCATTCTGCCGGAGCCTTACTCATGCCCTACACATCCATCAGTCTATTAGGAAATCTAATATCTAAATCACCGTCATTATTTTACATAAGATATTACCCTGCCCCCTTTTTAAACTGGGACTCATTTCATGATTTATGACATAAAACCCAAAGGATAGCTACAGTTTCAGTGTGCATATTACAGTACTTTAAATAATGTATTATCCATGAATGGGGATGTTTGAAGTAAGGTGCCAAGTTAATAAAAGTATTACTGTTTTTCATTCTCTTTCATAATCAACACATTTCATCAAATCATTTGGAATCAAAGACGATGCTAACACTTTTATATATAAGTGCTTCAAAGAAGCATGCAGACAAAGGGAATTGTTATTTACCATGTACTTCAAGTTCAATTTACGCAAGGTAACATTGCAGGTTATAAAACTGCTACTCTCTTTGGAATATATTACACACCAGACACCCGTTGCATAAAACTTTTGCCATAAAAAAACTCTTTCAAACAAATTGCCAGAGTTATTTTATGGCAAAATTTTTATGCAACAGGGCCCCCCCAGGATAGGAAATTCTACATTGGAGTGATTGCTGCCATATGTACATTTACAATATTGATGTCCTCTACATGTATATTCTTGAAATGTTGCTTGTGGAAGATCTAAGAGAAACTCTAGAAAAAGACCAAAAGAATGTGATTGGAAGAATTTATAGGGGCAATTTGTGCTGTGGTAAGGGTGGAATTTCCGGTAGACCTTGTGTATTTCCTATAATGCCAACATGTACATTTACCCTGAACTACTTCTGATATGTCAGATTTCAGTTACACAGATACCCTTTAGAAATGAATCAATGCATAATTGTATCCAGTGAATTTCAGATATAGTATCTTATCAATCCTTCATGAAATGTCAATCCAAATATAGCAATGTATCTCAACATAAAAGTCATTTACATGTACCTATAATTAAAATGCATCCTAGTCATTTCAGGGGTATAATGTTTTCTCCTGCCTACCTATATATAAGCTTATCATCCCCCTGTATGCATGAAGAAGCGAGGTGCGGACTTAATGAGTGATTTTTCTCCTAATGGAATTTGATAAACCATGTCTGAATATAAACTGACAAGGCACCCAGCATTTCAATAAAGGTCTAATGGATTATCAATTTTCCCATGCTTTTTAGATTATCATAAAAAGCTTGTATGCTTTTATATCTACTCAAATCTGGTTGACGTATTCCTTATCATAAAAAAAAATGTTGAAAAAAGATCAAGATTGTCATACATTTGAAATTTGTACCAGGTCTTATAATTTATCTAATCAACATTTTTTATCCAATCAGCATCAATCCAAAAAGTCCTTATTTATCATATTAAAAGAGTAACAACAACTTTCAGGAGAATTTCAGAGGCAGAGGTTTCTCATTGAACATATTTCTGACGTTACAGGGAAGTGAAATATATTTGGAGTATAAAGACCAAGATGGTCAAAATGCATGCACATCTCTTAGAATGTTAGCTCTCATATGACAAAATAATATTGGATTTTGTATATTAAATAAAAAAATCATGGATAATTTAGAAACTTGAATGCTGAATGTGATGCATAGTATTGAAATGTAATCAAAACAGCTATCTATCTGTGTATTCATTGCAGTCATAGATTAAAAGATCCTACCAACTATGTTAATTACTTTCAATATAAAGTCTGTGATATGTCTGACATAAAATATTCAATATAGACAATTACATTCTACGAATTTTTTCCTATTATAATGTCCTCAGAGTGTGTAATCAAATGATAAAGACAGTGCAAATATTCCCAAAAGAAGCAAATTTTCAATATTTACAGCTTGTTTAAATATTTCGATATTAGTATTACCCAAATTTTGAATACATAAAGATGATATATACTACTGATTTATTTCTGGTATAATAAGTGCAAGTGAACCCTGAGGAAGGAAGTAGCATGAATCAGAAGCATTCCTCTTGAAAGCAAGTCACAACTGCACCTGACTTCAGAACTCATTCCCAAAATTGGAACGAAGACCAGGCAGGGTCTGACGATTCCATTTCTTCGTGTTCAGCCACTTCCCGATGAGACTCCCTTCATTATTTGCAACGTGATCGACCAATCAACAGAGGGTGAGTGAGCTACCGGCCAAACAACAGGTGAGCATTTCATGAAACAAATAATCAGTGATTTGAAACAACCACTGTCATAAGCTATCAAAATCCTTGTATCTGATTGGCTCAGAGCTTATTTGTCAGTGAATATCACTGACTTTTTGTTTCGTGAAACACTCCCCAGGCTTCCTTGATAAAGGTCTACTACCTCCATCATTGTCGCTGTAGAGACCATAGAGCAAATGATGGCTGGATGGACTGATTGATGATTAAACACAACTTTCTGAGTCATCGTGCCTTCCCCTTCTTTAAAAACTCATCAGGATTTTCCACTGGCATGGGCATGAATCAGTGGACACGGGCCGACGGGCTCTAATCTTCCCGTCAGCTTCACCCCACCATAACGCATGTCTGGGAAACCTTGTCCCAGTTTTTAGCGAGCTACATGTATTCTGTTACAATGTTTAATTACCCTACCCTGACTCATGTCTCCTAACCCAGATATTGCCATTGCATTTTATGGTCTATTAATCCATTACATATTGATTGGGGAGGTTAGAGGTCAGTACACATTTCTGCAAGAGCACCACACTAGATAATAGAGCTATAAAATGTAGTACATGTAAAGTGTAAACAGTACCTCTAACTTTAATACTTATTTCATTATGATGACCATATAATTGGAATTGATGGCAAACCTCATTATAGTGCAATTCCTGATCCATACAAATATAAGGATGAATGAGAAACCAATATAAGATTTTTCTTACTTCCTGCATTCACACATAACATTTTGCAAGAAGTAAAGTTGAATTACCTGTTTAAGAATGGTGTATGTAATGTTAACTACACACAAACATTATTAATGCAATTAATATGATTTCAGAAATGGCTTTGTCGAACACACAACACTCACCTGTAGAATTAGCTGATCTCTTCGTTTCTGAACAACATTGATGAGTTCATCAAACTTTGCAACAAGGCTAGCTTCAAAATCAACACTACTCTCCTGAAGACATACATGAGAAATAAACAAAAAACATAGTGAGGTACATTCGCAAAAAGAGAAGAGCAAAATACAAAATGGGTAAACACAGAAATACAATGACAATGTCCATCTGACTGTCAGACAAAAAGCATATCATCTTTGTTCAGTTACTCATGAATACATGTTTGAAATGTATTTTACTATCATACAGAATCGAGAAAAAGATTTTAGCTGTAAAGTAGAAATCTTACATCGGAAGCAAAATAATAAATGACTTAAAACTCATATACACAGTCCAGTGTGGCTTTGTATCCATTAGGCAAATAATTATGTTTGGTTAAAGTAATGAGACAAATTATCATTTCCAAATCGATAATGAAGCTAATCTTCAGAATAAAAGCCAATGAAAGATAACATTGTTGACATTCATATCACCAAGGAAGTGATTTGTTGCAGCCACTGAAACAAAACCAACAATAGGTGATCATTTGTTTTATATCGGTAAAAATGGGAAACTTAATGGGAAAGTTAACCAAAACGCTTAAAACAATCTTGTATTTGATGGACAAAATTTTTCAGTTTACATGTGATTCAATTTTGACCAATCAGACAACAAAATTCTATTACGTGGAATATGATTTGAGAGATATCTCACCTGCACTTGGTCTATAGTGTTCTTCAGATGAACCAGAAAGTCTTTGGCACTCTTGGCTTTCTCTGATAATGATGTCAACGCCTGGGAAAGCTCCGTCTAAAACCAAAAGAAAAGACAAAAATGTGAAGCTTACTTAATTAATTACTTACTTAATTATTATAAACAACATAGCAGTGCCTCGTTGCATAAAAGTTATTATATCCTACATAGATTGAATCCTGTATAGTGATTGGTTCAAATAGCATCATGTGACCAACTATATTTCAACTATGATGTTGCGTGACGTCAGACCTCGATATATTTTTTGCTATACCAATACTCTGACGTCATTATTTCAGAAAACTGGATATTTAGCTAAACTCACGGGCGCACCGACCATCGAGCTCTCTCTCCCGGGCAAGTCCGGTGATGCGTCGGTGCAGGCACTAATCTGCGTTCTACTGAGCGCTGTGTCTCAGAGAAAAGTAGGTAATTCAATGCAAGTAACCGGACTTAGCAAGCTCAGTGCATGGATTTTGGTTATGAATTATTAAAAGAAGTATATAAAACAAATATATCAGGCGTTTCATTCAAAAGCATAGTGGAAATTATTAATCCTCGGTTGGACTGGCAAAACTACTTGCCAGACCAACCTCTGATAAATAATTCCACTATACTTTCTCAAAGCCTGATATATTTGTTAACTAGAAAAGTAGCTTTGTCATCAAATGGTAACTACCATGGTAACCATGCTAATCAGCCAATCAGAATCAAGGATTCCTGGAAGCTGCCATTGGATTGCAAAGTTACCATCATGCTAACTTTTAAGCAATGGGGCCCTGGTAATCTAATGTATATCTCTAAGTTAACAAGGATTTTATTTCATTAATTGTACGATTTCTCTATACATTTTTCTGCATCAGAGTGAAATCATGATATCAAATATGGATTTATAGATCAAAAAGTAGATTTATGTTGATGTTGTTTTTGCACAATATGTAAACAAGACAAATGCCCATTCATAGACAACTCGCAAATACTCATACTTATACAAGACTCTCTCTCTCTGTGCTTTAGAAGAAAGAAAATTACATGTATATTCATTCATGAATTAAACAAAATATTTGTAAAGATTACAAAACCAATCAGTGAAGGAACAACTTCGAACAAAAATATCACATTGGGACAAAAACAACACAAGTGTTGAGGGATAGAAATACGGTAGTTGTTTATCTCATCCACTGTCTCCCAGCACTACTTAATATTCTAGCCATGTTTCCCCACTCAAGATCTTGAGAGACAATGGTTAATGGTCTACTGTCAGGGATTCCCAGAGGCATCTGTCATACAAAGAGCCCTAAACAAGCAAGCTGGTTTCAACTTGTTACTCTTCAACCCCGCACATGAGACCCGTGTGCCCTTCCGGTGGTTAGGCGCATGACAAGAATGAACTAAATACATGCATGGTGTAGAAATGGGGGCGTGACATGGGTAAGTTCCCCATGCATTCCCAGATTAAATGGAAATGATGAAAATGGGAAATGACTAGTCAAACAATAAGTAATCTGAAATGATAATTTGCTCACCAAGAAAGGACAATATCTGTGCATTTATATGCAATTATTTAAGAAAAAGACTTTAAAAGTAGTCACCCCCCCCCCCACCCGGCAATCATCCAGGCAACTTCACTGCCGGATCAATTGCATGACTGATGCAGCGCCACTAAACCCGATACCCGAGAGAGGGTATCTATTTTTGATTTGCAACTGTCCTTGAGAAATTTTCACTTTGGCAATAACATATGAACCTTACAAGCAGCGCAAGAAACCCAGTGGGAACCTGTTGATGTCATCACCATTCAAGTATGATTTTGTGTTAAGAGAACACATGCAAATGCAAGCCATGTCATTGCAATATATATTTCTGAAAGATTTTATCTACATGTATTTACAATTTATACCCTTTTCATAAACCTATCCTCCAATTAGCCGCCTAAGAGTAATGCGGATAATTCAATAAAAATTGCGTTCATAAACTCCGAAAATAAGCCGCATTATTTTTACGAGCGCCCGTCCTGAAAAAGGCGGATAATCGCCATGACAACTGGACACGCCCCCTCCGATGCGGTTGTGTTGGAAAAGGGTGACCTTGTGACCGCACCATGGCAATTATCCGCATTATTTGGAAATGCGTTCATAAACTCAAAATCTTATCCCGATGCTGCTATTATGCGGATAATAGCAGCATCAGAGTAATGCGGATAACTCTTGTCCTCCTCCAATTTTACGACCAAATTATGCTGCTATTAGCCGCCTAATTCATAGTAATTGGGTTTATGAAAAGGGTATTAGTTTGGGATGGAGTCAAAACAATTGAAGAAAAGTTTGGTCAAGAACCCAAGATGTTTAATAGAAAAACATACAGATCCAATAAGAAAGTTTTGTTTTTTATCTAAGAAGACAACATAAACTTAGATTTACGTGGGTTTTAACACAAAAAGAGCTAGCAATCCACTTTCTTCTTTAACAACAAATTTTCATGAAAACAAATTAGCCTACTTGTGACCATTGCATCAGATACCGAGGCTAGATAACTTATTCAAATTGGACCGATACACCGTACATGTATACTGCACTGAAAATCAATAGCAAGTTAGAAAGGGAATCTTTACGGTCAGTTCCTACAAGGGCCATATCTACCCCCGAGTAGAATACGGCGATTGCTGTCAGGAAAACAGGAGTTGCTTTATAGGAAGAGTTCCATTGACCTACATCCACATAGTATCAGATTATCTGAAACAAACCTGTTCATATCAGCAAAATGTGTGAACACATTATCAATGGCATCATCGGTTAGGCAATATGTTTTGTGATTGTCCACTGTTCATGATAGATGTCCATGAAAGATTTTCAATTATTCAAAACATGTTGAGCAGTAATAATATTTGACTATTAAAACTCTTCGTCACGTCACTTCTGCTGCAAATACTCTTCAAACTGATCGGTAATTAATGAATTGTTTCGCACACCAATCAGCACTATCATGCTTTTTGAAAACTACAACCCATATATTGTTCTCCTTTGGCTGTTTCATTCTCATTTCTTTTTTAAAATCTTTTTTATACTCATATCCTTTTATTTGCTCATTCATTTGTTTCTTTATTCATTGACTTATTATCAATGTATTCATTTATTCATAATTCATTCATTTATTTCTGATATTTAGGCATAGTCTTTAGACTTTGATTCAAGTAAAATAGATACATGTATGTCACAATCTTCCCCTCTTGACTATTCTTAAATGTTGAACTACTTTGTAGAAACTTTCTTATCAAACCTTAATTTTTTTTATCATTGAGGGCCTGAACAACATTTGAAATGGGTAAAACTGATTATTCATTTGCTGCATAATAGGTCATCTTAGATTGACATTCAATTCTTCTTCATGATTATGTAGCACATTTTGTAAACAGCCAACTTTTTACAAGCTACCAAGATTTTCATTTTAAACTTTAAAACAAAACACCACCAACAAAAAAGGACCCCAAAACATCATTCAGTTTTCACACTATGTGTGTCCTGCTGCTGCTGGAAGCATATTTCCATATACAATAACAGCATATTCTGCAACTCCTGTCAGATATGAACAGAACTTCAGATACTGCTGCAGAGAAGCCACAAACAAGGTAACCCGAGGTGCCAAGTCAGTCAAGTGTGGCCCATCTGCATACATACATTAAATCAATAGGTTGAATGGGCAGTATAAGACACCAAGCAAAAGTATTAAAAGATTCAAATTCAGCTCACTAAAATCACTACAAATACAATATGAAATTTGAATCTGTAAATAGTTTACTGTTAATTTACGGTATAGATTGATTGAGTAATACAGATCTGCCAACCTGAACAAGAAAATTTCAGTATTTTAAAAGCTGAAAAATCAGCATTTTGGTGAGAGAATAAGGATTTTCAAAGAAATACCGTAGGATATTTCATAAAACTAAACTTCATAAATCAGTATTTTACATGAAACCATCAGTATACTCATTGTTCAGTACTACGTTGGGAGCTCTGGTTATATTTCTTGACGTTATTTATATATATTTTATTACCAGATCATTCATTTTTCATTAAATGAAAAAAAGGGAAGACTTGTATGATTTATATTTCGTTCCATCATCTCAAAGTGATTTTGAATTTGTGATTGAAAGGCATTCTCTTCATAATGTACAGTGTCATAATGGCATTTGAATATAACTTACGAGTGGATTTAATTTTCCTTCAAATAGCAAGTTATTATCTTGTTTCAGGTTTTAATTATTAAATCAAAAGTGTTTTCTATGTAGCCCTTTTAAGTCATTATTAAATCTAAAATGCAACTTGTCTAGATATTCATTGAAGTCTACAAACTAGATATTAAACATGGAAGACCTAAGACAATCACTCTCTATAATCAATCAATATAAGTTACTCCTAAAATCACTCTTCAGACATGTAAAGGTGCGCGCTCTAAAAGGATCCAAAAACAAAGAGAATACGAATCAAGATATCTGATGCCTGATACAAGAAGGCTCTGCCCGTCTCAGCCATCTTGCAGACTAGCCCCAAGGACTAACCTATGGTAACCGAGAACGGTGGATCTATTAATCTCGGGCAAGGACAGGATACTAGGAAGGCATCCAGAAGGCAGGCAGCTGACAGGTATATGCTGGACTGAGGAAACCAGTATCAAGAGGTAATAATGGATGAGTTAACATACATGTAGTCTACATGTAGGGACAAATTCTCCCTTGCCACAATAAGATTTTAAAAGAATAAGATAGAGATAAATAGATAAAGATAAGAGTTTTTTTTTTGTTCTCCCTTGCCAAAATAAGACTTGAAATGAATTTAAAAAAACTAAAGAAAAGAAAAAATCAACCTTGCCAAAATAAGATTGGGAATAGATGAGAAACAATACTGAATAGAATGATTAATGAAGAGAAAGAATTAATTGAAAAATAATGAACAACTAGACTACTAAAAGGAAAATATTTTTTGTAAGAGACATGTTTGACAAACAACCTGAGCAAAACATATCACAAATGTGAATTACTCATCAAACACATTTATGATACCACTACACCCACACCACCAGTTGAAATTAAAAATAGCCCCAAAACACTTATCATACACACATGTGCATGCATTAAGGTACACCTTGCTATCTCATGCAGATGTGAACATGTTACATTGTGTTCGTTCCATGATGCCTCTGACATTATGTGTGTAAAGTATGTTATGTTGTCACAAAGTCATTCTAAGTGGAAATATGTATAATTGAAGGTCACAGCTCTTTACAGTACCGGTGCTATAAGATTTTTTTTACTTGTTTGTACATATACAGTGAATTCTCAGCACTATAAATTAAACCCATGGTCTTAACACTTAATGTAGATTCTAATCTGATTGATATTAAACAGAGTTGGTGCTATCTTCTTATTTTTAGCAAACCACTGCTCTTAAAAACATTATCACCATTTACACAATCGGTATAAAGGATTCCCATAATTTTGCGTTCATCAGGCCAAAAAGAATCTCATTTCTTGGTTGTTCTAAGTAAATATACACATGTACGGTCAGGATATGGGGTTGTGTGGAAGTAAATTCTTACATTAACAACAACACAGCAAAGAGGTGTTTTTGGATGCATTTTATGCACCTAACCTCATTAAATTCAGCAGAGCGAGAGAAGTTCCATTTTCTGGTCATTTCAAGTGGCTCTCATGTAGCCCTCTTCCTATAACAAAATGCCACCAGGGAACAGCTACCAGAGGCCAATTCATTCACAAGATGGGCAAAGGTGTGAAAGTATAAATAACCAGGTGAATTTTTAGTGCTTCTCCCCAGGTGTGGGGGCTCGGTAGAGGGGGATGTAAATCGGAATGTGGGGCAAATTGCAAATCTGGACTGCGATGCATCCATCGACATCCATTCTGTGTCTCACGGCAAATTTGTTTTTAAAACCATGAATTATGGAGGGACCAACACATCTTGCCTGTTTAGTGAGATTTATTTTTGTCTTATGTCAAAGTAAAGTACAAAATAATGATTTATCACATGTTTGTGAGCATGATGTGAGCCTCTTTTCAATTTCTAATTGGAATCTGCATCTTCAAGAATCTTCAAGAAGGGGGGGGGGTGTTAATGCTAATTAAACAATAAAAAATCTCAAATTTGAAAGCAGCAAGAGAATACAATGTGAAATACCTCTGTTCTACATGTACCTCATCTTGTATTGGAACAACAAAGGATTATCTTATGTGTATTATCTTGAGAGAACTAGCAAATTTATCTCTATGTGAATTCTGTTGATACTTCGCAATCAATTACCGTTGATATACTTAATGGTAATCTTCATGCTAACATATAAAATAATATTTGCATTTGGTTAGTTGCCAAAAGCATACTTGTACACGGCTGTAAGAAATGTAATGATTCACAGTTGAAATCTAACCAGCCAAGGATAAATACCTGCAATGTATCATCAATACTTAGGTTTGTGTTTGTAATAATCAATAGATTATTCCACCTTTGACATCATATAAGCAATTACTATTTTTTCCCATAGATAGAACTGTTTCTTATGCTAGGTCTTTGATACAGATTTCGGGGTATTTCATCCTTCCAAAAGGTCCACAATCGCTGTTTATTACTTGGCAGCCACAATGATTGGGCCCGGTAAAAGAACAAAAATTGCGGCCCCCGTTGCATGAAAAATGACATTTCTGTTGTAATTTTGCCACCCAATAGAAACTACCACAGTAAAGAATGCTCAGCAGCCAATTAAAATAAGGATTACATTGAAGATAGAATTGGATGGCAGAGTTATTATGCATGTAATGTGCAACAGGGCCCAGTCCAGTTGTAAAAGTGTAAATTTATATCTATCTTCTTCTTCAAAACAATAAAGGCATTAGTCCGTGTAAGGCGTATGAGTGGCTGGAAACCATTTGAGCAGACGATACATGTCATCATACCTATGCCACAAGAGCGGACCAATTGGTGGGCTGGTGACACACTGGTGGATACAGAGCTAATCCTCCAGGAGCGGCTAAGGTATTGCATGATGATGGAAGCGATAGTAGGTCATGACGAGTGAAGACACTGCATGGCCATAGGGATTACACTGAGGTGCGGTGTTGGTAAACTGATAGGAAGAGGCAGCAAGAAAGATGAGCAACAATAGATAGATACTGTATATATAAAAGCAACAACCCATGAATAAGTGCAGCTAACTTATACTGGGTGCTCCTTTATAGCCTTAAGAACTTTCTGTGAAGTTTATTCAGGTTCTTCACTAAAAACAATGATAAAAGTGAGTTACATTTGTTAGAATTATAGAAGCTTATTCAACTTGTCTGTGGATTTGTCTATTCATTCATTCTAAGTCTTTCCGACAATATTCATCTTTCATCAGATTGGAATTCACTAAACCCTGTTCATTGCTGTAGCCTGTATGTTGAATCTGAACTTGCCTTGATTAGTAACAACACAATTATATGATACACATAACATAGTGCACATATCTTCCATGTTACATAAGTGCTCATGCACAGCTTTTTGAATTATTTCCGGCCGGTACCCATTCACCTCACCTGGGTTGAGTGCAACACATCGTGGATCAATTTCTTGCTGAAGGAAATTTCGCCACGGCTGGGATTCAATCCCACAGCCCTCTATTTCAAAGTCCACATACAGTGTGCTTATCCACTAGGCCACAATAACGCTCACTGTAAAAAATGAAATATGTAACAAACAAATCCTTGATTGAAAATGTTGAATAAAAGGATATTCTTGCATCATTTTTGCAAATATCATCATGCACTGTCACGAAAAAAAGCAAAATGTAATTTTATATTAAAAACTGTAGATATGTATTTTTTCTACAATATTTCCTGGATTAATTTCAAGATACCATCTATCATCATGCTAGCTACAATATGAAAGGTTGATTTTTTTTCCTATTCTTGTAGCATCTCATCTACCAACAAAAAACTGTGTATTGTATTGTATTAATACTGAAATATTGAACATTTGCTCTCAATACACTGGAAAATTTACCTAAAAATTTCCAGCATTCTAATAGGACAACCTTTAAGCCTTTATAATGTAGATCTACAAAATGTGAAATGATCAACCTTAGATTCCACAAGTATATGCTAAAAAGTTAATAATACAAAATAACAATTACAACAGTTATAAAGCACTTAATAGTAGATGTTTCTAAGTTTTCGAACACCCCCCCCCCTCCTTCCGAGAAATCAATATGTAAACAATCTTATGGATCTATGAATTCAATTTGTTATGGAAAGATGAAATCATCAAGGCATTAATAAACCGCAAGCTGCATTCCAGTCTGCCTGCATGTGATTAGTATCCTTATTCCCTTAATTCCTTCAACCCAGGTTTATTGGATTGCGGTTGATAGATTTCATGCAAATGTTACCACTAAAGACAAACTACTACTTCCTTTAGAAGCAACAGTATCGATCATAGTGGCGGTTGATTCCACTCGATCAGCACCCAGACAAAAAGGGGAAAATGCCTGCTTGCAGTATGCTCATGTTTTCATAAGACTGAAAAAGACCCCTACAATGTACAATACAAAACTCATTCATAGAGTAAGTAATCAGAAGTAAAGCAGCATGTAGAGGGAAAGTGTTCTTTTTATATCACAAAGTCTGACATTAAGTATGTATAAAACGCACACTAATAAATTGAGTTTCCTTTTCAAACATTTTTCAATCATTGGAAAAAAGTGGAAAGAAATAAATTTACCCTTATAGTATATCGAATATCTGGAAAGCTATTGTCTTCTTTAGATGAATGAATGAATTCATTTAGAGGAAATTAATGGATTATATTAATGAGAAAATGTTATTTATACATGTATGATACTTTTGTTTCATGTCCAGAAAATTGATCATGTGAATTTATTTCTTACAAGAGGAGAAATTGTCTAACCCCTTGAGATTTTAACCTTATTTTGGGAATGGTTCACCTTTAGTTTACTTTTTTATTTGTTTGAAATACTGCATTTTGGTTTAAATGTAGCACTTTAAATGTAGCGTTTTGTTTCACCAATGTATTAATTTGTTTAACAGTGCATCCACTGAAGAAGCTTCCCTGTGTATGGAAAATAAATAAGTTTTAAAAAACTTTGTTACAAGTCCAATCACAGACCATTTAAACAATTAAAGTCTTCAATATACATAACATTGAAAAATATAATCTTGAGCCAGAATCAGACGTTCTTGTAAAATGTCAAGACCGGTGTCCATGCACTATAGACATATAAAGTTACTTATCCTAGCCCTAGGTCCCCCTAGGCATTGGTGTTGTGTGCGAGAGGTACCGATCTGGCACACTTCAAATTCATGAGTCACCATCTTCAAGATGTCAATATGTGCAGAATATTAGCTTTACATGCACAGTCAAGAGCAATAATTGTTTTCAAACTGCATGCAAGCCAGTTTCCCTACAAACCACAAAGTCCCTGACTACATACTGTACATGCATAGCATAGGTTTCTATTTCTGAAATATTCCATGGTTTGGAAGGATAAATCAAGAAATTCAAAGCAAAAAAAAATTGTTAAATTCATAGGAACTATACAGTAAAAGGAATGTTTATACATGTAATGTTATACATTATTGTTGGCTATATGAACTTTACAGTTGTTGTTTAACATCCACGCTTAATTTATTGAAGATTAATATTACAAATTAAACTTTGTTGTTTAAGATTTTGAAACACTTGTTTAAATGGTTAAACAACTTCTTAAAGGGAAATATAGTTAAAAGAATTGTAAAAGAACATTTTAAACAGCATTTTTACAGTGTAGTTTTCTCTGAATAACTGAAAATCAGTCTACTAATTTAATCAAATTTCTCATTGCATGAAATTTATGAAAATCTTGATATCTTAGTTTCTTTTGACATTTTGAGATAAAGTTATTTTCTGAATTTCTTTATCTAAACTAAGTAAAACAGTCTGAAAAGATACATTTGTGATTGGAATAAATAGAATATTTTACTTAAATTGAATGTTTTTGTTGAATTCAATAAATATTAAGAATTATAGAATTCACCTTAAAATGGTATGAATTGGCATGTTTGTAAATACACGATGACACCTTAATTAATCATCCAAAGTAAGTAACTTTACTGTTTTTAGATATAGATGGTAGTTACGTTGTATGTTAAGTTATGTAAGGTAGTTATTTGATAAGTGAGTTTAGTTTATTAAGTTAAGTACTTAGGTTTTGCGATGTAAAGCGCTAAGAGAAATTTCGATAGATGCTATATGAATATTGAATCATTATTTTAAAAGTGACTTTAAACCATACCAAGAGGGTGTTTCATAAAGCTGTTCTTAAGTTAAGAGCGACTGGTGGACCTTTTTACCCACTAAACTGTGCCAATGAACATTTTTTGTATACCAATTACCACAAAAAAAGGTTCACCAGTCATCTTAAAGTCATTTTTAACTTACGAATGGCTTTATGAAACACTCATCTGCTCTAAGAGCTTTTTTGTTCCACATGAATTTATCATTCCCATAGAATTCCCATACTTCTTTGCAACACTTTCAAACATTGGCCTTGACAAAATCTTAAAGATCTTCATCATCTAAAAGACATTCACCCAGGAAACAAACCCATAACTGACAATTCATTCAAGATAGGAGGTGGTTTCAGACCGCCTCGAAGTTCGTCAGTTCCAGGTATCGGGAAATTTACCCGATCAGAAAATACCAGGTATTTTGGTAATGTGAAAGCAAACTACGCGTAATTTCCCCGAAAGAAAATACCCGCTAAATAGTAGGTACTTGGCGAAATTACGAGAACTTTCGCGGGGATTTTTCCAAGGTCGCAGGTATTAAAGCAAATTACGGGAACTTTTAGCCCAGCGTGTCGTTGGGCGCGGCGGCGTGGGTGGCTGCTGGGCTAGTGAATTTGAATCTCGCGCCTTGCCTGTTTATCAGACCATAATGCGCATGCTCGTAACTTTGGGAACTTATCCCGAAGGGTACGTTTCGGGGCGGTGTGAATGCAGGAATAATTAATGGGTATTTTTTAGCCAAAAAAAGTTCTCGTAATTTAACTGGGATTCTTGTGATCGAGGAGGTTTGAAACCACCTACTGAGGGAATTTACATTGTTGGTTGGCCTTCACATTATGTACCTGAGCAAAATATTAAGGATTAGATGACATCTCATAAAACAGCTACAATTTAAAGCTATGGCATAAGTAGTAATCTTCTTTTATCTCAAAAGAGTTCTTTCATTGATCATTGAAACATGACAAGATATCTTAACCTATAACCGTATTTATATATTACTGATGAAAATTAAGAGGAAAATTCTAAATAATGCAATGTACATCTTCATCTCCTCACAAAATCCTTTGTTACATAATTTCACACAGAATATGTACATGTAAGAGAAATCCTGATATCTGCTTACATCATAATTTGTTTAACCATCCTATAAAGTTGGTTCAACGAAAATTATGCACTGCTGCCACTGCCCAATGATTGTTAGTGTTGACCAAACGTTGTTTAAAATGAAATCGCATGCATATTGCACAATCATGCAACTGGCATGCAAAATCTACTAAAACCTGGCTTTTCAGCAGTCCCCTTTAACCCATTTTTAACTACCTATTGTACATTATGAACTCATTGTTTGTTTGTAGGATATAGACATAAATGAAATAAAATAAAATGAAAATGAATTCAAGTCTTTTTATAACCAACTTATTGGTTGGTTTGGAGTTGGAAAAAGAAAATTTCTGAGAATGTAACACATCTTGCAAAGTTGGAATGCTCCCCAAGATGTGACTGTGTGTTGCTATCTACAGTAGATAGCAACATAGTAACACTCAACTTAATTCTCAAAAGTAATAACAAGATCAGATAAGATCCATCAAATTTTAAAATACGTGAGGTCTCAGATCTTGATGACTCAATAGTTAATTATATATTGACAAGGAAGGATACCTATTGTTTGTTTATTCTATATTTCAATCTTATTTCCAAATCACAACTGGTTAACACAATCGCAAAATTTGCAGGATCACTAACACAGTGGCAAGAAAAAAAGATAACCTCTCAGAAATTATCACAAATAAAAGTTCCACAAGACTCTTACATGTAGATTAGATCACACAAAATAACAAGACTATATATGGTTACCCTTAAAAAATCACAGTCCTGAAGTAACTAATACTCCATTGGATAACACCATGAAAGGTCATATTCAGCAGCAACGCTGATTAAACAAAAGTACCAAATCTCCACTCTCACAGCTTTACAAAATGCACTAAGGGACACACTCATCTTACAGGTGAGCTCACTGTGTGCGTACAGGCTGAACAGTGGCAGTTAAACAACCGTTGCATAAAAGTGGAATAATGATCATTTTCCTTGAATGAAAGAAATGACATACCTTCATCTTGGCCATGTCTTGCGGAGTGGGATCCCCCATGTTTACCTAAAGGTAAATATATCTCATGAGATCAGCTCTATGCCATTTTCCACAACAATAATCAAAGGATTGTTCTATTCGATGGGCGCATACGCCACCGCGGCCATACAGGCGGTGCTGTGTAACGCACACGCGCGTGTGCAATCACTGAGGGCAAATACGGCACACGGCGTCCACGTCTACGTGTGAGGCTCAGGTTGAGTCGGCGGAAGGATGCGTTGCTATTCACAACCTCATCCCCCCCTCGCTGTTGATGATGATGATACACTCGGACTCGCTGCCTGCTGCCGTCCCTGAATGCAAACATTAGCACTATTTGCGTTTGTGTGCTCATACACCGGGGGTATTCTCGCCAATTTGATGAGTAAGAGAGATGGGAGATGAGGAAGAAAAGAAAAAGGTTGAGCCAGCCGGAAGAGAGGATGATGGAGAGTGGATGCAGAGACTCCAGGGAGGGAACGAGAGTAAATGAATGCCAGGCGAGCCACCACAGTTGGTCTCTTCCCAATGAATTGTGATAAGAATGCCCCAGGCAATATTATGGTCGTAATGGACGATTCAATTATGTTCCTGATGAGTCATCTTCCCTTTCTTCTTGCATGCTTTCATCTTTTACCTCCATGTTTTTCCCCCATCTCCTCCGGCCGTGAAACACAGGAGCAGCAACAGAAAA
Source organism: Lytechinus variegatus (assembly GCF_018143015.1). NCBI lineage: Eukaryota > Metazoa > Echinodermata > Echinoidea > Temnopleuroida > Toxopneustidae > Lytechinus > Lytechinus variegatus. Next base: position 3,271,350 of record NC_054746.1, on the reverse strand, counting down.
ATTATTAATTCAGGGAAGTAGACAATTCCTCAAGGGAGAAGGTGCAGCATGGCGGGTGTAAAAGGTGGTCAGAAGCAACAGCCCTATCCAGCAAATCCCCTTTTGTACTTGGTCATGGAAATCATTCCAGTTCATTACCTTTAAGTTAGAATCCATATTGGACAAGTTAATCAGACCATGTGAAACTCAGATCATAGCATTAGTTCAGGTTTAGTTCCCTTTATTATGCCATATCACTGATCAATACACTAACATGTTCATTTTCATACTGCTATTGTTGCATTTTTAAGATTGAAAGAGAATTTACACTTGTAAAGAGTTCACATTTCATACTCTCACAATGTATGTACAGTTCTTTGAGGATTTTTGGCAAGGACAAAGTATATCACGTATTGTTTATACTTGTAAAGAGTTTGTATTTCATATTCTCACAATAACTCTTTCTGGATTTTTTTTAATGGAATATTAATTATTTTTTTGAAAACGAGCAAAATATAACTTATTTTTCCCTGGATCATTTTTAGACTTTTCCTGCTTTCATAACCTATTCAAACTCCTAATGATGCCTTGCACAGAAGTATGGAACAAGACAAACACACTATACAGTACATGTATCTTCACAATGAAATATTGACAAAATTCATGAATGTACTATTAAGGTACCAATGGCAAAGTTTTACAAAATTTCTAGAATAATCTCATCTATGTGTTAACTGGATCACTTTTAATGAATAGGTCATAACTTCATGAACTTGAGATTCTGTATGAAAACTCCTACATGTACCTTTCGTTAATGATGTGTTTTGTTCTATGTTTTTAAGTCACTTTGGGTGTATGAAGGATATCGCTTTACTTTTTGTTAATGTAATAGAAGACAACATTCATAAATTTATGAAATATACCACATTGTTTCCTTATCAGTGCTATCTACAATTTTTTTTCACAATATTCTTCCATTATTTAGGATATTTTTCTTATTAACAAGCTCCAATTAAATATGTCTGACTAGCCTCTGACGAGCTTTCTGTGTATCAAAACTTCCTCTGTTTAATGTTCTGGGAATAAAAACTATCACCATCCACATACTTTTTATAATTTGAATTTAGAGAATCTACAGCCTGAAACAGAGATTGAAAAGTAAACAATACAGGCAGGTCAACGTAATATCTACATGTAAATGAAATAGAATATAACTAACTTTATAATAATACACTTTATGCTGTTTTCAGAATTTGAGAAGGTACTCCTCACTTGTCAGAAAAGAATTTTTGAATGTTAAAACCATCTAATGTTCATGCAGACATACATGAAGTAAACCGCAGGTGTACACAAAATTCATGGAGTTCATTTTTTTTTACTAACATGTACATGTAACCCATTACATGAAAATTCTCTCATCTCTATCTATTTTTCATCAGTTATGACAAACACCCCCTTATAATATTCATAGAAAGGGCAATCAAAATGACCACTGTCTCAGGCAGATGATTAGTAAATGAGATGACTAAGCCTCCTCGTACACTAAACACTAGGGGAATCTCTAAGCAAATACAACAGGGTCCCCCTTTGCACGGACGAAATGCAAATGGTCTACAAAATTACGTTGATTGTCGTGAATATTACAAGAAGTGAGCATCTTGCTTTACACCGGTAATTTGTTCCAAGCGACTGCGTGGCCGAGCAGTGGAGTGTGTCTCCTATTACCAAGACCCTCCTCCCATCATCATGCCCCACACACAAGGTTGACGAGATGGACGTTCGGAGTGTGTTTAATGCATTGTGCAAAAAACAAGGCATCGGAGACACATTATTTTCTGTCAAAACGGGCACAGGTTTCCCTGTATTGATCCTGCATTTTGCATGTGGGTGAATGTCCAGTTACTAAACAAACAGCTTATTAATGCTTCAGGCTCAGTTCTCAACTGCATCTAAAATGAGATCTCGCCTTCCCTCCGACAACCTGCATATATTCAGGTGCACAAACCGGTATGCTTCTTGGCTTGGTTAGCAGGGGTCAAGGAAAAAAAATCAAGCATGAATATTTCATGACGAGCAACAGTTCAACAAATATTCAGGACAGAGTCTCTGAAAAACAACCTGGAACATACGTAATTGGCACGAAATCCTTCTCCATGATAATAATATATTCTCCATCATATCAAGTCTTGATTCTGAGAAAAATGCTGTTAAAAAAGGAAATTATGACACATTTTTTTTTCCTCATCTAATTATTTATTTCTTTTATTTGGAAATCACAAAAAAGGGATATCAATGCCCATTTTATTATCTTCTTCATGATAGCTTAATACTGAACAGAGTTTCCTAGTTACTCAGTTGTTATCATTCACTCAATATGTACGCCTAAATTTATATTTTTTGGATGAGAAGTTGAGAACGATCAATTTTCGCAATGGCCATGTGTTGAAAATTCACAACAGATAAACAATGTCTCAAAGAACAAAGAGGTCTGTGTAGTAGTTCAGTAATGCTGGCAAAACATTCATTGAACCTCAATGAGATTATACCCAATTTTACTAATTGTTTTCTGGATGCAATTAAAAAATCATTACTTACTAACAAAAGTAACCTTGCTTCTGTTACAATAAATTTTTTTTATCCATGTTTTACTTCAACGAATTAAAAGACATCTTTTGCTTATGATTAGTTCCTATATTTTCTAATCTGCAAATGTTACACTATTTTTTGCTGATGTGAATAATATCTTATATTGTAAAATAAAACAAACAGCAAACCTTTTGCCATCAAAAACAAACCTATTCATGATTTGCCAATATAAAATGTGAGACTGCCTTGCCTGGGGGGTGTTTCACAAAGATTTAAGTATGACTTAGAGTCGCACTTAAATACCGAGTTGCGTACAGTATGAAAGGCTTGACACATTGGTCAGATCGTGTCATGAGGACGCATACTACTACGTATCTATCAATAAGATCGCGCGTTGCATATCATGTACGCGTCGGCATTTAAGTGCAACTTAAGTCATACTTAAATCTTTGTGAAACACCCCCCTGATCATAAAATATGGCTCTGGGTTCTATGAAGAAAGTCTGGGCATCACAACATCTGATTACTATTCTCAACATGGTCTGGCAGTGAACGATCATAATGTTTACTGAATCTCATTGCCTGTGGCAAAGAAAACATGCCCAGTCGATAAGTGAATACAGCCTTCATACATCACAATAAATAAATGAATAATGCCTTTCAAAATGAAATTGATTTCATTATTGATTGGAATCCTGGTTTGTTATCAAAAATGAAATAGGGCCTGTATTCAGCTAAACATTATAATAAATATCTGTCACATGTCATCTTTTGTAAAACAAATATTGCTATTTCCCAACTTCTAGGCCTACAAGCACGGAAGGAAAACTTTGATTTTTATTTATATGGTGTTTCAAAAACCAGGAGCAACTACAGCCTTTAGTACGGCTCTTTTGCAACTTGAACTAAAAAAGTGTTAAAAGATCAACTCTGGTACTGGTAACAACAACAAAATAAAATGTTCGCAGAATGGAATAAAACTAACACAGAATTATAAACAAGTGGAACACCTCTAGCAGTCTCGCCTGCATTACGCGATTCAATATAGCAACAGTGCTGACTTTGAAGCAGCTATTGAATACTTATTTAAAAAAAAAAAACACTCATATGATTATGGTCAAAGACTGCAGAACATACTTGATAACCCTTCTGTCTATGTTTCGTTGACCCTACATGTAAATGACATTTGACCTTGGTCATGTGACCTGAAACTCACAAAGGATGTACAGTGATGTTCAGTCCAAGGTGCTTAAACCAGGGGGCCGTTTCATAAAGCTGTTTGTAAGTTAAGAGCGACTTTAAGAACGACTGGTGCTCCTTTCTTGTGGTAAATGGTATACATAAAAACGTTTGTTGGCGAGGGTTTTGCGCGTAAGAAATGATCACCAGTCATTCTTAAAGTCGCTCTTAACTTATGAACAGCTTTATAAAACAACACCAGATCCATAAACCTTCAAAGTTATGATGGAAATAAACAAATACCTCCAACACTGCCAAAGTTCATTGACCTTAAATGGCCTTCAGTCTTGGTCATGTGACCTGAAATGCTCACAGAATATTCAGGGATACATGTCAGGGATACATGGTTACTCTTAAGTCCAAGTTTTAAGAACTAGATCCATAAACTTTTGAAGTCATGATGACAATGCCACAAATACCCTCAACATTATCAAAGTTTGTAGACCCTCAGTGACCTTTGAGTTTTGACCTTGGTCGTGTGACCTGAAACTGAGGCAGAATCTTCAGTGATACACTTTTACCCCTTTGTCTATGTTTCATAAACTAGGTTCATATACTTTCTATGACAATTCAAAAACTTAACCATTGTTAAGATTTCGATATTGATTCCCCCACCATGGCCTAAGTTCATTGACCCTAAATGAGCTTTGACCTTGGTCATATGAGCTTAAACTCAGGCAGGATGTAAATGAGAAATCAACCCTTAGCCCCTCAGTATACATGTAAAGTTCATCATGTGGGGTAAATGAAGAATTTACCTTTTGCCCCATTGCCCTTTACCCCAGTAGGTCTATAGGAAACGCTTCAAGATTTACAATACATGGTGGAACTAGAGGAGATTTACGACTGCCATGCTTGATTCTGATAGCTCAAGAAAGGTCAAGACCAGCGTGGATTATAACCAAGGAAGGATCATAATAAGGTCAGAAGAATTATGGATAGCCAGATAGGATCATAGAAACAATAAAACAACACCTGTTTAACCACAAGATAAACAGTCACTTAAGGTGATTTCATATCACTTTCCATAGTTTAAAGAGAGATGACAGGATGGAGGCTACATAGAGAGGTGTCCCTATCATCAATTTAATAATTCATTACTTTACAAGAGCAGAGAATTTTCTGACATGCAAAATAAAAAATCCTCAAAAATCTTTCCCAAATTCACCTCTTCAATACTGAGTATTATTTTTTTTCATATTTTGGGGGCAAAAGGAAAGAACATAAAAACATAGGCCTTTTAAACCACAATATAAGGGATGGATTGAGGATTTAGCAGAGAAAGTTAGGGGGCAGAATTAGAGGCAAAGAAAGTCCTGAAAATTGAGGTATGCCCCTTAGATCTGCACCTGCCCAATCTTATAATCAGGCCAAGTCAACCCAACAAGTTGATTTGTTGAAGTTCAAGCATCTCATAGTTTTAATTATTTTACGAGCTATACATGATACAGGCAGAAAGTGATGCAGCTCATACTCACTATTTTGGAGGGTTTTTTTAATAATAATCATATGAAATATTACAACATTTTGCTTTTTAATATAAAGTACAGATAATCAATGCATCAGACAGTGACCCAACTTTGAATTTCAAATGCACTATGAAACTTTCAAATTCAAATTGCAAGGATATATAAATCAATCTAAAATTCTTGATATTCCTGACACAACAAAGTAAGGCCTACAAGTTGGGTGTTTACTCATATTCTCTCTTGTTTGCTTTGACCAGCATTGTGTGACTGTTTTGTGAATGTGAGTGAAACTTTAAAAGTGGGATAACTTCTCTAATTTACATCCATACTTGATTTAATCAAATTATTGTTGAAATAGGCATGCTCTTTAATGCACTTGAGCCATTTGTGCACAACTTTCAAAGATAAGTTAACAGTTCAACCTGACAAGGAGAAGGTTCCTGATGAATACCTGATAACATACAGGCCTACATACTTGACATGAAGTGGTACTTGGGCAGTCATTTCATCTTCCCATAAAATCATCAGCATACAAGATGTTCACAATATCAATTGATGACAGTCTTTAAACTTATGAACCCCAACTGCAAAACATTCACTGCTTCCAGCTTGGTACTTTCATACCATAGACCTATAATGTTCATACCAATCAGATCATAAAAAAGACCTAAATGTATGTACACTACTAAAGATGCTGTTTAATCTTTTTTTAATACAACACTGTTAAGGTAAATTCCAGTTATGGTAACGAAATCAAAATGAGTTCGTACAGAATCCAATGAAATGACAGTTGTTTGTTTGTATAATTAAAAAATATGTGCCAAAGGATTCTGGAAGAAATAGTGTAATTGCTGAGAAATCAGCAAATAAGCACAGGATTTGGGTCAAGCGTCGGGCATGACATTCAAGGCAATAATCATACACTGTCCCACGTGCGCTTATCTGTGTTGGTGATCTTCAGCGTGAACATTTGTCAGCGTAGATTTCAAGATTTCACAAAGTTCTGTTTATGTAACTGTACGGATCTAGATCCTTGATGATATACTGACAATTAAGCCTTGTTTTACAGACTTTTTCATGAATTCAGTATTTACTGCAACTACTGGCATTTCTCTTTAAATATATAAACCTGACTGTTTGAATAGTTTTAAAAAAGTGTTCAAACAGCAAAGTTTAATTTAAACTTTCATAAATGATGTGTCTCCATTATGGTGAAATAAGTCGCAGCAATAAATACCGGTAACTAAAAAGGCACTTTGTCAATCCAGTTATTTTAGTTCTTGGTAGAAAATTTTTGAATAAACCTAATTTTTTATAACAAAATACAAAAGAACAAGTGGGGATATGACAACATCAGCCCATCTAATGTATATTCATAAAGACATGCCTAGAACTGTTTCACTGGAATGAGGCAAATCTTTAAAACTCAATATATTTGTTATCCAATTTTAATCAAATTTTCAGCATTTTGCTTGGTGAATTTTAATCTATTCTTTGAGATATATTTCCAGCCTTAACCATCCCTTAAAGCATGGTTGTTCAAACTGTTAAAAAAACTACGTGTAGTAAGGTTCAAATGTTGTATAAAAATTTTAACATTTTTACTGTGTATGTTATATTTTGCCAGTGTGGAGAAAATGTGCTAATAATCCAAAAAGAACACATTAGGAGTTTCATGTACTTTTCAAGAATAGATGAGCTATTCCTCTGAGATTATGAAATGTCATTGGGATCTATTGGTTTGAAAGAAAATACAAGGCAAGAATGCAAATTTTTACAGGTGCATGTATAAAAGCACCAAATATGCATTGGCAGGCAGTTCTTACCTGTCATCTTTATGGTTTTGATCTACATGTACACGTAGCATTAACCATCAATGCTCCCAAACTCAATTACAAAACATCCTATTCTTTATTTCTTTTTATTCTATTTTCAAGCTTGAAATCTAACTTTTATTTAATTTTTTGGAAAACATAAAAAATCATTAAAAAAAATATATGTCTAGGGTAAAATCCTATATAGTGTCACTATCCCCTTAATAATCCTACTCAACAGCATGAAGTCCTTATAATTGGCAGCTCTGAATGTGTTTTTTTCTTATTTTTGTTTCTCAAACCATCACTCTAAGTATTATTTTATTTTCAAAAGAAAATTAGTCAAAGTCCATATTTAATGTCTCACTAACTCTATGGTACTTGAATGAATGATATTATTTAGAAAATAATTAGTGATTTAGAGGAAGAAAATTCAAAAGAGTTTGGCAGTGAAAAGCACACACTCTAGTAACATCAATAAACTAACACCCTATGTTTTATTAATAGTTTCATCATCTAAGTAGCTCCACGTCAGAGGAATGGGGGAATAATTTACGAGACAAGGGTGAAAGTAGGTCTTATAAAATGGATGGTCCCTGAAGAACAAGAAAAGCAATTTCACTCTTGGGACCTCTTAAAGCAAACATGATCTTGTATATCACATTTGACAAGCAGGAGTTAGGCCTCTTTATTTCTGACTGAACCAGTCAAATTATCTGGACCCCTCTCAGCTCTGGTGGCACAATCATATGTTGCTGTATTACATTAGATTTTAGAAACATTGCTTTTCAAAAGTACCCCAGATATATATTCATGAGTCAAATGATTAATTAATAATAATACCAATTGCACCACTTTTCTTTTTGTTTCTATAAAAGTTTAATTCCCTACACTCAAAACATAGAACATCATTATCAGTGCAAGAATACATGTACCTGCAATCCCTAAAATCCTCATATTAGAAAATTTGTGCATGATGTAATCTGCAAAAATGTGATGCTGAAGGTGTTGTTCGTTCATCAATAGGTGGTTTCAGACCGCCTCGAAGTTCGCCAGTTCCAGGTATTCTCTGATCGGGAAATTTACCCCGATCAGAAAATACCAGGTATTTTGGTAATGTGAAAGCAAACTACGCGTAATATCCCCGAAAGAAAATACCCGCTAAATAGCAGGTACTTGGCGAAATTACGAGAACTTTCGTGGGATTTTTCCAAGGTCGCAGGTATTTTGGCGATGTGAAAGCAAATTACGGGAACTTTTATCCCAGCGTGTCGTTCGGCGCGGCGGCGTGGGTGGCTGCTGGGCTAGTGATTTTGAATCTCGCGCCTTGTCTGCTTATCAGACCATACTGCGCATGCTCGTAACTTCGGGAACTTATCCCGAAGGATGTGTTTCGGGGCGGTGTGAATGCAGGAATAATTAACGGGTATTTTTTAGCCTTAAAAAGTTCTCGTAATTTAACGGGGATTCTTGTGATCGAGGCGGTTTGAAACCGCCTTATGTGATCTCGAGCATTTGAGACAGGTTTGGATTTTATGAGGTGCCTACTGCCTCGTGTCCATTTATAAACCAGGGTCAGGAGTTCCAAAATGCAGAGAAATGTTGAACCATTGATGAAATAAGTGCTTTGGAGCTGCGGTGGGATTTGAGAGCAGAAGTATAACCTCATGAAAGTCCTCAGACTTTTCCAGAGAACCAGTCACCACATACTTACTGTACAAGATGGATATTTTTGTAACTTAAGAAGAATTGTAAATCATTTCTCAAAGACATCCCTTGAAAATAATTTAAGTGTGGATGATGCTTGTCTTGTCAGCAGATATAGAGTTCAAACAGTCAGTAAGATACTGTATGTAGGAGTGGATGAGATAGTGCCCCAGTCCATTTTAATGTTCAGTACAACATGATTCATGTCCTTGTCCACTACAAACTGACAATAACTATCTGCTGGCATCTCCCTATAAATAATCATCGATGAAACAGATGATGAGTGAGAGTAGACATACAAACAAAACATCATTGCTGACATTACATTTTCGAGGACAGTCATTATTAACCGGTAATGTGTTTTGCAAAATATCTCTGTTTTCACTATGTTACCTAACATTTCTCGAACTGTGTATGAACTGAATATAACTTTCTATTACAAAATATTGGATGCTTTTTGTTGAGTATAACTTTTAAGCTACACTAAAATGAGTACAAGTGCACATGTCTGTAAAACATTCATGTATTGCATAGGTCTACCTAAGCTAAAATATTATGGAAGTAATTTTTTCTACTGAAGCCCCAGTACTTTCGGACCATTGTCAATCAATGTCTGCAAAAGGGAAAACAGCATCAGGATTCCAATGAATTTTAAGTACTGTGTGTCATTCTATAGTTACTAAGAGACAATTCATAAAGTTGTTTACATTAATTTCCATCTCAGTTTTCATTCATACCGAACTGAGCGATTAAAAAACCCTTGACTCATCAAGGAAAGTGCGTTGCCAAGAGTTCATTCATTCTCAAGTTCTCCGTCTTCACCAGATAGGCATGATGATTTCTGTAATCTCACTTTGATTGAATCCACACCCCTGTTGGATAATTTACCCAGTAATTATCAACCAAAATAGAAGAGACTTGTGGGCTATTTTTGTTGTATCAAGCTTCCATATCGCTTCTCGAGATTGTCCTCTGGCTATCGTCACTGGACAAACTCTAGTCAAATTGACCTGGACTTCATTGATGTAGTCTCAAGAGCCCAAGTGCACTAAGTACTGCAATACTGAGGAAGTTCAAGGATGTTCGCACACCTGGGGCTATCAAAAACTATTAACCAGAAAACTTAAAATTAAAAATAAATCACTTAGCAGAAATCAGAGAAGAGCCACAGAGCAATTTGTCTCTTTCACGTAAATCTCTTCAAGATTTCAGACGATGCCAATGCGATGACTACGAGATGTTTAGAATCTGCCCATATCATCATGATGGGATTGCCACTGATTAAATCCTCCTCCTTCCCCATTTAGAGGTCATTAAACAGTATACAAATAGCGAATAGGCATGAGTGCGATGGTGCGAGATTTCGCATGAGGTGAAAGAAAGATACTCTATTCAACGAGGCGTTAGCCGAGTTGAATAGAGCGTTTCTTTCTTTCACCGAATGCGAAATCTCGCACCATTGCACGAATAAGAATATTCGCTATTTGTGTTGTACAACGCCTCGGAATCTAGCGAAAATATGAAAAAAAAACAAGAGTTTTTTCCTTCAAGTAATCTATGAAAAGGGAGCAAAAATATTGAAAGCGAAAAGCAAAATCCCACAAGCCGGGCCCACAAGCGCACATGGTCTTGGACAGCATGCGCATTTAGCCAGCGGGCTGTACGGGCAGTTACCTTATTCAATGAAATCGCATTGTGACGTCACCTCCTAAAGCCGTGTGCAATGGTACATTTTGGATGGTACGTCTTGTGTGCAACGGTACGAATGTGTGACATTCAGCCTCCCATTTGATCGCGTACAACAAGCTAAGTAGGCGTTGTACAACAATTAAGAGTCTATTCTAATCAAGAGTTCACACATATCAAGTCCTTTCACGCCTTTTGGACCCCTTGCGCGGGCAAATGCTCAGCGGCGCACGCACAGTCGCACAAGCGCAGCCCAGCCAGCTAGCGCTAGGGGCCTAGGGCTATACGCTAGGGCATGGCGGCCGTGGCCCCTGCCTGCTGCACTGCATATTAGGTACAGTACGCGCCCTGCCCGAATATGACAACTTTTGCCATTGGCTTGTGGCCTGACACACGTTTATTTAGAGCTAAAACGCAAACGCAAAGTTTGACCAATGAACATCATTCTTACATCATCGTAAAGCTTAGAAAAAACTGCACAATGGCTCATGGGAACTAAGCTGTAGGATACCATCAAGCAAAATTGGAACGAGGGGGAAATCGTTTGTGGTGACATAAAGTAGGATTTTACGTTGAGTTTCATCCTATTTTTGATATGAAAGGGATGTTTTTGACCCAAAAACGTGAATGTAGTTAACATCTTTGCAAAAATTTCAATTATTTAATGGAAATAATATGATATCATGATCATCAGCATTATATCATTGGAACTAGGGATAAAAGTGGGAACTTTTTTCAGGAATGACAAAATTGTTAACAAAACATGAAATTTCCAATGGTATTTCTATAGAGTGGTAGACACGAGCGGAAAGCACGCGCAGTTACATGTAGTGTCCCATAGGATTCGATATACATCCCCACACATACAGGTCTGTGTATAATATTGACAGTTAGAACATGAATTATTTTTTTAAAGGTCTCTAAATCTATCCATACATGTAATAAAGATGGGACAAGCTGCATTTCTTTGAACAAAAAGAAGATGTGTAAATACTGAAAAAGTATCATTAAAATAGGATTGAAACTAATTCCCCTAAATAATGCAATGGATGAAATTATAATCCTTTTATTTTGCATTAATTCTAGTCTTTCATTTTGAAATTAGCACAAGATCAGTATCATCTCAACAAACTGCAAACAAAATGATACAAAATTTTAAAATGCATACAGCAATATTTGGTGTAAATAGTCCACTAACCCCTCCCCTGCCCTTCCCTAAAAATTGAATCTAAAGGTGATTGAACTTTCAAAAAAATGATGAAAATTCATATCTAACCCCTACCTAAAAAATGAAACTATAGGTGATTGAACCTGGAGACCGAAAACAATTTGATTATTTCTTGTCACCCCAGCCATCCTTGATCATATTTTGCTTTCATGAAAACAAACTGTACCTTGAAGGCAAATTCTTAGATCTAGGTGGGGTACCAATGGGATTGGTCTCCACAAGGTGACTCAGCCAGCCTTCTTCTGCTGCCCATTAAAATTGTGGCAAAGGATTTTTTTTTAACTTTAAAGGCCAAGTCCATCCAGAGTTGGGATGAAACAACAAGGGAAATCAAACAAGAAAAGTTACCAAAAATGCCATTTAGTCTGAAAAAATAACGTTTTTTTTTAAATGGAGATCATTTATGATTTAGGACTGTTAGAACATCATAATTAATTTTCATTCCAGCTGACCTCCAAAGTGCTATACAACTCCCACTAATAGAATACACATTATCTTTCATCATTAATCATCAGCAATGATAATATTCTGCTTTCATATCTACTGGATAGTGCATATCTTATCAGATTAACGTCCCTTATGAGTGCTTTACATACAAGTAAATTATTTTGTTGAATAATTAAAGGTCAAGTCCACCACAGAAAGATGTTGATATGAACCAATAGAGAAAAATCAAACTAGCATAATGCTGAAAATTCATCAAAATCGGATGTAAAATAAGAAAGTTATGACATTTTAAATTTTCGCTTATTTTTCACAAAACACTGAGTTCCATGCACGATTAACTGATATGAAAATGAATTATACAATATTTCAATTTTTATAGACTTGACAATAATGACCAACTTGACTGGACCATAAAATGTTTAAACAAAGGTTATTTCACATGTTCAGGAAGGAATAAAACTTTGTTTCTCTTGCCAATGGGGAGAAATTAGAATATTTCATTTCATACATGTATAATGAAATACAAAAAAATAGTGAGTAGTGAGTGGGTGATGTCATCAGTCCCCTCATTTGCATACCGACAAGGATGTGCAAAAAATGTTTTAAGAAATTAAGCAAAACTTAAAATGTCATAACTTTCTTATTTTACATCCGATTTCGATGAAATTTTCAGCATTATGCTTGTTGGAATTTTCTCTTTGAAATCAAATAAAATTTTTGTTGAGGTGGACTTGTACTTTAACAAGGAGACTCCTTGATTTAAATTGATTTTGTCATATTACCAGTCTCCCTTTTTAAACAAACTGTTTACGTCTATATTCATTCATTAAGACAGATAGACTAATTATAATACTGTTTTTGAAGGGGAAGGGGTTACTAATTTTGAACATGGAGGAAGACGAAGTAAAGTCATTTTCTGTACCTCAATGTTTTACAGAAGAACCAATGAACTGCTCATAAAGCTACATGTACATTCATCTGTCTCTAAATGTTTCATTTTTTATAAAGCACCTATTTCTACTGATGATCTTTTTTTTTACAGAAAAACAGTGTGTAAAAATCAAATACACTGGATAGTAAACAGAAAAAAATGTTTCAAACACATGATTGTAAATAGATTTTTCGGATAATTAGCAATGTTCTCTTTTAAAAAGTTGTTGGCAATTATAGTGCAGGCCTCTGGCCTCCATACATAAATGAGTCATTACATTGCAGACCGTGAAATCAATGTCAATAAATATTGACTGGATGATGATGTATAATTAACTTCACTGTCTATTTGTCCAGTCAAATAGTTTTACATTTGGTGTTGTATCATGTCTCCAAAGTAAAATGACATAATATGTGGCAAAATTTGCATAAGTCAAGAGATTTCATAGCCATTCAAAATGCTCAAAGTAAACATTATAACATTATTCAAAACAGTCTTGTTCCTAGTACCGTAAGAAGTGTTTGAGGTATTCAGTATCAAGAGCTTACAGTATGACACGAGGTAGGACCTATTGAAAGACTTTGCCATATTTGTTTATCTTCATAATATCACTTCTCCTTTTCACAATTGATCCATCCATATTCAATACATATCTTTGAATAAATCAACAGTGTGCAACCTGCAGGTCCATTCCTTACATGGCAGTCGATACGCTGGGCCTATATGATATAAAGTAATGTAGGCCAATATGTACTGTCACTCTAATCCAATAATAGTGATACCAGGCTACACGCATTGCACTTTTCATGAGTATGATATTGATTTCTTTCCCATACGATCATTATTACATACAGGCTCTCCAGACAGTCTGTTCATGTCAAGGATTATGGTGTTATTACGTCCCAAGTCATACATTTTTGAATTAGTATCAAATCAATTCTTCTATTTAGCGTACATGTAATTGATGGTTGATGATCTTGTCTGAATAAAAATTGGGCCTACTTCTAAAAACAAAAAAAATAGGGGAGGCCAGTGTACCAGTATATCATCACTCCAGCGTTTAACTAGACCAAATCAATGAGACGGTGGTACAACCTAGATATTGCTATTTGTGACTTCATATGAATTCATCGATTGATTTGATCCACTGTGGAATGCCAATGGCAGAAAGAGAGAGTCAGATGATATCACCCTTTTCATTCTGCAACTGTCCTGTGGACTGCTGACCCACCCAAGTCAAGAAAATTACCTTTTTCCCGTCTGCAAACTTTGAAAACTGTTCAGATTTATAGCCATGGCATAAGTTCCTCCAGCAAGAAATTTATCCACATTGTGCTGCACTCAACCCAGGTGAGGTGAATGGGTACCCGGCAGGATTAATTCCTTGAATGCATGAGTACTGGAAGGCAGCTCGAGCTGAAGCGGGGTAATAATAATAAACGTTGCGCCTCGGAATAGATATTTCTAGATAGATGGCGCTATATAAATGCCTATTATTATATATCCATGGCCGAGTGGTCTAAGGCGCCAGGCTATACATGGAAAGCCCGGGATTCGATCCCAGGCCACGGCACCTATGCCCGTGAGCAAGGCACTTAATCTACATTGCTCTTTTATCCTGCTTTCGAATAAATGGAAATGCTATTGGTAACTAGGTGTGCACTTGTTTTCTTTTTATTAAAATCTTTACATACTTGTTACTTGAGATTATTGTCTTGAAATTTAGTCAACCATGAATTATATAGTGTATTTCTTTTCCAGGAAGAACATACACCTGTATAGGATTGAAGGGCAAATTCTCATATCTGATATTTCAATCAATTTTCATTCTTATTGATTAGAGGCCCCAACACTAATTTGGGTAGACTTGAGCACGCATTTCTGCAACTCACTAATGCCCTTTTTACACAGGATTTTCTTAACCCCGGACTATCGCTAACCCCGTACTATCCTTAACCCCGTACTATTTTTTTCCTTTTCACACATGCCAAATTGTTATTGCTAACCCCGGATAAGGAATGCTTGCTTTTTACATACGAAACTCGCTAACCCCGGACTAGTGGTTTTTGTCGATCATTCGTAGTACAAGTGCTTCACTCGTACACTTTTTACACACGCTACAATTTCCTTAACCCCGTACTATAGGTAGGGCCAAATTGCCATTTAGCCCCACCTATAGTACGGGGTTAAGCTTAGCCCACTTTCGTTTTACACATGCGATCTTAACCCCGTACTATTGCTCTTAGCACCGCAATTGGTGGGATAACCCTGCTTTTTTGCAGGGCCAAATAATCCCGTACTATAGGTGGGGTTAGCCCACTTTGCAAAAACGCTGTGTAAAACGAAAGTGGGCTAAGCTTAACCCCGTACTATAGGTGGGGCTAAATTGCCATTTAGCCCCACCAATAGTACGGGGTTAAGGAAATTTTAGCCTGTCTAAAAAGGGTATAACACAAAATGATCTGAAGAATGAGCAAGAAAACTGTTATAATCTTTAACTGTTATAAGTATTTAAGAAATCACATTGTAAATTGCTCAGGTTTACCCAAGTTGTGACATAACTGAATAGTATTATATTTCACTGGAACTTAAAGGGGAATCCAACCCAAATAAAAACTTGTTTTTATAAGGAAAAGAAAAATCAGACAAGTTGATAGGTGAAAGTTTGAACAATATTGGACAAACAAAAAGAAAGATATGAATTTTTAGAAGTTGTAAATATTGGTAATCACTATACCCATGGAGATTTCAAATTGGCCGTATATGGGATGTCATAGTGATGTAAGGCAAGGACTACTCTTCCATGTACTCCAATACATATTATGGCTAAAATGTCATTTTTCCCAAAAGTTTTATTTCAAATTATATTTTTCTTTCATGAGGACATAAAACAATATACTACATGGGTTATATTTAGATTACTGCCCCAGGGGAATGGGTACATAGGAGAAAACCACAAATCCCTGATAATAAAGTATGTAGTGACTTGACTATATCTTCATACTATTTCATGTATATATCATACTATTTTCCTGTATATATTTTCATTCATATGTCAACATAATTTTATAAGCCTATATTCTCTGTCTTATTTCCATGTAAATTTCTCTTCTACAGTTTGTGTCAAATGCAGTGCATTTCTACTGCATGCATATTTTCTGCCTAAATCTTACAAACAAACATCTTCCTTTCACTTTTACATAATGGACTTGGAGCAAGGCAACCTGGCATTAATGTACCTGATTTATTGTTCTGGCCTTGCTCCCCACTGCACTCATACTGCATCACTACACAGATGCTCTTTCTTCTCTCTCTCTCTCTCTCTCCCTCACTTTCTCCTTTCAACTTGGTTTTAGTCTCTCTTTTGGGTGTGGTCTTTCATACCCCCTCTTTTTGTGATGCTGGCAAAAACCAACTTGCTACTTTGCCACATCACCACTCTACTCTCTGTCTTCGCTCTGACAACATCTCAACGTCAGCTTGCTTTTGTGGAGCACATGCCCACCAGAGATCCTACAATTTACTCTTCTACAGATTTATTTTGCTTTCCTCTACTTAAATCACATCTCTTGAAGTCTGTTCTCTGCATTTAGTGAGGCCTTGCTACTTCGCGAATTATATACTTCTGCAACTGTGATTTCTACCCTCTATACTTTGCATTTCATATACTTTTGTAAATTGTAAATATATTTGGGACTTGTGCAATACTTGAGCGGCAACTGTCAGTGAGGTGATATCTATCTGCTCTGCCATCCTTTCCATCAGTCAAATCGTAGGCGTATATAAGGTAGGACACAATCTTTCCTTTTTTCCATTTACATAATTAGGAAATTGACAATTCTAATTTCCTAAACTGGTGACCCCGACGTGATCCTGAATCCTTAATTTTCTTTTATCGCCTTCTATTCATTTCTCTCACTTCGCTATTTTTGCTTCTCATTTCACAATTTTTATTTCCTTTCTATTTTTTTTCTTTACAACATGACTATCCCTAATGTTTCCTCTACACCTGAAACTTTCCTTTCTCCAGTCGACCAACTCTCTGCGCTGGTTGACCAGCTCACAATGCAGATTCAAGCGTTAACCTGCTACATGCTGGAAAACCAGAGAGGTCGTAATCGTCAGCGCAAGCCAGTTTCGCGCAGCCCGAATGGCAGTGAGCAGCATGCGGGTGACCATTGTTGGTATCACTGGAAGCATGGGAGCAGTGCTCATAAGTGCATAAGTCCTTGCTCTTTCTCAGCAGGACACGCCCAGGGAAACGGTCCCGCCAAGGAATAGCGGCGACAAATCCCCTTGGCAGCACCCAACCCAGTCGCCTTTTCTTTGTCAACGACAAGTACACAGGTACACGTTTTCTCGTCGACACAGGTGCTGAGGTGAGCATTTTCCCTCATTCAAAGTTGGGAAAACCGGCTAGGGTTGACGCAACAAATATTCAACTACAGGCTGTAAATCGATCGCCAATCAAGACTTTCGGACAAAAGTCTTTCACACTTGATCTCGGTTTACGGCGTGTTTTCCGCTGGATATTTGTTGTGACAGACATACCCACGCCGATTTTGGGTGCCGATTTTCTTGACCAGTTTGGACTGTTGGTGGATATCAAACACCGCCGATTGATAGACACCACAACCACTCTTACAGTCCAGGGATGTGGTTCATATACTGGTACTATTAGCCCGATGTATGTTCAACATGACTCATCGGAGCGGTTTCACTCCATTCTCCGTAAGTATCCGGATATCACACGACCGGTTTACAAGCACTCGGAAGTGAAACATACCACCACACACCACATCCCGACGCAAGGCCCGCCCGCGGCAGCGCGCCCTCGTCGACTTGCTCCAGATCGTCAGAGAATTGCCCAGGCAGAGTTTGAGCACATGCTTGAACTTGGCATTATCCGACAATCTGATAGCAACTGGTCAAGTCCATTGCACATGGTCCCCAAGAAAACGCCCGGGGATTGGCGACCTTGTGGTGATTATCGCATGCTAAATGCTCGCACTATTCCTGATCGATACCCTATCCCACACTTGCAAGATTTCTCCTCATCACTTGCAGGTAAGACAATTTTTTCAAAAATTGATCTTGTCAGGGCATATCATCAGATTCCAGTCGAGCCTAGCGATATCCACAAGACTGCCGTGACCACTCCATTTGGCCTCTTTGAATTCGTTCGGATGCCATTTGGACTTCGGAATGCAGCGCAGACATTCCAGCGATTGATGGACACCGTCACTCGTGGTCTCCCTTTTGTCTATGTTTATCTAGATGACATACTGGTAGCCAGTTCTTCTATAGATGAACATGAGACACACCTCCGCCAGCTCTTCGATCGCCTACAGGAGTATGGCATCATTGTCAACCCTTCGAAATGTCAGTTTGGCGCATCTTCACTGTCTTTTCTTGGGCATATGGTTGACGACACAGGAATTCGCCCACTTGGCGACAAAGTGAAGATCATTCGTGATTTTCCTCCTCCTACATCGCTCACCAAGCTTAGAGAATTCCTGGGGTTGATCAATTTCTATAGGCGATTCGTTCCACATTGTGCTGAGGTGCTACAACCTCTCACTGATCTGTTGAAAAACAGAACAAAAAAGAACATGCCAATTGATCTTGGAGAGAAAGAACTTCTCGCTTTCAATCACGTTAAAGAGTTATTGGCTGACGCTACTGTTCTTGTTCACCCTCGCACTGATGTTCCACTGTGCCTATTAGTGGATGCCTCTGATGTAGGCATCGGGGGAGCTATCCAACAACAGGTTGATGGGGTTTGGCAACCGCTAGCCTTTTTCTCGAAGAGGTTGCAGCCTGCCGAAACGAAGTACAGCACTTTTGGTCGGGAGTTGCTTGCAGCATATCTTGGTGTTAAGCACTTCCGCCATCTTCTTGAAGGTCGCACATTCACAATCTTCACTGACCACAAGCCCCTCACTCACGCTCTAAAATCTAAACCGGATCGGCACTCGCCACGTGAAATCCGGCAACTTGATTTTATTTCTCAATATACTTCCAACATTCTTCATATTTCAGGCAAGGATAACACTGCAGCTGACGCTCTCTCTCGCCTGTATATAGATCGAGTGGATTCATCATCCATTATTGACTTTGCGGCCATCGCAAAAGACCAAGATGATGAAATTGAAGTACATGACTCGTCTCTCCAACTCAAACAGGTAACACTTCCTGGTTCCCTCACTACTATTCTATGTGATGTCTCAACTGGTACTGCCAGGCCTGTAGTTCCAGCCAAACATAGAAGAGCTATCTTTGATTCCCTTCATGGACTTTCTCATCCAGGAATCAGAGCTACTCAAAAGCTCATTACAGAGCGCTTTGTTTGGCCTAGCATCAACGCTGATGTCAGGAAATGGGCCAAAACATGCCTCGAGTGTCAAAAGTGTAAAGTACATCGGCACACCAAAGCACCACTTGGTACTTTCACTTCACCAGATGCACGCTTCTCCCATGTGCATATTGACCTCGTTGGCCCGCTTCCTTCATCAGAAGGCAACTCTTACCTTCTTACTTGCGTTGATCGCTACACCAGGTGGCCAGAAGCTATCCCTATCCCGGACATCACTGCGGAGACGGTAGCACGCGCATTTGTGGCCAGATGGGTAGCGGTTTTTGGTGCACCTACTACCATCACAACGGACAGAGGTAGGCAATTTGAGTCGGCACTTTTTCTTGCACTCACCAACCTCCTTGGCACTAAACGCATCCGCACAACAGCATACCATCCTGCCGCAAATGGTTTAGTGGAGCGTTTTCACCGCCAACTTAAAGCCTCTCTCAAGGCTCATAACAAGATCCGTTGGACTGAGTCACTCCCTCTAGTCTTGCTGGGTATACGCACAGCAATCAAGGCGGACATTGGATGCTCTGCAGCAGAACTTGTGTTTGGGACTACAGTCACTCTACCTGCACAATTTGTAGCTCCTTCACAAATTGATTCTGCCGATGACCCATCTAACTATGCCCACAGACTAAAGAGAATGATGCGGGAATTACATCCCACTCCTGCTCGCAAACAAACTAAACCCATACAGGTACATCCTGAACTGCATTCCTCATCTCACATCTTTCTAAGAGATGATACAGTTACAAAGCCACTGCAGCCCCCATATCGAGGGCCTTTCCGAGTCATCCGACGTACTGACAAGTATTTTACCATTGATTACAATGGTAAACACGAAAATGTCAGTGTCGACAGACTGAAACCGGCTTTCATCGAGCAGGATGCTACCACTCCTTCATTCCACCATAAAGATCCGCATGTTCAAGTTCATGAACAAGCCCACTCCACTGACTTGACAGTGGATCCTAAAGATAAGCATATTCCTCCTGACATTCGTAGGACTCGTTCTGGTCGCCATGTCAGATTCCCTGCAAAATACGTTCAATATTTCGGAGATGGTTGAACATTTTCTCAACACACTGCTGGTGTTTCCAGTTTTCATACTTTACTTTTTATATAGCCAAGTGCACTTTTACTTTCCCTTGTCGATTTGTTACATTTTTATTCTGTACAAATCTAGGGGGGAGCTACTGTAGTGACTTGACTATATCTTCATACTATTTTCATGTATATATCATACTATTTTCCTGTATATATTTTCATTCATATGTCAACATAATTTTATAAGCCTATATTCTCTGTCTTATTTCCATGTAAATTTCTCTTCTACAGTTTGTGTCAAATGCAGTGCATTTCTACTGCATGCATATTTTCTGCCTAAATCTTACAAACAAACATCTTCCTTTCACTTTTACATAATGGACTTGGAGCAAGGCAACCTGGCATTAATGTACCTGATTTATTGTTCTGGCCTTGCTCCCCACTGCACTCATACTGCATCACTACACAGATGCTCTTTCTTCTCTCTCTCTCTCTCTCTCCCTCACTTTCTCCTTTCAACTTGGTTTTAGTCTCTCTTTTGGGTGTGGTCTTTCATACCCCCTCTTTTTGTGATGCTGGCAAAAACCAACTTGCTACTTTGCCACATCACCACTCTACTCTCTGTCTTCGCTCTGACAACATCTCAACGTCAGCTTGCTTTTGTGGAGCACATGCCCACCAGAGATCCTACAATTTACTCTTCTACAGATTTATTTTGCTTTCCTCTACTTAAATCACATCTCTTGAAGTCTGTTCTCTGCATTTAGTGAGGCCTTGCTACTTCGCGAATTATATACTTCTGCAACTGTGATTTCTACCCTCTATACTTTGCATTTCATATACTTTTGTAAATTGTAAATATATTTGGGACTTGTGCAATACTTGAGCGGCAACTGCCAGTGAGGTGATATCTATCTGCTCTGCCATCCTTCCCATCAGTTAAATCGTAGGCGTATATAAGGTAGGACACAATCTTTCCTTTTTCTATTTAATTAGGAAATTGATAATCCTAATTTCCTAAAAGTACATGGCCTATGGGAAAGTTGTCCTTGCCCCTTGTCATAATTTACTTACCCAGTTGCCAATTTGAAATCTACATAGTATTAGTGATCTCAATTTTAAAGCAGCTATAACTTTCTTATTGCTTGTCAAATTTCTTTCAAACTTTCACCATTCTGTTAAATTTATTTTTCTCCTTCCCAACACAACATTTTATGGCCAAGGCTGGATTCCCCTTTAATAAATATTGAAATGCACTGAACTGTATCAGAGGAGTGGTATGAACTTCATCACACGATTAATATACTTGAAAAAAAAACTTACTCCACCAAAGTCAATCTACAGAAAAGTGAGCAGACAAATGATTATCTTTTTACAATTGTTTTCTTCTTATTCTACTGACACCTCTGTTTCTCTGTCTCTTTCTCTGTATCTCTTTATTTCTTTCTCGCTCTCCCTGTTATTCATTAGGGAATAGGGACGGAAATGAGCTGAGGCAGTGTGGGTATTCATCAGTAAGAGGTTAAAGACAACATAACGATACAATCATTCATGGAAAAGTGGTAATGTGCATTCTATGACATGATAATTAATAATACTGATCATTACACAGAAAATTTATTCAAAGATTAATAGTAAGGGGGAATTATTACCTTCTGACTTTTTGCCATTGCTCCAAGAGCTTTCATGTCGTGCTTGAGGTGCTTTCCTTCATTCTGGCAGACGTAACAGACCGGTACCTTACACATTACACAGTACATGCTTAAGTTCTCTTCCGTATGCTCCTGGCATTTCGCTATCTTCGGTGGAGTCTTCCCACTTTTTACTTTCAGGCTTCCTTTGGCAGGGGTTACTAAGCTGTGCTTGGCCAGAGGTCCACGGGCAGGGTGGCAACTTACACGGCAAGCACTGCAGTAAAATACCTCGCACTGTTCGCAATAAACTGCAGCAACAGCGGCATTTTGTTCACATAGCTGACATTTTATTATCAAATTCTGTGCCTTGCCATATCGTGAAACAATGGACTCCAGAACTCTGTTTCTGGGGAAGCTGTTGACCCCCTTTTCATCCAGGAATATGATCCGATGACATTGTGGGCAGCTGATCCTCATGGTATCTGGATTAGCTGGTGTAAAGCCATTCTTACCGACTCCGCTGGAAGCACGTGAACTGGAGCTCGAACCGCTGGCCTGGCTGGGTGCATATCCACCAGCAAAACTAACCCCGCTGTCACCATCACTGAAAGCGCTCAGGCGGTCGGCTTCGGGGAAGTCAAACGAGAAATCGTACTGTGTGCCGGTTGAGTTCGTCGACTGCTGGGGCTGCTCGCTTGGTGCCGGTAAAACTGCCGTTCCGTTAACTTGTTGAAGCGATAAAACGCATGGAAAACATATATTATGGGTACATGGTAAAATAACTGGATTCGTATAAAATCCTCTACAAGCGAAACATCGTAATTCCTCCTCCATGATCAAAATCCTTCACAGGTATCTCCTCTGCTTCACTCTGTCGATGACTCCGTAACCCGTCTCCACGGCGAATCTGCATCTATTCTCAATTTTGAAACAGCGCGTTACACCTGTACGGTGGTAGGCTGGCCGTGGGGTTTCAGTCACTCGCTTTCAAAGGGGCATAAACAAGGGTAACGGTAAAATCGATGAGATATGGATTGGAGTGTTTCGTGTCTGTAAACATTACTGCGGACAGAGAATCATTTCAAGATTGGCGCTGGTAACTTAAGGTATCGCGTGTAAACAGTTTAAAAATAGTAGAATAAACTGGGGGAGCGATGTTCCAATAATCCATTAATAAAATATTATGAAAAGGCCAACAAATGAAAAATGGGAATTTAAATGTTAATTCAAAAGTTTTTTTTTACCATACCAACAAATGCATTGACCTGCAAAAAGTGAAGGGTGAATTATCGTAGTTTCCGCATTCATCATCATTTGGTCTTGATACATCTCTTTAGGATTTTAGGCCCATATATAGGCCTACCCGGCGAACCCCCCCCCCCCCCCATATAAGGACGATGCGGACTCATGTTCTCCCGGTGCTATTTTTTTGGGGGGGAGGGGGGGGTAAGTGCCCCTTATGTTTAATCCTCGATTCTTCCCTTAAAAAATACAGTGCAGCATCAGTATGCAGAAAAGGGAAAAGATGAAGGGAAGGGGGAGAGTAGGATAAAGAAGAAGAAAAAGGAGGAGGAGGAGAAGAAGAGGAGGAGGAAGAGGGAGGAGAAGAACAAGAAGAAGGAGGAGGAGGAGAAGAAAAAGAAGACAGATATAGTATAGATTATCAGTCTGAACAATATCCCTTCCACTAAAAAGTATTGTTCTGTTAATCTCTAAATCGATCTTTTGGAACTATGTAATGGAGACAAAATGACGAAAAATACATCATACTTTATTGGATTTGAATCATAATAATTTTGTTCTAAACCTTTAGAACTGCAATGCAGTTTAGAGTGTAGATTTGTTAATCCGTCGAATCTTACGGTGCGGCGGGGCCTTTTATGTGCCTGTGTCAATCACTATTTGTATCACTTTTCTAAAATGTTTGTGAGTTACACAAATATTACACCTTTTGGGTTTTTTTCCTGGTGACGAAATTTAATGTGATATATTGATGTCAAATACTAACACCTTGGGCCTAATCCCGGGACTATATAGTGCAGTTTTGGGACTCGGTAACCGTTTTAAAAAAAAACGGCTTCATTGTGGTTATCATCCCATTATAGGTCTCTGAATTCAATTTATTAATTATTATCACAATATTGTTCAAATCCAAGTGCAAAAACCTTGCTTCTGATGCCAATCGCATTAACCATTCATTCTTTTTTCTTTTTATTCGTACATTTTGTAATTTGTTTGGAGGCTCTTTTTTTTGTTTTCAAAAAGCAATATTTTAAGCAATATAAGTGACATCACTTTTAAATAATAAAGACCCGGTATTTGTATTATGGCTTTCATATGGCCTTCTCTTTCCCCTGGTTGCTATTATTTCAAGCTTTCAGCTTACGATAGCTTGCCTCTGCATTTAAACTGACTTATTATTGTTTACATGAATTATGTCTGTATCTACTTAACTATTATACAATTGTCACCTTTGTAACTTGATCATTATGTATGTTTGATTTTATATCATTGTTTCAAATTTGTAATTTTGATTTATGAATAAATGCAGAAATGCCTGCTTGAATTGTAAAAAACCATTTTATTTTCCATATCGTTTATTATTGCAAAGTATGTATTATTTTTCATTGTATTTCATGTGGTCTAATGTTAAACTGCGTTGCTTTTATTGTGTAGGGCCCCATTGTAAATTAGGTTCTTAACTGAAAGGGCTACCTTGATGAAATAAAACATGAATGAACAAATAAATAAATAAAAATGTAGGCCCGTATAGGTCTTCTTTCAGGTGTTCACAAGAAATTTGTAAAAGCAATTTGTAAAAGAGCAAGGAGAGGTAAGGAGCAAGACAAGAGCGGAAAACAAGAAAGAGAGACGGAGAGAGAGAGAGAGAGAGAGAAATAGCAATCCTATGTTGTGCTCGATCGGAGATGGCGTCCTATAAATTTTTCTCCCTGACCGTATTGGCTGCATCAAAACTGGATGTTTCACTCTTATTGTACAGTAGTTATCATGATTATGTTATCAGCAGGGGCGGATCCATGATTTTCTCGAAGGGGGGGGGGCACATTTTCCCGAGGAAAAATTTGACAAGCAAAAAAAAAAGGTTTTCAACAAAAAATCAAAACATTTCGTCCTCGAAAAAATTTGACAAGCAAAAAAAAAGATCTTCACTTTCAAAGGGGGGGGGGGGGGGGCACTGCTGTTTTAACGGTATTTTACATTACAAATTTTAGTTGTGCCTCTCAAAGGGGGGGGGGGGCACAGGCCAGCTTTGCCCCCCCCCCCCTCCCCCTGGATCCGCCAGTGGTGATCAGGAATGATGATTTCGGATACTTTGCTACTAGTGCATGGGTTGACTATATATAGCCTATGCCATCTCGGGTTTGCAGCTAGATCTATTTATCAAGCACGACAGTCTATATCAATGCCAGTTCTTGGGATCCGTACCCCGGTCGGATAATTTTCTTTAGAGATGTGCTTCAGCCATGCATTCGTGTACTCTAAATGAACCTTCCCAGTGCGGAGTCCGGGTGCGGAGTGGGTGGTGGAAGCCCTTGATTACCGACATATATCAGTACCGATTCGACGTCCAACGACCAATACTCATCTCCAACCCAGGGCCAGATCCCGGATTTTAATGACAAGAAGACCCCCCCCCCCCAAAAAAAAAAGTCTTCACTTTCACTTGCACGTGCCTGACAATTTACACTAAAATAGTATAAAAATGATAAATGCGAGTACGAAGCGCTATACCTAAAACGATACATTTTTTGCACTAAATTAAGAATAGGATGAGTATATAATGCGAGCGCGAGCTAAAAAATTGATATTCCTAACCAGACACTGTATTCTAAGCAGTTTTACAGGATGGGTATCTAAACAGTCGTGCGGGCGGAAAGCGCGAGCTAAAACTTTTTCACATTCCGACTTAAGAACTGGATATTCTTAGCACTTTTATACCATGAACAAATTGCTTTCTAACTGAATAATTCATCGGTGTGAGCGCGAAAATTTGTGATATTTCGACCTGATAACTTTACATTCTAAGCACTTCATTCAATCCATATAATACATGCGTATACGAAGTATCTGACTCTTATCCTGTGATTGCATGTGACATTTTCTTTGGTTTTCACTGGTTGGGAAGCCTTGTTACTAATGTAACTGTCGAATTAAGCTAACTTAGTTGGATAAAACGTCTGACTTGTCCGTTAATGAAACGCACCACCCCCCCCCCCTTTCACGTGCACACACACATTGTAGCCGATTTCCGGACAAAAAATATCCATTTCAATTATATTCTATTCATTTATTTACTCTTTCAAACATTTTAAATTTACAATGATAATTCAATATACATATTTACAAAATATAATATTTAAATCATTTTTATAACAAAATAATACCATGAAATCGAAAGGGAAAGAGATAAACTAAAAAGCAGAGCTTGTAGGGTGAAGACCGTTACGTAATTTGTTTCTAATAACCCTTCTCCTCCTCCTCTTCCTCCTCCTCCTCATATTATAGCCACAACCTTTAAACAAGAAGGAGTTAACTTTTAGTCCACTTCATAATGACTGACCCATTACAACACCTACCCTGCGAATATAATTGTTAGAAATACATGTCTTCCACATTTTTTACAAACAGGCGGACAGCACCATAGAAGGGGCGGGGCAGGGGGCGTTCCCCTATTTTTTTTTAAGTAGTGAAAAATTGGGGAGAGTAAAACTAAAAATGGAAGGGAAAGGGAGAGAATGAAAAGTGTAAAAGAATTGCTATGTTTCTTTTGATTCAATTGACAAAAAAAGTCATCTTTATAAGCCGTCTAACACCCCATCCTCCTATCAAAAACATCCAGGCCCCACCCCTGTGTACAGAGCCCCACCCCGCTCTGTACCGTGATGGACTACCTTCGGTGTCGATACCGATTGCTCCATCTCCGTAAATATGAACAGTGAATGGAAATCTTCTTGAATATTGACCAGACTGTTATTCAGTTAGTTTCATTTCAATATCAACTCTTGTTTCATTTTTCTAAGACATCAAGCGATTCATGTTTTTTTATTATTATTTGTTTGTATATATATATATATATATATTATATATATATATTAAAAGTTGCAACGAACTATTGTGTCTTTTATTATGTTTGCGCATGAAATTTAGTTTGATTTGAAACGGAAATTCAGATGATATTCATCGTTCTCGATCAACTGATTGGATTCTTATCAATGAAACATAATACTTACTTTAGTTTGCTGGGTAAACCATTTCTTTTGAAGAAAGTGGCCTGAATTTTCATACCAATGTAAAAGCCCCTTTTTTTAACTTTCAGCAAGTTGATGAGTAAATGTGCTGGTAAAAGTTTCGATCAGGATATTTTAGCTGAAGACTAATTACCCTGACCGACTCGAACTGGAAATGAAATGATCACAAATCAATATATTTTTTTCGACAGCCGTGATTTTTTTTAAGAACTACTGCAAAACGTCTTCCGTTTGAACGAGCAAGTTTGATCTCACTGCAATGGTTTATGGGTAGTACCTGGTTGCTTCAAAAGTAATTTGCTATCTATTGGTTATCTCCACATGTTCCATGAATAACCTAGCTTTTAATCAAATATTGAGCAATACTAGTATGGTAGTTACTATTGTATGAATAATTATGTTACCCGAATAGTAAGTTTTACATGTATGCAACTAGGGACCTTGTAAGAAAACTCTTGTATTGTCCAATCTGCTATGATCAATCATAATTGTAATATCGAGCAGCTATATGAGAATTCTGCAGTAAAATAGTATTCAATAGAAATATTTACAATACTTACCTTCCACTGCACTTTAAAAGATATCAAATCAATTTCCCTGCGGAATTCTAATGTTTAGTTAAAATTCAGATTTGTAATTTGTAGTACAGGTGGGCTTTTAAAGAAAAAGTTCATAATTATCAGAAACGTACATCATTGTTCAAATTTCATACTTTTTCAAATTCAATTTTTTTTAAAGATAATGCACGTAGAGTTGATTCACAGCAGAAAAAATAAAAATAAATTCATGTGTTTTGTAATATACGGGAAAACCAAATACAGAACAGACCGTTGGTCTTTTTTTTGGTAATCATGTTCAATGTTTTCAGACTTTTAATTATTTTTCGAATATTCGTTTTATAACTTGATGAGAATAAAATGTTGAATTAAAGTGAAAAGTGATACCCTCTTTTTACACTTTAAAGAATTGATTATAATTTTACATATTGTTTGTTTGTTAATTTTGCCATTTAGTGTTACTACTGCATGCCTGATGCAAGATGAAAAAACATATAATTTTCATGATTTCAAGGAAGTTTGAAAACATGACTTATCTGAAAATAATATTTATTAGAGTTATCATGCAACATAATTCTGTGAATATGCATCTGTGTCTTGAATAAAATGTAAAATTGAAATAAGCATACTTATATAGCTTTTGATCCAAATGTCATATTACTTCTGATTTAAAAAAAAAATGTATTTTGAAATATGTGAACTGGGGAAATGATTTGATATCTCTTAAAATGCAATGAGTGCCTACATTACCCTCTCGATCTCGTCGACGACCTCATCGATGGTGGGTCGGCAGAGATGGGTATTAAGCCGACAGATGTTCCCGATGGCGGTGAGATCGGCGGTGTTCGTGCGATCTCCCATCAAGGTCAACAGACGGCCGAGCTGGAATACGTCGCTCGAGACAGAGATCGGATGGTCATCGAGGGCGCATTCTGGGGCAATGTGGGTATAGATCTCCTGTAAATATGAAATTTAAACAAGTGTAAATTATATTATGATATTTTTTATTAAAACCATTTGATTATCGTTTGACTTACTAACATCCAAATTAGGGAGAAAACATTGAATTAGATCAATGAAAAGATTATCAATAAAACACCATAAATATTTTTATCGACAAGTTTTGAATGCAACATGTTAAACTACCTTCCTTCGGTACTTCTCTTTATCCTCGGTGGAAAAGCAGAAGGAGTAAGGTTCGGTTCGGGAACAAGCCAGCCCAAAGTCAACGATAACCGCTTGCCATCGTCCAGATGTAGTCTTTCGAAGCAAGCAGTTGTCTTCCTTGAGGTCGTTCATCAAGAAGCCTTTCTCGTGAATCATCCCAAGTGACTTGGCAATGTCGAGAGCCAGACTGAACCTAAAAGAAAAGACCGGAGGAAAAAGAAAAGACAGGTGATGGAACGTGAAAAAATCCAAATAAACATTTATACATTAAAAGCCTTATGCTGAAGAGTTATAATAAATCATCAACTTACCATTCTTGTTGACTCAGTACTAACTCTCTCATGCCACGGCTGAGTGTCCAGGTCTCTCCCGTAGTCGTGTCCCCGATGAAATCCATCGCAAGGCCAATCGTTCCTGTGCTGATCTCCAAGCATCCAAGGAAAGTCGGGAAGCACTCCTCTCTACCAAGAACGTCGAGGATGAAAGCTTCGGACTGGATGACCTTGACCTATCGAAATGCGAATCAATGCAAAAAAAAGTTCTTTCAGTATTCTACGATTTCATTGTCTGGCCTTTTACTGTCTAATACAAAGCTCTAACCGTTTTAACGTTTTTTTTTAATAAGAGAGAACCAACCTTCGTAGTCATCTCCTCAAAATCGTTGGGGAGCTCGAAGGTCTTCAATGCGATGGGATGATCGGTCACACGATGACGGAAGAGATGGACTGTTCCGTTTACTCCGCTGCCCAGGAAGACGTCCCCACCTCCTGGTAGGAAGGACTTCAGATCGCCCATTGCCTGGACGAAGGAAGATGCCGGGACAATGGGAGGAGCAGTTGAACCGCTGGAAGGAGATGTGGCAACACCAACAGCTGAGCTCACTGATGTAGTTCTGCAAAAAATGGTATAATAATGATAATCATATTAGTTTTACTTCTTTAATGAAAGTCTTTTTTTATCTATTTAATTTCGCAATAAATAAGAAAACAAATTAAATGAATAATAAAGGTTTTCAAGTTGCCGCGTCACAAGTGGAACGTGGCATGTTCCGCGAGTGTTTTATGATGTTTTTGTTTTTCACCCTTTTAACGTTTTGTTTTAATTGCAGATCTATTATTTATTCACTGATACATGATTTATGTTGTTTTTTGGTTCGATTTTTACAAAAAAAAATCGATTTATAGCATAATGCTTACGCAAGGGGTAGTGGCATGGTGTCAATGGGGGCTGTATCTGGTGTAGGTGGGTTGTATGGTGCTGTGTCTGGTGTAGGTAGGTTGTAAGGTGCTGTATCTGGTGTAGGTGGGTTGAAAGGTGCTGTGTCTGGTGTAGATGGGTTGTATGGTGCTGTGTCTGGTGTAGATGGGTTGTATGGTGCTGTGTCTGGGGTAGAGGTGGGTGCTACTCCATGGTCTAATGGTGCTGAAGACAGTGACTGGGGGTTGTCTCCAGAATACCTAGGTTACAACAAATTTTACTTTAATTGTTTAAGTAACCTCTATTAATCGAAAATATGTTGTATCCGTCTGCCAGCTATCAAAATAATACAACTATTATTAATGATCTTTTTATTTTGCTGTGGGCTTATTTCCTTTTTTTATGTATACACATGTTTTCCTTTGTTTGATTATAAATTTTGAATACAATAAAAATATTTTATTCCTTCCTATTTCATTTGCCTTATCCACATCAGTTTGCTGGGGTAAAAAGGGTGAAAGAATATTTTTATGCCTTACAACCGCCAGAAAGTAAATAAATGAATAATCTTTTTTTCAATAATTTGTATTTCTTTCAATTTATTTGACATTTACCAAGAGCCTCTGGTAGCTGCTCCATCGGCAGGAGAAGAGCTCTCAACTGGCTCCCAAGTCATATCCTTGGAAACAGAAGAAAAAAAATCAATCAAAACTTCACATTGGATAGATTCTAACTTTTACATTGTTTGATAAAATAGAAAATTTGGGATATTGTTCTTCCTTAAACATTATACCATTAAACAGTATGGTTCGTGTACATCAAATCATAAATGAAATTATTTCCAAAAAGCACGAGTCCACAAGAACTTTGCATCCCTTCTGGTTAAATCATCGGGAAAAAAAAAGAAAGTATTTACTTGAAGATTCTTTAAAGCAGCATCTCTCTGCTTTCTGGCCTCTGCCAGTTCCATCTTCAAGATCTGGACTTCGCTCTCTGAGTCCAGGAACCGATCTTGGAAAGCCTTGGCCTTCTTCTCTGCCTGTAGCCTCCTTCCCTCTGATTCTGTCACCAGAGAGTTGATCTTAGCGAGGAGGTCTGCGCTGTCTCCATCAGGCCCAACACCAAGCTGGGAAGCCAGGCTCTGTGATTTGAACAAATGAATAAAATTTTGTTATTTTTCACGTGGCTAAAATAAAGCAAGAACTCTATCACTTCCAATATATTTCTTTCACCTTTTTATTTCATTTCATAGAGGTCTATATTGGAAAAAATCAATCAATACTGAATTCTCCACTTTTATTTGTAAAATATATACCACTAGACCTTTCATGTTCAAAATATGTTATCATTATTTCTTTTGAAGGATTTCCCCCTAAAATTGAAAAGCACAAGTGAAAACTACATGGTAGATTGTAAATAGACGTACAACAATCTTTTCCTGAAGTTGCTGTTTCTCCAGGGATTGTTGCAAGCACTGCAGAAGCAGCTTGCCCGACATGTTGCCAGCTGATGTGTTGGGAGAGATGGCGGATGGGGAGAAAGTTGGATCCTGGTGAGACCGACACAGCTCCTATTTAAAATTGATCATTGTTTTTTTTTTAAAGATACTACATTGATGACATTTAATAGCCTATCTGAAAACATTGATCGTGCATGCATGGGTTTAATCTAATTAAGTGGCTGTATGCCAAAAATGCATAAGAAGCTGTGTCCTGAATCTGCACCGCATTGCACGCCTGAGAAGTAGTTAAATTATTTTATTTGTCTATCTATCTTTTTTTTTCATTCATAATCTTATTTGTTCAATTGCTTGTTTATTTTTCATTCATTTAACTATTCATTTATTTATTCTTTATTATTTAATCATTTATCTATTTTTATTAATTCATTTACTTTTATTGATCAATTCATTTATTCATTAACTGTTATTTACTTATCTATTCATTCATTTATCTATCACTTTGCTAATTGCAAATGTTCTATTACTAATTTTGCGAATCAATAATTATGATGTCGTTGATAAGATTGTATATCATTATTGCTCAATCATAATGTAATGCCATATCTGAGATAAGACAACATATAGATAGGTCTGGTACTTATTTCTTCATTTTATGTTAGTTTCATTCTTATTTTATTTCATTTACATATTTTTATTTCATATAATTCGCTTACATCCATGGAATTAACCATCGGTGATCTGATGGCCGGAGAAGCTGACCCAGTACGGGGAACTGGTCTCAGGACCCAGGGGGTAGGGGGACGGACAAGTCGATTGCAATACATCGCCAAAATATGTTTCCGTGATCAAACTAAAAGAAACTTTGTTCTAATATGAAAGAAATTGGAAAGAGAGTAGAATTGAAAAGGAAAAAGAGAAATAGAAATTCAAACGTGTGTTTCAGTCACGTGACCGGTAGAATGCATGGCGTGCGTAGATCTAGATGTCCCAAACTTTAGAAAGATAATTCTTTTTATTGATTTTTCAAAATAAATCTAATCTACAAAGTTGTGTGAATTCAATTTGTGTGACAATACTTAACAATATTATGAAATTTATCGTTTTCGTATTCTTGAATTCCGCATGCCGATCTAAAGATCTAGCAAAGATATGCGGTAAAGATATAGCAAAGATATGCGGTAAAGATATAGCAAAGATATGCGGTATAGATCTAATTCTATCTGCCCAGGAGTTATATTCAAAATCAAATGAAAGTAAAATTAATATTGATCTAGATTTTAGATCAATCTCAATTTGAATTTTATATGAACATATATCGCTCTTCATTCTATATTCCTAGGCCCTACCGTGGTCTACAGACTTTACAAACTGATCGATTATGCACGACGATCATCGAAAACATGAAATTTGACATGTCACATTTTTGTTCACTAAGTTTTGAATATTCATCATTTTTTCTCCAAACTTGCTCAAGTTATCAAGAAATATCTAACGATATGATACTGACCTGACAATTAGCAAAAATGACTTGAAAAGTGCAAGCAAAAGTAGTGAAAACTGTCAAAAATTTGGCAGTGGGTTCTCGAGAGAGCAAATTTGCAAAGAGAATGGGGTTTGTTTACAAACACTTGTTACCAGGCAGGGCGCGTGAGGGGTGCAGCTGTTACCAGGGCGTGGTCACATTTGCGCTGCGCCGTTATTCAACACTGGCATGCTATTG
Organism: Lytechinus variegatus; assembly: GCF_018143015.1. NCBI lineage: Eukaryota > Metazoa > Echinodermata > Echinoidea > Temnopleuroida > Toxopneustidae > Lytechinus > Lytechinus variegatus. The sequence goes on along the minus strand of NC_054746.1, from coordinate 3,237,846 downwards.
GCGCATTTCCATAAGCGTTCTTTACGCAGTCGGCTGGCTTTGTACTTTTCAAGATATATATTATTACGTCATTTTTCAAGGATGGCGTAATAATATAAATGACCTTAAGCATGTTACTTTACGATTCAACTCAAACTTCATAACACAGGCGCGGATCCAGGAGGGGGCCGAGCCGGCCCCACCCCCCCTATTTTTTGACAACCTACAGAAAAAAGTGTACTCTTTACCTTGATAGAAACTACGAAAAACAGAAAGAAAGGTAAGAAAGGTATTTTACCCATGATGCGTAATTTACAGCCTCGTAACGACCGGCCCGACCCCGAAAGGATACCCAAAAAAAGGTGAGGGGAAGAATTGGAAAATAGACTTTGTATAAAAATTTTCGCTCGCGCTCGCTTTGCCCGTGTAATGAATCCCATTCAAGAGGGTTAAATGACACTAATATATAACCAATATATATATACACAATATATCCAGTTTTGATATCAATTTGCACACAATTTTTGAACTCGCACATCAAGCTTTCATTATTTTGTTTGATTTACACAAATTGTTAATGTGTATCAAAATGTTCAGCTCGGGCTGCGCGCTCGCATTTTTTGATTTGTGAGAAACCTATGCTCTTTGGACAAACCAAAGTTTGTCAAAATGCTCCTTTATCATGTCAGTATATCAAAAAATTAAGCTCATGCTTCGTGCTCGCATTTAATTGTTTGAGACACACAGCTTGTTTATTTAAATAAAAACGCGCTTAGACTGTTCATTTTTTTCAGGTCGGAATATCAGAAATTTTGAACTCACGCTTCGCACTCTCATTATTTAATTGGTGATACTTGTATCCTCTTCATTAATCACTAAAAACAGTCCTAATTGAGTCACTTTTCACGTTGCTATATGATAAAATTTCGGCTCGGGCTTCGCGCTCGCATTGTTAAGTCGGATACTTATCTTTGTTCATGATTATAAAAACTGCTCTGAATCTTCAGTTCTAAGGACATAAAATGTCAAAGATTTTTAGCTCGCGCTTCGCGCTCGCATTATATATTAAGACCACATGAGATACATTATATTGTTTATAGCAATAAATACTACAAATATACTTAAAACTTCAGTCTTTAGTTAAGACTACCCCTGAAAAACCAACAAAAAAAAAAGCCAGATTGTAGCGGCCAAGCAAAAAATGTTGATCAAAATATTTTTCGGCCCCCCCTATTGGCGAAAGCTGGATCCGCCCCTGTTTTAAACATGGGGACTGTCTGGCTGGTCTGGCTACATGAAAATGATATGGCAGAATCTTAAAGTGTGATTTACATAATTATGAAAAGGATTAAAAAAAATTGAGGAAAATATATCAAAGATTAAGGAATTATTATAATTTCAAGTTTTGGATTTGTGACGTCATAAACAAGCAGCTGCCCCATATCTAAAAACATAAAATGCATCTTAAATGGTTCATGATGACTTATTTTTGTATTCTTTTTAGGAGCGGGTGTAAAATGGTTTCTCTATTGACAATTTGACATGATTGACATTCCGAATGTACAGTAAAATCCGTTTTCAATTTTCGTTGATTTTTTTACTATGCGATATGTAGGAAAGCTGCTCGCATAAAACGTCACAAATCACATGATCAAATTTCTGATAACTTTTTAATTCTTCGATGGATTTTTATCAAACCTTCGGCAGTATTTTTAATGATTTTTTTCTGCTATCCCCCCCTAAAAAATTGTCAGGATGGACTGAAACGTTACCCTGATGTGAGAAAGCCCCTTCCAATTTTTATTCAACCAAAGAGAAAATACCTTCCATCGTCGTGATTGTAATGTAGTTTGAACTTATTCTGCTAAAGTGCATTCTTTTATAGGGCCTACTATACTAGACTGGTTTGTTAAATTCCTTCTACTTGATGCTTGCATTAATATACTGAATGTTCCGTGCACACTTCGGCCTACTGTATACTCAAAGCCTACTGTAGCTTTTGGACCAACTTCTGACAGGTATTATCTTACATTTATAATCATTTGATTTGTTCATTATTCAATTTCATCGGCATGATCGGCAAGAAAATAGAATTTATTCTACGCCATTCCATTTCACTGTATCCTTTAACCCCCCCCCCCCCCTCTAAAAAGTCATGCACATCCAAACTAATATTCCAGGAAAATCTGATTTTATGTCCACACAAAAAAATCATCTGCGTAGGTGTCACACTCTTTTGTAAAGAGTTCATATTTTCTCTGGAGTTTCTGTGGGGGTAACTCTCTATAGGAACTCAGCATATAGCAGCTTTCCGTCGTATCAACGCCAAGCTGGCATATAACCAATTGCATATGAAACCTTTTACATTCAGATTATTCAGAATCATAGTGGCTGACCGTTAGAGACGACATAAATTACTCTCGGGTCTAAATTTGTTTGGTTTAAGTGGAGATAATGACAGAGATGCGATTTGAACTCACGACCTTACAATCATGACTCCATTGCTCTAACCACAAGACCACACGACCCAGAGTTAAAGAATAAATAAAATGAAATGATTATAATGGGGAATGATTGAGACCGCTTAAGTCTACAATTTTCAGACAATTAACTGTTATGAAACAAATTCAGTGGCGTATAATAGCGAGGGGGGGGCAGGCGGATGGGGCAAGCTGCCCCCCCCCCTGGCAAATTTCACCGGGAAAATAAAATACGGGGAAAAGGGAGGGGGAAGAAAGGGAAGAGGGAAGAAAATGGGAAAAGGAAAGGGAAAAATCAAAAGAAAACGAAGAAATTTTTATTTTTTAAATGGAAAGGGAAGGAAAGCGGAAAAGGGAACGAATGAAGAACATTTTGAGAAAGAACAATTCATTACAAAATAGGCATATTTAAAGCCATAGCATGATGGGAAATAATTTTAAAGATGACAAAATGGCAAACAATAGCGGGAAATGAAGGTAGAATGGAATTAGTTAAAAGCTAAATTGGAAAACAAAAAGAAGAACAAGAAAAAACCCACTTAAAGGGGTGGTCCAGGCTGAAAATATTTATATCTTAATACACAAAGTAGACTTTACTGAGCAAAACGCCGAAAATTTCATCAAAATCGGATAACAAAGTTATTGAAGTTTAAAGTTTAGCAATATTTTGTGAAAACAGTCGTCATGAATATTCATTAGGCGAGCTGATGATGTCACATCTCCACTTTCCGTTTTCTTATGTTATTACATAAAATCATAATTTTTCATTATTTCATACTTGTGTGAATAATATGTCTCCCTTATAATGAAATAAGTTGCAGCAATAAATATCTAATGCACCTAATCAGTTGTCAATCCAATTTTTCTAGTTCTTGGAGGAAAAAAATTTGAATAGAACTAATTTCATATAATAAAATACAAAAGAACAAGTGGAGACGTGACATCATCAGCCCACCTCATGAATATACATGAGGACTGTTTTTACAAAATATTACTAAACTTTAAAATTCAATAACTTTGCTATTTGTTGTCCGATTTTGACGAAATTTTCGGCACTTGGCTCAGTGAGTTCTACTCTATTTATTAAGCTATAAATACTTTTAGCCTGGACCACCCCTTTAATAACACGCCGGACCAGGCTGCCGAGGATTGAAAATAAAGAGTGTTTAGAAAGATGGGCTGCATGCATGCAACATTGCGCTATAATTAAGCTTGCCAAATTTTATGCAGTAGGGGCTCTTCATCTACATAGGCCTAACATTCAAATGGCTCTATAATGCCCTCCTGTAGGGACCCTCATACATTAAGCTTTTTGTTCAATCACTGGCGTAAAGGCGTAGGGGGGGGGGGGCTTGGTGCCACACCAAAGGGGGAAATAAAATAAATTATAGGAGACAAAGTAATGAAACAAATGGAAACAATGAAATGTGTTATTTGCTGAATATAATGAAAAAAATCTATCACATAATTAGAATTTAATTTCAATAGGCAATTACGCTTTTTCCAACTCGCTTTGCTCGCTAGCAACTTTTTGCAAATTTTCCATATCGCTATGTATTTTCCTCTCAAAATATTTTGTTCACTGGGTTAAATAAATGTGTTGTGTAAAAGCTTTATCCTGCATATACCTGCGATTTGATTAAAATAGCGGCAATTTGCGAGGATTAAATGGCTTTGATATAAAAAAAATTCGGGGGCTCCGCCAAGGACCCCAACCGCATAGCACTGTCGTATATGAGTATGGAAGGGTTGGGCCATGGCCCCCAAAAGTTCTGCAACCAAGGAAAAAAAGGAGGAAAGAAAAGTAAAGGAAAAGTGTGGGCCTATATGATATTATCTACCGAAATAATGTCAAAAAATATCTCAAAGTTAGATTCTCATCATAGATGATAAGGTGATTTTTTTTCTCGCTCGCTTCGCTCACTCGTGATTTATATTAAGCAGGTTTTTTTTATCATATGCACCATATTGCGCGCCTCATTTTTTTTTTTTACTCTTCACGCTACTGCCGCAAAAAATCCTGTTCACAGTGGTGCGTACAGACCACATAAAAATAGGAATGGAAAGAGAGAAGATTGAAATATATTCTCTGGATGTCATGTCAAAATCTATCACAAAGTGAATTTTTGTATAAAAGATGTCCAAATTTTTGCTCGCTCGCTACATTTAAAAAAAAGATAAATCCTGCCTGATACGCAATTATCTGGCCCTCTCAAAATTGTCGCCTCATTACACTATTACGCCTATTTATACCATGACCCAGTATTCTATATGACTGGGAAATTTTTGGCTCTTGCCCCCCCCCCCCCGGCTGCCGACCCTGTTACGTCACTACGTCTGCCCCCCCCCCTTAGCATGGGCGGACAGCCCAGGGGGACAGGGGGGACGTGTCCCCCCTACTCAAAATAGTAGGGGGGACACAATATCAAATGTCACCCCTACTATTTGTGGTCTTTTATGATAGTAAAAAATACATCATCCACAATCGAAATAAAAGATGTATGTTAGGACGAGATGACCTTAATTTGTTTATGATAACCTTTTTTTTTGCTTGTTAAATGTAATTTCATCGAAATTACCTTTAATTTGGGGTGATAACCTTTTTTTTTGCTTGTCTTTGCGGCAGTAGCGTGGAGAGAACCAAAAAAAGAAAAAAAGAGGGGCACAGTATGGCACATGTGCTAAAAAGCTGCTTAATATAAGTCCCGAGCGAGCGCAGCGAGCGAGAAAAAAATCATCTTTTCATGAGATATGAGATATCTTTTGACATTATATTCAGTAAATTAAATCATACCCTTCATTTTTCCTTTGCTTTTTTTCTTTCCTCCTTTTTTTTTCTACTCTTGGTTGTAGAATTTTTTAGGCCATGGCCCAACCCTTCAATTCTCATATACGGCAGTCCAATGCGGTTGGGGCCTTGGTATCAAAGCCATTTAAACCTCTCGGATTGCCGCTATTGTTAATCAAATCGCAGGTATATACAGAATATAGCTTTTGCACCCTTTTACACAACACATGCGTAATGAACCAAATATTTTGAGGTGGCAAAACAAAGCAATGTGGGAAAATTTGTAACAAGTCACCAGCGAGCAAAGCGAGCTGCAAAAAAGGTGTCTATTATATGTGATAGATTTTTCCATTATATTCACTGAGCAAATAACAAATTTCATTGTTTCCATTAATTTCATTATACGTTAATTTGTCTCCTATAATTATTAATTTCTCTTGGGTGTGGAACCAAGACCTCCTGTGCCTATTTGCCATCGATAGTAAAGCTTAATCTAGGAAAGGTCCCTACAGGGGGGGGGGGCGTTATAGAGCCATTCGGAATGTTCTAGAAGAAGATCCCCTACTGCGTGCATGGGTTTGGGGCAAATCCTCGGTAGCTTACCATCAAATTTAGCAAGCTTATTGCACAATGTTTTATACTGTCCATCTTTCTTCCCGCTCTTTAATTTCAATCTTCGGCAGCCTGGTCGTGTTATTTTTTCTTGCATTTCTTTGTTTTCCAATTTAGCTTTTGACTAATTGCATTCTATTTAGCTTTTGATTAATTACATTCTACATTCATTTCCCGCTATTGTATGCCACTTTTTCATCTTTTGATTTATTTCCCATCATTTGTATTACATAGGCCTATTTCGGAATGATTTGTTCTTTCTCAAATGGTATTCTTTAATTCATTCCTTTTCGAATCCGCTTATATATAATTCCTTCCCTTTTCATTAAAAAAAAAGAAAAATTCTTCGTTCTCTTTTCACTTGTCCATTTCAGTGTCCTTTTCCTTTCCTTTGATCCCCTTTCCCTTTCTTTCTCCCTCCCTTTTCTCTTTTTCCCGTTTTTTCCCCCCAAATCCGCCAGGGGGCAGCTTAATTGCCCCCCCCCTGCTCCCCCGCCTGTTACGCCACTAACATGTAAATCAATTTGTATACAATTTCATGATATAAAACATCATTCAGTGAACAAAGATTTTGTTTAATTTAACGGATGAATAATATATGTTTGCAGGTAATTTATTCAAAATGCGTTTCACATGGCGCATCGTAAATAAATGGGCGACACGAAAGACGGTTCTTGCAAGGACCCTTTCACACATTCGTGCCAGATTTCTGTGACATCGACATCGACTGCATGCTAGCTGTGTGCATATGACCATTGGAAAAGGGCTGCTGTCACGTTGGAAGACCGTGCAAAATGCGATAATATGTTAGTTTAGGAGAATCACCAGGAGGTTTTGATGAAGTATACCATAATAAAGGTGAATGGGCATACTCGTGATATAGGCCCCGCTCGAGAAAAAATTGTAATCGATCATACCTCAATATCTAGGTTGCTAACTTCAGCTCACTATATATACTCGTGATATAGGCCCCGCTGCTGTGTTGAATGGCTCAGAATGTCCGTTCGCGGGGCCTGTTTCACGAGTATAGTACTATAACCGTTATATAGGCCCCGCACTACGGCACTCCAGTCACTCCAACACAAGAGCGGGGCCTATATCACGAGTATATATTAAGCTTGCATTCTAAGATAGTCGCGAAACAGGCCCCGTCCAATGCGCTTGTCCCAGCATTCGCACGTGTGTGGGGCTCGGATGACGGCTATATTAGTATACTCGTTATCGAGGCCCCTTACACTGTTATATCATGGAAAATAACGTGGTCGTGGGGCTTGTTTCCCCGCGGCCGGTGAGAATTATGATGGGCGGCACTGTAGGGTGCCGGGGAGCTGGGGGGGGGGGCAACAATTTATTTTCCAAATAAACAAGGAGAGCGGACATTAGTTTACTTCTTCAGAAAATTTGTCGATTTAGTCATGTATTAATATAGTTATCAACTTGTGCATTTATTTTCCAATCGATTGTATTTATTAATTAATGTATTTATGTTTTTTTCTTTTGTGATATATAGAGTCAGAAGTATCATTTGTTTTAAATTAGTTTTATGTGCGGAAGTTCATTTATTTCAATCTATTGTAATTGATTAGCTAAATATGTTGATTGATAAATGTATATATATATTTATTCATTAATCATTTGATTTATTTGTTTTCATTTTTTTTCTTTTATGATGTAGAGAGTTAGAGGTATTCGTTTTTGATTATTTTTATGTGTGAAATTTCATTTAATTCATTTTTAACTGATTAATTATTGTATTTATATTTATCTATTACTCATTTGATTTATTTGTTTTCATTTTTTTTTCTTTTGTGATATGGAGAGTCAGAGGCATCATTCGTCTTTAATTCTTTTTATATGTGGAAGTTCATTATCATTCCCCTTGTTTTTGGAAAATAAATTGGAGCCCCCCCCCCAGCATTTCATTATAATTATTTTTTGTGGGGAGGGAGGTGTCATCAATAATCAAATTATATAGTTCTTGTATTTCCTCCGAATCTTTCACTTGACGTAATGCTGCGAAAGAATCCATTTATTCATTCATGTATCATATATCTAATCACCTGGATGTAAGTAGACAATATATATATATATATATATATATATACAAATATATACATAAATATATATATTCAAAATTCAATATCGTAGCATTCATCTGGCTTCCCGTGTGTATTATCAATTTATTATATTTTTTCCATTCCTTTCATAAATGCCCCCCCCCCCGCTTCTTCATCCATTCAGAAAAGAAAACGAATAGGCATATTCATTCGGGAAAGATTTAATAATTTTCTTTTGGTCAATTTCATTATTGCTTGAGGATACAGCTTTATCTACACTATATAATCAACTTAATCTGAGACTAATCCCCCCCCCGCCCCAACAATTGGGGATAGGCCTTACGTATAAAGTAGGTCCTACTTTCAAAGTACAATTTCTGTTATTTATCTTTTGTCTTTTAAAAAGCTTACAATATCGTTCGTTGATATGCCAGTATGCCAGTATGATATGAAAGTATTTATAGCTTTATAAATAGAGTAGAATTAACTGAGCATAATAATGCCGAAAATTTCATCAAAATCAGATAACAAATAAAGTTATTGAATTTCAAAGTTTAGCAATATTTTGTGAAAACAGCAGCCATGAATATTCATTAGGTGGGCTGATGATGTCACATCGCCACTTGTTCTTTTGTATTTTATGATGTGAAATTAGGTTCATTCAATTTTTTCCCTCCAAGAACTAGAAAATTGGAATGACAATTGATTTAGTGCATTAGATATTCATAGCTGCAACTTATTTCATTATAAGGGAGACATATTATTCACACAAGTATGAAATAATTTTTAAAAATATGATTTTATGTAGTAACATAAGAAAACGGAAAGTGGGGATGTGACATCATCAACCCACCTAGTGAATATTCATGACGACTGTTTTCGTAAAATATTGCTAAACTTTAAAATTCAATAACTTTATTATTTGTTATCCGATTTTGATGAAATTTTCGGCATTTTGCTCAGTGAATTCTACTCTATGTATTGAGATATAAATATTTTCAGCCCGGACCATCCCTTTAATACTGATTAAGCCACTTGAAGATTGTTTGTAACTGTATTTGATTGTATGGTTTTAATGATAATGGATTCTGATTGTTTGCTGGAAATAACGGCATTCCGCATCAACAAATAAAAAAAATTGATCGATCGTCATTTCATTAATAATTCACTAACCAAATATTGCATTTTTTTCTTCGCCTACACGGTACATGTATTCATTTATTTACTAATTCATATATACCCTCGCCACCCGATTTCCCGTTTTTAATAATTTCTGTGATTTTTCATTTTTAGGAGTTTAATGTGTCTCCAAGATCCGAGATTTCGTGGCGGGGCGGGGGGGGGCCGCAAATTTGAGAAAAAAGTTGGTGATGCATAGGTCTGTCTGCATGATTGAATGCGTCGTACACAGGTACGGGTCCAGTATTTTTAAAGGGGCGGGGATACAGGCTGGTTGGACACATTGCCATTCATGAAATCCATGGTCGGCCACTCAAAGAGGAAGAGGTACAATTTTTTTTTTTTTTTGGGGGGGGGTGATATGGTAGTTTATGTACATTTTACTTTAATTTTTACCTACAAGGTAGGCCTACCATACGGCCGAAATAAACGAGAACGCTAACTGCGAACATTTTGTGTATAATTATAATCCATGTATTAAGAGCTATGACTAGAGCACACTAAGCTCTCTTTAACCCTAAACAACAAACATTTATTTAATATTTAATTACTAAACTAAAAATGGGAAAAGGACTTTACAGTGACGCATTAACATGATTAACAGGATATGAAAGGGGCGCGAGCTGATTTTTTTTCACACTTGAAAATAGGATGCGAATGCTATCGAAGTTCGAGTTGAATTTTGTTGATATATATCGACACGAAAAGAGTATGTTTTTAAGCACTGCTGACAAGTAGGAGTGAGAGGGGGGGGGGGCATCTTGTTCAACACTTAACTTTCCTTGTAGAATTTGATCCATTACAAAATAAAATAGTGTATTTTGAATGATTTTCGTATTGGCGTTTTCCTTGAACCGTTGTGTTCTTTGAATAGATGGGAGCATAAAATTATAGGTCTATAATTATTTTTTTATTTGGGAGCAATATTTTTTTAAACCAAAATCCCCATCATCTTGGAGTATAATATTTTTTTTCTTTTTTTGCCACTTAATAAAAAAAAACCCACAGCACCCCCTACTTAAAAATCGTTCCCAGTGCCCTGCTTAATCGTTTATCGAACATTTGGCGGGGATATTTTTTGTTCATTTCTCTATATTTGAGATTTACATAATTCTTGGTTTGATAATCAGATCATGCTTCATTTTTCGTTTGTATAATTTTATTTCTTGAAGACGAAATGATATGACTGTTGTTTTAACGTTGTGATTTCGTTTTTGTGTTTTCAAAAACCAAACTAAGTGGCTGATTTCCGTTTTCGCTTCTTCATGATTGGAACAGAAAACAAATCAATCCATTGTGCAGGTTACTGGGCAAGTGAAAGTGCCAATTACAATTGATCTTAGCAAGACATCCATTACATAAATGGGTAGAATACAATTTCATATAATAAACACTAATTAAAGTATGATAATTTGATTAGAGAATATCGAAGTTCTTAACCAAAATGCGAGACAATAAAACAAATATTTTCTTCAAACATTTAGTTTAAGAATATTTTTTCTATGTTTCTGTTTTATCATCAACTTTGCGTCAGGGTAAACTGCCCCCTTATCGTGTCACTTAATAGACAACATTTTTTTCCCCAAAACAGTGCAAACATGAACGAATAAATGAATACATGTATATGAATAAACCAGGAAATGAATAAGTAAGTGAAACAATACGAAGGAGAACGTGAAATAAGTAATGCATTAGCCCCCCCCCCCTCTCTCTCTACAGTTTCACGTATTGGCTTTAGTAAGGTAACAAAATATATTTTGTTATATATAGCCTATAATACTATACGGAATACAGAGAGATCAAATCCATAAGCAAAAAAGAGAAATTAACGATAATGGTTGGTCTAACATCAAATAAAACAAAAAGTTTAATACAAACAAATACATCAATATTTAAAGGACAAGTCCACCCCAACAGAAAAATTGTTTTGAATAAAAAGAGGAAAATCGAACGATCATAACGCTGAAAATTTCACCAAAATCGGATGTAAATTAAGAAAGTTATAACATTTTGAAGTTTAGTTTAATTTAAAATAATAGAAATATATGCACATCCAGGTCGGTATGCAAATGAGGAAACTGATGACGCAACCCACTCACTATTTCTTTAGTATTGTATTGTATGAAATATTATATTTTCCAATTTTCTTCTCATTGTCAAGTGAAACAATTCCTCCCTGAACATATGGTTCATTCACGTTGGCCCTTATTGTAAAATCTGTGAAAATGAAATATTGCATAATTCAAAAAAAAGAAAAGAAAAGAAATAGCGAGGGACATCAACTGTATCATTTGCATGCAAATGAGTTGTGCATAATATATATCACTAATAAGCGAAACTTTAAAATATCACAACTTTCTTATTTTATATCCTATTTTGATGAAATATCCAGCGTTATGCTAGCTTGATATTTCTCTATTTATTCAAATCAACATTTTTCTGGGGTGAACTTGACCTTTAAACAAAATATAAATTCCTGTTATGTAACGAAAAATAAGGTTACTATAACACCTTCAACTACGACTAATTCAAAAAAGGTAAACGATTATTTTTAATTCAGATTATATATTTATGCTTTCTTCAAACTGTCAAAGTCATTCATGCTTGAATGATCGAGGAATCCTCTGAGGATACCAGGGGCTGATTGCACGAAAGGGTCTTTCCAAGGACCGTCTTTCGTGTCGCCCATCTTTTATGATACGCTATAAGCGGGGTGTTTCTGAAATTTATGATAAAGAATAAGATTCGTTAGCTTGCTTTTAAATGAAATTCTATACAATTTTATGATAAATCACATTTTATAAACAAATATGTTTATTTTAACGGACGAATGAAATATGTTTGCAGATGATTTATTTAAAATGCGTTTAACATGGCGCATCATAAAATATGGGCGACACGAAAGACGGTCCTTGCAAAGACCCTTTCGTGCAATCGGCCCCAGGTGAAAGAGAAGATAGGCTAAGCTTTACAATGATTGCCGTCATCATTTTGTATAGCCATTATAACTTACCGAATGAATAAAAATAAATGAAAAATAAATGAAATGTATGACCCTGTATCACCAAAAGAACTCAGATGAAAAAGATGAAAAATAATAAATGAATAAATAAATAAATAAATATATAGATAGATAATAAATAAATAAATGAATGGATTAATCAATTAATTAATTATTTTCCAAAAATACAAAGAATTAAAAAACGAATAATACCTCTGACACTCTATATCACAAAAGAAGAAAAAAATGAAAAGAAATATATTAAATGATTAATAAATAAAATGATATAAATACATTAATTAATCAATTAAATTAAATGAACTTCCACACATCAAAAGAATTAAAAACGAATGATAACTCTTACTCTCTATATCACAAAAGAAAAAAAATAAATTAAATGATTAATGAATAAACACAATAATCAATTATAATAGATAGATAAATGAATGAAATTTTACACATAAAAATAATTAAAAACAAATGATGACTCTGACTCTTTACTTCACTAAAGAAAAAAACTGAAAAGAAATAAATTAAATGATTAACCTGGATTAATTAATAAATATAAAATACATTAATCAATTAGAATAGATTGACCAATAAATAAATGAAATTTCACACACAAAAATAATTAAAAACGAATGATACCTCTGACTCTCTACATCACAAAAGAAAAAATACTGAAAACAAATAAATTAGATGATTAATGAATAAATATACAGTGTATATACATTTATTAATCAATAGAAATACATTAACTTATCAATTACTAGTACAATAGATTGAAATAAATGAACTTCCGCACATAAAAATAATTTAGAACGAATGATACTTCTGACTCTCTATATCACAAAAGAAAAAAAAAACATAACACTGAAAACAAATGAATTAAATGATTAATTAATACATTAATTAATAAAAACAATCGATTGATAAATAAATGAACAAGTTAATAACTATATTAATACATGAATAAATCGACAAATAAATTTCTGAAGAAGTAAACTAATGTCCTCTCTCCTTGCTTATTTGGAAAATAAATTGTTGCCCCCCCCCCTCCCCGGCACTGTACAGTGCCGCCCATCATAATTCTCACGGGCCGCGGGGAAACAAGCCCCACGGCCACGTTATTTTCCATGATATAACAGTGTAAGGGGCCTCGATAACGAGTATACTAATATAGCCGTCATCCGAGCCCCACACACGTGCGAATGCTGGGACAAGCGCATTGGACGGGGCCTGTGTCGCGACTATCTTAGAATGCAAGCTTAATATATACTCGTGATATAGGCCCCGCTCTTGTGTTGGAGTGACTGAAGTGCCGTAGTGCGGGGCCTATATAACGGTTATAGTACTATACTCGTGAAACAGGCCCCGCGAACGGACATTCTGAGCCATTCAACACAGCAGCGGGGCCTATATCACGAGTATATATAGTGAGCTGAAGTTAGCAACCTAGATATTGAGGTAGTATAATCGATTACAAGTGTTTCTCGAGCGGGGCCTATATCACGATTTTAATGATTAATTAATACATTAATTAATAAAAACAATCGATTGATAAATAAATGAACAAGTTAATAACTATATTAATACATGAATAAATCGACAAATAAATTTCTGAAGAAGTAAACTAATGTCCTCTCTCCTTGTTTATTTGGAAAATAAATTGTTGCCCCCCCCCCGCCCCCTCTTACAGCGCCGTCCATGATATTCTCTCGATCCTTGTTTATTTGGAAAATAAATTGTTGCCCCCCCCCCCTCCCCGGCAATCTACAGTGCCGCCCATCACAGGGGCGGATCCAGCCTTTGCCAATAGGGGGGGCCCGGAATTTTTTCAGCCATATTTTCCCCGATCGGCCGCTCGAATATGATTTTTGCCGGGATTTTTTGTTTCTTTGAAGGGTAGGTCACTTCTTAGCTTTATTCTTATGAAACCTAAATGTATAATACCATAACCATTATTTATATAATGCGAGCGCGAAGCGCGAGCTAAATTTTTTGGAAATCTTATATACTTTTTCCTAAAAATTTTGAACATTCTGGGAATTTTTGTCTTCCTGAAAAAAAAAAGATGTGCATGCAAGTTAATAATTACTACGAACGTAAAGAGTGAGCAGAAATGAAGTGATGGAAAGGGTACTGTTAAATACTTGCTTGGAATTAGCCATGAAGACGTTACACATTTTAAAAAATGAAATAATGCGAGCGCGAAGCGCGAGCCGAAATTTTTTGACATTTTTTACCTAGGGAATGGAAATTCTTAGCACTTTTGTTTAACAGAATAGGTATATAATTAAACATGCGAGCACAAAGCGTGAGCAAGAAATTTTGAGATTTAGACCTACTGAACAAGATACTCTATTCAATTAGTTTTGTAAATCATGAAAAGGATGAGTAAGTGGGGATCTTCCTTACATTAATAATGCGAGCGCAGAGCGCGAGCAGAAAATTTTTGTATACGTTTTGAACTGCTCGAAATTGTACCTGTTATGGACTGCTTGCATTTAGCCATGAAGACGTTACATATTTCAACATTGAAATATTGCGAGCGCGAAGCGCGAGCTGAAAATTTTTGACCTTTTTTACCTGAATAATGGAAATGCTAAGCACTTTTTGTAATCTTGGAAGGACTCTAAGTATTTAAACTAAACTTTATTGATGCGAGCACGAAGCGCGAGCGGAAAAATTCTGGACACTCTATTCATGTTTTGTAAATCATGAAAAGGATAAGTTATTTATCCGCGAGCAGACACGTTTTGATATTGTGATCTGAAACTGGATAATGATTTAAATAGAGAACAATCTGCATATCTGAATTAACGCGTGTTTTAGATTTCGACCTAGAATTTTGCATTCTAAGTACCTTTCTTATCATGAAAATCAATAAAGCGAGCGCAAAGCGCGAGCTAAAAATATATGATATTCCCATCTAACAAAGGGTCAATTTAAGCTCTGTATTGCAATCAAATTGTGGGAAAATTGTGAATCGTGATGGATGACAGTTAAAAAAGAGCTGATGTATTTTATTATTATTACTTTAAGTTTTTACATAGGACCGGAATATTATGTCATCATAAGAAAGTGATGACTATCATCCTATTTCTCTTCCTAAGTATGAGAGCGCGAAATCTGTTAATATTATGGCCAGAAAACTGGAAATTTAAAGCACTTTTGTAATTATGCATAAAATGCATGATATCTATCAATGCGAGCGGAAATCGCGAGCCGAAATTTTTGATAAACTGTCATCAAAGTAGTTTGATTTAGAAATAATATTGGGATACATAACTCACTAATCAAAATGATAGCGTGCAGCGCTAGCTGATACGTTTTGACAATCTGACCTGAATAGGGAACTTTTTGAGAACTTTATGGAATACAGGAAAATAATGGGTACCTGACAAATCAAATTTTGCGAGCGCCCAGCGCAAGCAGAAAATGATAATATTCAGACCACAACACACACATTTTTACAGAGCACTTTTTAAAAATCAATTTGTAAATCAAACAAAATAATTAAAGTTAATTTCCCAGCTGAAATATGTTTTGTATATTGACTTCAAAGTTTGATATTTCAAGCTCCATATTGAGCAAGATATGCAAATCCCCTGAAAGACAATAAGAGCGCAAAGCGCGAGCGAAAATTTTATATCCTAACAAATAGAATTTTCAAAAAATTATTTTCAAAGACTTCCCCTCATGTTATTTTATTCAATCATGTTCCTCCTCTTATGTTTGCCTTTCTTCTTTTCTCCTCTCTTTTCCCTTCTTTTTCTTTTTCCTTTCTTTTTCCCTTTTTTCCTTTTTTTTGCTCCGCCAATAGGGGGGCCCGGGCCCCTCGGCCCCCCCCTGGATCCGCCTATGCATCATAATGCTCACCGGCCGCGGGGAAACAAGCCCCACGACCACGTTATTTTCCATGATATAACAGTGTAAGGGGCCTCGATAACGAGTATACTAATATAGCCGTCATCCGAGCCCCACACACGTGCGAATGCTGGGACAAGCGCATTGGACGGGGCCTGTTTCGCGACTATCTTAGAATGCAAGCTTAATATATACTCGTGATACAGGCCCCGCTCTTCTGTTGGAGTGACTGAAGTGCCGTAGTGCGGGGTCTATATAACGGTTATAGTACTATACTCGTGAAACAGGCCCCGCGAACGGACATTCTGAGCCATTCAACACAGCAGCGGGGCCTATATCACGAGTATATATAGTGCGCTGAAGTTAGCAACCTAGATATTGAGGTAGTATAATCGATTACAAGTGTTTCTCGAGCGGGGCCTATATCACGATTTTGCCGGTGAATGGAGCCAACACACATGCTTTATCAAACCTGTCTATAAAATGAATTGAGTTTTGTCAGCCTTGAGTCTTTCTTATAAGTACGGTGCAACTTGGTGTCCCACCTGCAGAAAACCGCGTCAGCGAAATTTTAGTAACGTCGGTGCCCCAACTCCCGGCCACAAGACCCGAACCCTCGCCTGTGTAGCCGCGGGTTAGACTTCGAGTGGGCAGGGGTTTCATCAATGCGTCACACTCACAATTTTGTGTTGATTTGAAACTGGTCAAGGGACGGTGAGTTGGTATCATTCCACTGAAAATAATGGTGACAATATTCACCAAGCCAAGGCAATGTGCAAATGGCAATGGATATTCCAATATTTTGATAAAAAATATAGAAATTCCTTATATTTTGCAAATTTGTGAATTGTGTTTAACATAAAGTCATAATAATGAACCACTCAAGTCAAAGGTTCATTACCATCTAACCCAGAGAGCTCCGGCCCGCGCCCGCAAAGCAGGCCGGAGCCCACTCATTCAATGAACAAGGTTATAATATAACCTTGTTCTCAGTTATATCTCCATGTGTGACAAAATAAGGGTGGCAATGTTTGGCTTATTTTCTCTTTCTTTGGGGCAAATGCTTGATTTTTTTACACTGACAGCTTCCATTAGACCTGTTAATTCATACTGCTTGGCTCTTATTTAAATTTGATTCTTTATATCATTTTTTCTTAATTAAAAATAGAGATAAAAAAATGAAAATTTTCTTGCCATATTACTTTCCACCAATAGAGGGCGTACACAAAAATATGCCCAAAATTCAAGTTTTTGAGCACTCTGGTGAATACAAGAATTATTCCCACATTACTAATGATAAATAGATAGCAACTATATGGAAATTAGTAATTTTGGTCACAAAAGTGATATTTTAATGATTTTATAAAGTGTGCTCTATACAGCATTGGCATACCATAGTCCTACCTGTAGATTCTCCACAGGCCAGATGGTAGCAGTGAACAAGTGCCGGAGCCCAGGGGCCCGTTTCTCAACACATGGACAAGTTAGTCATATCTTTATCCACCAACATGACCAACCACGGAGTTAGTTCCAATCTTACTAAACATGTTTCTTGAAAGGCTTCCTAACTAGAATACCTTGATATCGATACTATTGGTAAAAAGAGCAGACGAGACGTAGCCTTAGTCACAAAATAGCATAATTTTCAGAAATATAAATTATGACAAAAATTGCAAATATTGTGATGAATTGGGAAATTCATCTTTTCAAAATAATAGCACGGGTAAATTATGCATGATACATATTTATGCCATGAAGACTTTAGCAATCAATTGCTGAGAAAATGAAATTATGAATAATTCATTTCATGACTAAAAATCACATATGGACGTTGAGGTAGGTACCCCCGGGATATTCAATTTTAATAGTTTACGAAAGTAAACCATAGCGGTTTTCTTTGTAAAATTATGATAATTATACGGTATTTCATTATTCCAAACATCATCAAAATATAGTTTAACGTAAATTTTTTAAATATTTGATACCGAAACATACGATTTGACGAATTCTATCCATAAATTAGAGATATAATTTATCCAAATGGTAATAGGGGTCTGAAAACGACGAATACGAGCGCAGTTATGGATGGCCTGACGTGGTAGAATCTTTATCGATTAAATTATTTTACTATTTCAAAATGAATGGTTTTGTGGTGTTTTACCAACAGTTTTTATAGTTTCTTTGCATCAAAATTATAATTGAATGCATTATCCCACTTGTTTTGTGATATAATTTCAACCGCTATTATTGATTACGTAAGATTAAACTTTTTTCGAATTTCTAGGCACTTTTGCACGTCATAGTCTACCCATGTGATGCCACTACGTCACTAAGAAAGAAGTTGTGACAGGTTCGGAGTTGTCATAAATATTTAGTGAGGTTGTTGTACCCGAACTTGGCAAAGAGGGCTTCGTGAAACGGTTAGCGGACAAGTAGCTCACTATCTCCGATTTAGTCAAGAAGTTAGACTTATGACGGTGTTGAGAAACGGGCCCCAGGACTTTTCCTTGCAATGGGGTAGAAAGGGGTTGCAATAACACTCCAAATAAAAGGGGACAAAATAAATTATGCACTTACCTCTATTAATATGGATGAAGGTCTATCATGTCACATATGACATAATCCTGACATTGGGGCACAAACTGGACTCTCAAAAAAAGGAAAAGTTAGGCGTCTATGTTGCGTTTGTTTTGGTATCGATCGGCCATTTTGTTTTCAATTTTGACAGAAGGAGAACGAACAAGACAGAATTTTCCTGTTTTTGAGGGTCCAGTTCAATTTTACTTGACTCAGAACTATAGAGGATTTAAATCTAATAATTGTAATTGTGTTAATAGAGACCACTCGAACCTCCCCATAAATACATATTCAAACTATTTACCCATTTTGTAAATAACATCATTTGAAAATTAATTTCTATCTTATCTTCATTTTAGGGCTGCTCCGATCTTCAGAGATGTCTTCAGAAGGAGGAGGAAGAAAGCGCAAAAGGAGACGAAGAAGAAATAAACCAACAGCATGCAAAGACACTTGTGAAAATGCAGATGAAGATCTAATTCAACTTGGATGTCAAGAGCAAGAGGACTCTCCAGGAACCTCACTTGAAGGCAATCCAGGGTCATTGACTGACAAGCCCAGCAGAGATCAATCATCAAGAGACTTATCATCTTCCTCCAAATTTCCATCTTATTCCAAGAGAAAAGGCAAAATCAGATTAAAAGGCAAAAGCAGTTGCAGGGATGCAGATGACAATGTCAGCCAACCCAAATCTCGGCAACATGAAGATTCTCTAACAACTTCTGCCACAGTGTCATCAACTCCCAACCTCGGCACCGATCAGCAGCCATCAAGAGACTTACCCTCTTCAAACTGGCCTTCGTTTTCCAAGAAGAGAAAGAAAGGCAGGTCAAGAAAAGCCTCACAACCTGCCAACTCTCAACCTGATTCAAGAATCATTATCAATAATTCACAAATGACTTTGGAGATGTTGCATCTGTGCCATGTTGCCACAACCTCAACTTCTGGGACGAGTCGTAGTCCAGACAATGGAAGCGTTCGGGCAGATAACCCAAATATTAAAAAGAAAGTGGCAAATATCCTTTGTTTTCAAATTATTTATTTCAGTAAATATTGTTGAAATTACTTTCTGATCTAGATTTGTTTTTCTTTAGTTTCTCCCTTCATATGCATTATGTGTTGCTTGTATTGAAACCCCACACTCATAATATAGTCCCTATAGAAAGACAACATTTTCATAAAAGTGTTTTACAATAGTGCTTTTAAATCAAGCTATATTTGGTACATATATAAAAATACTTGATAGTGGCTTTTGTATTCTTTTGCCCCCTCCCAGAAATTGTTGGTTCTGCATCTGTTTTCACACATGAATATGAATGGTTGATATTTAAACAGATCTAAATTGAATAGTTCATATAAATTCTTGGAAGTGTCATTCTACTTCAGTTCAATGAAGTGTAAATTTTAAGACAGAAAACAATGATTCCATATCGTGAAATACACATTGGCTTGGAAAACAAATATCGTCATCTGACTTTTTCTTATTTTGAGAATAATGGAATCAATCAGGGTCCCGTTGAAAAAAAGTTACTATACTCTGCCATTTGATGGTAACTTCCCTGAAAATCTTTGATTTTGATTGGCTGTTTTGCATTGTTACCATGGTATTTGCCATTTGATGGAAAAGTTACTGGTCACCAAACAATTGTAGAATGGGAAAAAATTACTCGGGGGCTCAGCTGGGAATCAATTATGGCTCCGAATCGTAAAAAAAGACCTGGAAATTAAAAAAGGGCCCCAGGAAATTCCAATTCACTTCAATGAAATATCATTTAGGCTGCTTTTTAGGCGGTAGGTAGTTCCTCCTTCCTTGACATAAATAACACAGATACCAGGGTTCTACTACGATGAAGAGAAGAAGAGATACTTCCGCATTCTTCCTGGCCACAGCGGTGGTAACGTCGTGACTACAGAGACCATTCGTCAGAAAGCAGCCGAGAAGAAACGTCAATGTTACTTTGATAAAAGATGTTTATTTGAGCGAGCCTTACATGTACAAAAGGTAATGATACAGAACTTCTAGGTGAATATTTCATGAAGAATTGTCTGTGATTTTACTATTTCACGGACACCTTGCAGCCGATCGGCAAAGAGCAAATTTTCTAAAAATGGAAAAAAATCTCTTGAAATAAGACATTTAATTGTTTTTTACCCAATTGTGTCATATGACATTTAAATTTTTCTTTATTATTAACATTATCATTGTTATCAATGGACAAATTTAACGCAATTTTTGTCTCACCTGCGAAGCAAAGTGAGACTATAGGCGCCGCTTTTCCGACGGCGGCGGCGGCGTCAACATCAAATCTTAACCTGAGGTTAAGTTTTTGAAATGACGTCATAACTTAGAAAGTATTTGGACCTAGTTAATAAAACTTGGCCATAAGGTTAATCAAGTATTACTGAACATCCTATTAGAGTTTCATGTCACATGACCAAGGTCAAAGGTCATTTAGGGTCAATGAACTTAGACCATGTTGGAGGAATCAACATCGAAATCTTAACCTGAGATTAAGTTTTTGAAATGTCATCATAACTTAGAAAATATATGGACCTAGTTCATGAAACTTGGACATAAGGTTAATCAAGTATCACTGAACATCCTGCATGAGTTTCACGTCACATGACCAAGGTCAAAGGTCATTTAGGTCAATGAACTTTGGCCGAATTGGGGATATCTATTGAATTCCCATCATAACTTTGAAAGTTTATGGATCTGATTCATGAAACTTGGACATAATAGTAATCAAGCATCACTGAACATTTTGTGCAAGTTTCAGGTCTCATGATTAAGGTCAAAGGTCATTTAGGGTCAATGAACTTTGGCCGAATCAGGGGTATCTGTTGAATTACCATCATAACTTTGAAAGTTTATTGGTCTAGTTCACTAAACTTGGACATTAGAGTAATCAAGTATCACTGAACATCCTGTGCGCGTTTCAGGTCACATGACCAAGGTCAAAGGTCAATGAACTTTGGCCGAATTGGGTGTATCTGTTGAATTACCATCATAACTTTGAAAGTTTATGGATCTGATTCATGAAACTTGTACATAAGAGTAATCAAGTATCACTGAACATCCTGTTCGAGTTTCAGGTCACATGATCAAGGTCAAAGGTCATGTAAGGTCAATGAACTTTGGCCATGTTGGGTTTTTTTTGTTGAATAACCATCATATCTCTGTAAGTTTATTGGTCTAGTTCATAAAAAGTGGACATAAGAGTAACCATGTATCACTGAACATCTTGTGTGAGTTAGAGTAGTATTCAAAGTGAGCACTGCTGCTATATTGAACCGCGTGATGCAGGTGAGACGGCCAGAGGCATTCCACTTGTTACCTTATTGTTTGCGAAATACATCATTGTAATTGACGTAGCTGCAGACGCAATTCTTATATTATTTCACTGGCTTCTTCATCTGTGGGAAAGTAATTCCATGTTTTGGGGCTAAAGGTATTCATATTGTTTTGTTTTGGATTGCAAGCTCTGGTCTTGGTTGTTCAGAAATTATAGGAAGTATATTTAATCTGTTGTTTATTTTTCCTTTTTTTCAGAAAATTATGGGATGAACATTTAATCTATGGTTAATGTTTCACTTTATTTTAATTATGGGAAGTAAATTTAATCTGTTCGTGTTTCTCTTTTACCTCATCACAAACTTGATCATAGTTGCCAACTACTAAAGTGGTGAAATCTCTAGTTCAACTGCAGGAGAACAGAAGGAGAGGGAATTGTAGATCTTCTTACTTCAAGAGGTATGTAAGATAATCAAAGTTTTTAGATGATTTGTATTGGTACATGTACAAACTGATTAATGCAAGAATAAGAAACCCTGAAAAACAAGCAATTTTGCCAAAATGATGGGTGCTTAAATTTGTTACTGATACCCGGAAATGCATGTCAGTGTAAATTCAGACAGGGGTTCTGATGTGCAGGCGTCGTGGTGTAGCAGTTCAGACACTCGACTGTTAATCGAAGGGTCATCTGTTCAAACCCCACCACCGCCTAGATTCCTTTGGCAAGGCATCAATTCACAATTTGCCTCTTTCCACCCAGGTGTTAAATGGGTACCACGTAGGAAGCAAAAGCCCATGTATTATGCCTAGCAATCGAGTCTAGGAACTCCTGCTGAAATGCTCCCCATGGAGTGAAGATAGTGCATATATTGTGTTGGTATGCCAGGAACTGATGACCACGGTAATAATACAAACTTTAAAGCATCCGAAGATGCCAATGAATTAAGCATTACCTTGTTAAAAGTGGCATGGTGTTATTTTTATTATAATAATAATTATAATAATAATAATAATAATAATAGACATTTATATAGCGCCATCTATCTAGAAATATTCTATTCCAAGAATGTTATTATAATTACCCTGGCTTTAGCTCGAGCTGAATTTCAGCGCTCATGCATTCAAGTAATTACTCTTGCCGGGTACCCATTCACTTCACCTGGGTTTAGTGCAGCACAATGTGGATAAATTTCTTGCTGAAGGAAATTACACCACGGCTGGGATTTGAACCCACGGCCCTCTGTTTCAAAGTCAGAAGACTTATCCACTGGGCCACAATGCTCCACTTTATCTTGCTTTGGGTTGTGAGGATTACTGAAATTCAAATATATATTTATATTTGTGTCTCTCAGAGTGGCTCACGAGACTGCTGTAAGGCAGATGGAGATAAAACCAAGCAGTCAGGTGTCTCCTTTTCCTGACCAGTATTTCAGTGGTTCATCGGGATACATCAGTAAATTTGAGGTATTTATTCAAGAATCTTTAGACCTGAATAGCTTCCCACAGTAATAATGATATCTGTGTTGTTTTCACCAAAGTTTGCACAATTACCTTGGTCCATGTTGAGACTCGATATGAAAACAATTCTTCATACAGGATATTGAAATTTTTGCGGTGACATTGATTCAGATAAGATCTTAGTCAGACTTTCACATCCACTTTTTGTCTCGCCCACCAGAGGTGAAGGCGAGACTTAGGGATCCAAATGTCGTCCGTCCGTCACAAATCTAATGACACATAACTCCACAACCGTGAGTCGCTTTTAAACCAAACTTAGATGGTAGCTGGACTTCGGGGACCTGCATGATATGCTGCAGTCGGAGGTCACACTGTAAGGTCAAAGGTCATTTTCAGGTCCATGTTAAAGTTACTGCAAGACTCTCTTATGACACCTAACTCTGCAACCTTAAGTCGTTTTTCAACCAAACTTGGATGGTAGATGGACTTAGGGGACCTGCATGATATGCTGTAGTCGGAGGTCATATTGTAATGTCAAAGGTCATTTTCAGGTCAACGTTAAAGTTTACATGCAAGACTCTCTTATGACACCTAACTCCGCAACCGTAAGTCGCTTTTCAACCAAACTTGGATGGTAGATGGACTTGGGGGACCTGCATGATATGCTGCAGTCGGAGGTCATATGGTAATGTCAAAGGTCATTTTCAGGTCAACGTTAAAGTTACTGCAAGACTCTCTTATGACACCTAACTCTGCAACCTTAAGTCGCTTTTCAACCAAACTTGGATGGTAGATGGACTTGGGGGACCTGCATGATATGCTGCAGTTGGAGGTCACATTGTAAGGTCAAAGGTCATTTTCAGGTCAACGTTAAAGTTTACATGCAAGACTCTCATATGACACCTAACTCCGCAACCGTAGGTCACTTTTCAACCAAACTTGGATGGTAGATGGACTTGGGGGACCTGCATGTTATGCTGCAGTTGGAGGTCACATGGTAAGGTCAAAGGTCATTTTCAGGTCAATGTTAAAGTTTACATGCAAGACTCTCTTATGACACCTAACTCTGCAACCGTAAGTCACTTTTCAACCAAACTTGGATGGTGGATAGACTTGGGGGACCTGCATGTTATGCTGCAGTCGGAGGTCACACGATAAGGTCAAAGGTCATTTTCAGGTCAACCTTACCTAACTCCACAACCGTAAGGTGCTTTTCAACCAAACTTGAATGGTAGATGGACTTGGGGGACCTGCATGTTATGCTGCATTCGGATGTCACATGATAAGGTCAAAGGTCATTTTCAGGTCACCATTAAAGTTTATGGCAAGGCTCTTAAGGCAAGTGTTATTCCATCCCAGTCATATTACAATGAAGTTTTGATACAATTCTGTGGCATGCCCTCGCGAATCACGATATTTCTGGTTATTTTTATACGTGGGCGAGACACAAAATCGCTTTTGCCTTGTCTTTAAACCCTATGAACATTTTAGTAATTTCTGAGGGTAAGTATTTTGAATGTGTTGATTCATGACTAGTATTTGGGTATTGATATTATCATCAAACCTTTCTTCTACAGTTGGATAGCAGGCAGAAGCATGTTCTCATGGTGTTTTCTGACGACTATTTAAGCAGGTAAAATTAATTCTTATTCTTTTAGATATCTTTACAAAGACTACTATATAGGTCTACATTAGGACAGGTCAAATTTCCTGTTGTGTGTTTCATGTGTAATCTACTAAAAGGGAATGCCAATTCCTGTAATTAATGTGCAACACAAAAATTCTGCGGTGCTCGTCAATTTCATTCTTTAATTATCATGTTTACACACTGCCCTTGCGTGTCTGCCCCGCAAGCCGGGCAGACTCGCCTTTCTTATGTGTGTAAATGCGACCGTGCCCGGGCTCCTTTCTTTTTTCAATCTAGAAATGTCTGGTAAAGTTTTTTTTTCCAAGAAAATCATTACTTCTCTCAATGTTTTACAAGATATTTTGTGCACACTTGCTCATAAGAATATAAGGACCATTATGAGTTGAATATTTGTGTGGAATTTAAGAAATTCATGTTTAATCTTAATATCTTAATTGTTCAGAGAATGGTGTTTATATCACTTCAGCATTATCTAATTGATAACAAAGCAGGTAACTTTGTATGCAGTTGGACAGAACTAAAAGATACATAAATGTTAAATAACAATCTTTCCATTCAATAAATGTCCATAATTGTATTCCCTTTATTAAAACCACAAATGAGATAGTGCTGATACACTTAATAATTAACATTTCTATTCATCTTGAATGATGGATTATCAATGTTATTGTAAATGTGATTATTATTATTCATACTTTGTACGTGCTATGGTACTTTTTGCTTTCGGCACCTCCATTTTCATTATTGTTATTACACTTCCTAATTCATATACAAGCATGTTTGCAGTTATATTGATGAAGCAGTAAAGGTGACCGCACACCTTTCGATAGGTCTGCGGCCAAATTTCAGAATAAAATGTAGAATTTGATGCGAGTATTGAGACTTATATCTCACTGTGTAATGTTCCAAATCATTGTACGAATACCTATGTTCAAATCTGTGACTATGCTATCATCCTTAGAATAAAAGCGAATTAAATATCTAGTCATAATGACGTCATAGCAGTCGTACGATTGGCTACGATTTGAAACTATTTTGGCCTTTACTCCAAAATAAAAGCTTGCAATCTTTCAAAATGGTCATAAGTATTTTGCAATTAATTTTAACCTCAAATAAAATATTTTCCATTTACATTTTCAGAAAATTAGCAAAATGCGATTTGTTCCAAAATCGAATCGCAAACAGCCGTAAGGTGTGCGGTGGCCTTAAAGGATATATCCCTATTGTCAAGATTTCATATTATGTCAAGCACATTGTTTTTAAATATTTATTGATAGATTGTGGCAGGGTGAGGTGGTGCGCAGGAGAAGTCCAGAGACCGGTCAAGAAGAAGTGACCATCGCCAAATGGTCAAAGGTCAACATCTTGAACACACAGAACGTCTCAAAGGTAACTTTTTTTTCATTATCAAACACTACTACTGGACTCTACTTCCCGTATTCTGAAGTCAGGTTTAACTTAGACCACAGTCTAACTCTGTGCTAAAATTATGGGGAGCCAGAAATTCAAAAATACTGTTTGTATTGTATATTTCTTATGTTAGCTATTTTTTTCTCTAGAGCTGCCTTCATAATCAAGAAAAATACTTCAAATACTTCAGTTATCAGTTCTACACAATTATGAATAATTTGAGTGTCATATGAGTTAGTGTATTTGATGTGTACTATTTGGAATTTGTGTCCCAATTGGCTCTCCATAGTAAAACCACAACTTTAAACCAGGGTTTGATTTAAGCCCGACTTCAGAATACGGGCCTATATCTAGGCCTTATGATTTTGGTGATTTAAATTATTCAAAATTGAACTAGAAATACATGTATCATTTGCATACAAATAAAAAACATTTATGTGTATTCCTGTCTAGTGAATGAAGCTTTCAAACTTTCCTGCTCTTGTACATTGCAATCAATGCTTATTATCAATAACATTGGATTTAATTAAACCTCCCCTATACTGAGAGCGAGTCAGACAAAAAAAATGTCCTATCAATTTGGAGTTGTCTTGTCTGAATTACGATCATTTTGGCATTAATTTATTGATATGTCTTGAGAAATTTATTCTCCCCGAATATTTCGGGACCATTTTCATGTGGATCATTGCGTGCATGACCGACTATGGGACTACCTCTAGAAGGTTGTAGAACCTGTTGCGCCAAGTTGCTGGGTTGATGGAAGGTTGCATAAAATAAAACCATGAACATGTGAATATATGCTATTGGCTACATATTTGAAGCTCTTTTATGGATTTAATGTATACTCCAATGAAATTAATGATGATAAATAATTCTTATTTCTATATATATCTTTTCATCTCTTATGTAGATTTCTCATGCAAGCTGGGCTCAAGTAAGGGAAGGAGAAAACATGTATGCACTGTATCCTTATGACCACCCATCCATAGTTCCTTCATTTTCTTACAATTTGCCACAAGAAAGCCGGCGAGAGAGAGAATCGTTAAATGTAAAAATTGAAATACTGAGGATGAATTTCAAAGAGGGAGCAACTAAGGGAAACTCAGAAAAAAAACAATTTAGAATATTGTTGAACGTTTGAGGAAAATCCACCAAAGATTAAGAAAGTTACTAGATTTCTAATTTGTTGATTTGTGATGTCACATGTGAGCATCTCCCCGTATGTTGTGTAGTAAAAAGAGTCAATGAACTGTCAATTTCTCAAAAAGTTGAAAACAGTCTTTATTTTACCTTTGGAGTATCAAAAGACAAATTATTTGACACCTGCTGAAAGCAAATATCAAGTCATAATGAACAATTATCAAATTGATATTTATGTATTTTATATTACATAACATATGGGGCATCTCATGGGTGTCGATCCACTTGCGCTTTCTATTCATTTGGGGGAGATGGCAATTTGTATTATTATGTAATATCTCACCACCACCCCGCTCCCCCGATGAATATAGAATATAACTTTCTGCAGATTGACACTATTGGGGCAGCTGCTCGTTTATGGCATCACAAATAAAAAAAATCAAAATTCTAAAAAAAGACATCCTAATCTATTCTTGATTTTCTTTAAACCTTTACCAATATTTTTTTTCACAATATTTTTCTGGTATTTTTACAACAGATTCTTCTTATGGATGAACTTCCCCTTTAAACTCCTTTTCTTGAAGGAATTAGAAGACCGACTTTTGATAAAAGGAGTTTGAGTATGATATGATAATGATGATCTGGTAACGATGGTAGAATTGATGATGATGGTAATGGTGGGGATGATAATGACTATGATGATGGTAACAATGATGGTGTCGATGATGATGATGCTGATCACACAAGTACAGAACTCATTTTAAAATTCAAATGCTTCTCTCACACTATATAATTGACAAAACAAACTTTGCGGAGAATCCTTTCCCTAAGCATGCTGTCTCAATCATTGCCAGGCCCCCTATCCTACCATTCAACTATTTTGGTCATAACCTGGGATGCCAAGTGTCAGACTAGAGTCTGAATTCAGACTTTCCAACATATTTTTCAGTCATAGAAAACACCTTTTCATGTTGGAAAGTATTCATTCTATATAGATGATTTTCGTTTTTTTTTATCAAGCCTTGGTGGCATCCCTGCCCCACAGGTATTCATATTAGAATGGTAAAATATAAATTTATAGTTTCTTAACTTAGGTTTTATTCAGATATGCTTTATCTGGTGGATCGTCAAACATAGTTCAACTTGTCAAGTGTCCAACAGATGAAGGTCAGAAATCTGTGATGTATTTTCAAAATTTTCTTTCTTTCTTTCTTTCTTTCCTTCCTTCCTTCCTTCCTTTTTCGATATGTACAGTAGTACTGTGCTGACATCTAATTACGGTAGTTAATGAGGTCATTGTCTTATATGATATACTTGCTTTTGAAAATGTGGCTATGTAATTCCTTCTTTTTCAGGCATTGTGTAGATCATACAGAAATATCCCCAAATCAAAAAAAAAAATCAATACTTGAAGAAAAAATAAAGGATAATGTGGGAGGGGTTTTTTATGGGGGGGGGAGGTATCCTCTGGGTGAGCTAAGATCTGAGAGAATTGTTACGTGGGTTTCTTATATACCGGTACATTTGTCCTAATAAAGTTAACATTGTCATAATATGGTCAAGGGCATGCTCAAGTTAATCACACAATAGAGGTATCGTGGCTGAGTGGATAAGTCTCTGGACTTTGAACCCTAGTGTCTGGGATTCAAATCCCACTGCAGCAGTCATGTACTTTGGCAAATCCACCAGGTTATCTGGTGTAAACAAATATCTTGAATGCTTGAGTGTGCGATCAGGGTAATCGTGCCTAAGCTGGGGTAAGAAAAGTCAGTACATAGAATCATTGTATTAAGCAAAATATAAACGTTGCATTTTATTTTTGTTATCACCTTGACGATGTACTGGTCTGATGTCTTTCATTAATGCTATCTTGTTGTTTTGTTTTGTTAGGTGGTCTTGCACATATAAGTTACAGCTATAAATGTATCTCCAAATCTGCATGGACATGTGCCTGGAGTAATAGCACTACCCTTCCTGCTCATCTAGCTATAGGTAAGTAATTCGATAGAATTATGCTTCTGTTGACATACCTTCATGTATGCCATTTTGTAGTTGTCTTCAAGGTAGGATGATCAGAGATATTGCATACTACATGAGGAGTCGTGGTCTAGTGGCTCTGACTTGCATCTTTCAATCATAAGGTCGCGGGATAGAATCCTCACTTTGTTAATGGATACCCCGACAGGATGGAGTTTTTTAATGCAATGAGCACTGGAAATGGCAGCTTGAGCTAAAACTGTGATAATAGTAATATTTGTGTGCCTTTAAATACATTATGGTATAATACATTGTTGGTGGAAGGCAAAAAATTTAGGGGGGGGGGGCCAACTGAAATTTTGGGATGGACTTTGGTACAAAATCAAAATTTGACAAGCAAAAGTCAACCTAAATTTTATTGGGTGGGGGATCACCCAAATTTTTTGACAAGCAAAAAAAAAGGGTTATGACCAAAAAGTTTAGGGGGGACCATCCCCCCACCTCAAATTTAGGGGGGACAGGCCCCCCCCCACTTTCGCCGCATATGGTATTATGTAAATGCCTATTATTATTTTTATTTTTATTATTATCATTCTTATTTCTCTGATCAGGATCAAGTCCACACATTTTCTTTGAATTACCTGCTCTTACAAAAAGCACAAGGTAATTTCAAGAGCAACTATGAACTTTGTGCTATTAATGCCAGATAGATTTTCTTATTAGTTTGGTTATCATGCCCAAGAGAGCTGTCATTATTATCATGAAGCATCAATATTTTTATTATTATTATTGAATGTTTTAAAGTTTAATTTGTTCGGTCTATTCCATTTCTATATTCACTTTTGTAAACATACAATTCAAAGAAACATAGATACATAAATCAATACAAATCAATCAAGCTTACACTTTCAAATTGGTAATAACAATACAAAAAATATACAATAAACAAAATCATTGATAAATCAAAACTTTTTATTAAAGTGATTAAAGTATATGAATGATAATAATAATATTAATAATAACTGAATATTTACCCAGGGTAGCCACTTCAATTCCAAAAACTGTTCTCCCAGCGGGCCCTGCCATTATTATTACCCAGCTAAGCTAGGCTACCGATTCAGGTGCATACAGCTGTTTGAGGAATTATTCCTGCCGGTAGCCATTTACCTCACCTGGGTTGAGTGCAGCACAGTGTGGATAAATTTCTTGCTGAAGGAAAACACGCCACGGCTAGGATTCGAACCCACGACCCTCTGTTAAAAAGGCGAGAGTCAGAACCACTAGACCACGACGCGCCCAAAGTTGTCTATGTATGCTTAAAAAAGAAAAGAGGATTATGATGGTGATGATGGTTAGGCGTATTATTATTATCATTATCGAAGTTTTTATCATCATAATCATCATCATCATTATTATTATCATTTATTTTTATTTTATTTTTCTCCTAGGTTCTGATAAGAAGGCACTAGTAATTGACACCCTTTCATCAAGGGAACAGTCTGTTTATACAGGTCGAAGTGATGTCTTTGCTCAAGCATTTTCCAGAAAGGTATTTCCATGTCTGTGTTGTGTTCAGCGGGGTCTTCCTGCCTGGTATCAATAATTCTTTGTGTAGGTGCAAGAACTCCCTTATAGCAATAGAAAAGTAAGATGATGAAAAGCTGCTGGTGATGGTATTATGGTATTATCAGTGAAATAAATATTTTCAAAGCAGATTTGAATTTCCCAATTGTATCAACTTGCCTTAAATTGTGTGGGATAGTATTCCAGAGTCCAGTGCTGCATGCGTAAACCCCTGTTCACTTTGTTTTAGCATCAGGTACATTAAATAAGTTCTTATGGAGTGATCTAAGATTTCGAACAGGTTCATATTCTACACGATCATATTTTATTTCATATTTTATATATTTTACCCTATAATGCATAATACGTATCAATGAACACAATTACATCACTCCTGTTCTCGAAGAACTCGATTGGTTGCCCATAAAGGATTCTACTTCTGGTTTGATGGATCTGAACCCGATTACAACAAGTCTCTAAAGGCCACCGCACACCTTACGACCTGACTGGTCTGCGACTGGCTTCGATTGAGTGAGGGGAAATGAATCGCAAGGTAGTCATACGCCCTGACGACGCACACCTTACGATCCAGTCTGCGACTCAGGCATGCGCTTTTTGCTTTTTGATATAGCAAAGTGCGCTTACTACTGCGTATGTGCAGTGTTCATCATATACGCGTCGTGCAACTCTGCTGTCTGGCTGGAAGTTGGATTGAGCTTGCAATCCAGTCATAAGGATTCAACATGTCAAATCATTCCGATTTTCCTTGCGACTTGTCTCTGACCCGTCTGCGATGCACAAGCTGACAAGAGCTGTGACGTCACATATCCCCTCACTCAGTCGCAAGCCAGTCACCGACCAGGCAGGTGGTAAGGTGTGCGGTGGCCTTAATATGGTTCACACACTGCAATCATCCAAATCAATCAGATCTTTTATATATTCCACTATTCAAAATATCCTCGGTTGATCGAGCCTAAAATTGCTCATGGCGGTTCAGCCCTTTTGAATTCAATACCACAGGAGCTGAAGAACTCTAACTCTGCAACATCCTTTAACCCTTTGAACCCTAAATTATAAGGGGCGGTGGTGACCTTTACCCTGAATTATTTGCACATATTGACAACATTCACAAATTCCCATGATATGAGACCCAACGGCATCTTCCCCCTGCTAGTACCCGGACCAAGCCGACTGGAGTCTACAAACAAATATCAACTTTAGTGTCTGTTTTGGGCTCAAAATCACTGTTTTTACCAAAGTCAGATATATCAGTTGCTTCCCCATAGTAAGCATGTGACTCGCCGCGTATTACACCATGTGTTACCGCACATACGACACGAGCAACCACAAAAAAGTGGCATATTTTGGCCATTTTTGATGCGAAACCTTCCGAAACCATTGCCGCCCTTGACTGAAATTATTGACTAAATATTCCTACACGTTTTGCTACATACACGTACTAGAGAGATGACGTCATTGTAAAAGATCACCTGACATTTTGAAGTTGTGTGGCTGTAGGCCGGTATCGGGTATATGCGCGTTCACTGGTAGGCCGGTATTCCGGCCTTTCGGGTTCAAAGGGTTAAGGGCAACCCAAAATTGCATTTGCTACCAGCAGGGGTTAGAAGAAAGACATTTTTCCTCTATTTGTAATGTGCTTGAACTTTTACTTTGTTTTGCTGTTTTCTAAATGCCTTGAGCATTTAATAAATCCTATGTATGATCATATATGTACCTCTTTTAAAGGGATGCTCCAGGCTGAAGATATTTATCTCAATAAAAAGTAAAATTCACAGAGCAAAATGAAAAAAAATTTGATCAGATCAGGTGAGCTAATGATGTCATATTCTTACTTGATCTTTAATTTTTTATATGGAATTAGGTTTATAAAAAAAAATTACCAATAACTAAAACATTGGATTGACAACTGACTAAGTGCATTGGTTATTTCTCGCTGTGACTTACTGCATAATAATGGAGATACATCATTTACACATTTGTGAAAAAAGTGAAGCAATTATATTTTTCATATAATAACATATGAAAAAGGATATTGGGGATATGACATCATCAGTACACCTAATGAATACTCATAAAGACATTACTAGAACTGTTTTTCCGGAATAATGCAAATCTTTAAAATTCAATAACTTTATTTGTTTAAGTTGAACAGATTTCTGTGGTCTTAGAGGATTTGCCTGAGGCAAATTTATCTGTAATTTTCACTAAAAACTGCATTTATCTTTCTATTTCTTCTCCCGAAAGAGTCCTATTCTGTATAATGGAACCCGTTCTGGTGAGGTTCTTGGGGCTGATCTGAGACTACCATCTGATCGCCATGGTAACATGACAACTCAGCTGAAGCATTGGGTCTCTGTATGTAGCCTTAAACTACTCAAAGATGAAAACTATGTCCTGGTCCGTAGTATTGGCGCAGAGGTAAGAGGTTGTGGGTGATTGTGTCGTTCAAAATGCCAGTTCAGTTACATTCTGGGCATGTGCAGATATTGGTCATTTGTACCCAAATCTTGAAGAAAAATGTCAACTGACATGAATAGAGGATTACCTGACATAGCAGAACTCAATTCATGCTACTAGATATTCCAAATATCAAGCCTCAGTGTGTGATTGCAAGTCCGGTGCTGGTTTTAGAAGGACAATTTGGATTGCATTTCCCAGCTCCAAAAACTAGTATGAGATTACCCAACATGATCCAGATTAGAATATTGACGGCTCTAAACCTAGTGAGTGACTTTTCAGAACCAACTTAATTTTATGTTTTGGTGCAATGCAAAAAAAATCATGTAAAAATTGGCCCAACACCAACCCCAAAAGCCCATCACTGAACTTGAAATCACCCATGATGATAAAAAGCTTGGGGAATAGAATAACTTGAGGTGCTTGTAACTGAAAGGTATGTGCTGAGTGCTACATGATTTAGAGAAGAAATTACAAAAAAAACCTTAAATATTTTGAGAGAAAAATTATTTGTTTTCTACTTGGAAACTAATATCGCAATACAAATGTATTAAAGAAGTGAATTGGTGAGTCTTCATTCAAATGTGCCTATATTACAAGACTATACTGCTGAGAATGTTGCATTGTGGGTTACGAACTTGGCCAGATTTGAGTAGTTGAGGGCTTGATGTGGTGCTATACACGGCAGCCGGCTTGTACTGGCTTTAAGCTTATTAATTGATCATCTTCTGCAGATCAAACTTTGGGACCTCAGGAAGCAGAGTTCAATCGTGCAAGAGTTCGATGGTCACGGCAATGGGAGCCACCATCTTCCCGTCAAGCTGGACTCTACAGAGACCATCGTGTATGCAGGTGAGAGCAGGGACAGCACCAGGGTATTTTGAAGTGGGGGGGGGGGGCTGGGGGTGGCAAGAAGACCTTTTTTTTTCAATTGAATTCCAGGGGTAAATCAGAGTTATATGACCTATACATCTCATTTCTATTTTCTTTCCCTCTTCCTTTTCCTTTAGTTTCTCCCCTTTTTCCTTTTTTTTTCATGACTTGAAAAATCTCCCCCCCCTGTACCACTCCTGGGCGATACCCATACAGACCCTCATATTGCTAACTATGAAATCTCCCTTTTTTTCCTTACCTTTTTACAGTTGGTGAGGATAAATACACCCGGGTCTGGAGCCTGAAATCCGGTGACCGTCTCCACACCATACCCTGTCCATCGGCCTGCCAAAGGGACAGCACCCCCGTGGCCATCTACTCCCAAGAGTTCAGTTGCCATGCCCAACCGGGCTTCTTCCTCGGTCAGGAGAGGCAGATACATTGGTATCCAATGAGGACTCCAGAATCCCTTATTACCGAGATCGGATGAAGGAGCGATGGAGGAGGAGCTTAATGGTCTAGTGGTTCTGCCGACTCTTGCCTTTCAATCAGAGGGTCGTGGGTTCCAATCCCAGCCATGGAGTTAAGTTCCTTCAATTAGGGATTTATCCACCACACTCTGCCGCACACGACCCAGGTGAGGTAAATGTGGATACCTTGCAGGAAGTAGTCATTCTTGCCTGTATGCCTATGCACCTTGAAGGTAGCCAGCTACGGGCAGGGTAATAATGACAATTAAGTGCCTTGAGAACTCTAAAGAGTGGATATGATTACTTTATAGTTTGCATTATTATAATGATCATGATTTCAGAGTGCAAGACTGTTCTTCTTTTTGATTTTCCTATGTTTTCCTGACAGCCTTTTTCCTTTGGTAATAAGCCAGTATAATCTGCACATGGACAGTAAATGTCCTATGAACCAAAAACCCATCAAGAAAATGCAGACTATTCTATGGAATACTGATTGATTGAAGGCTGTTTTGGCAAGAGCTCAAAGAAAGAATAATAGGTTGGTAGTCACTAATCCACAGGAGACCCTGTCTGTGAATAGTTTGGGCTCATCTGCATCAAAGTTTACTATAAACTGGTGTGTGTGTGTATTTGAGTTTTGCCAGACATGTAGCAATCAGATATGATTATTTACGTCTGGGACCAACCTTTAACGTCACCACCCAAAAGATGTGACCAGGGCTCGAACCTTTGCATCACTTTTGATTTTAATTTGGAATAGTTCACTGGATCAACATTGTACACAACTATTGTGTAAGGCACTGAACAGGGGAGTGTTTCATCAATATTTTCATCCAACAAGTTGTCAGATCTGACATCTTTCCATGATTTTGATTAGCTGAGAGGCAATGTTCCTATGGTAACTGTCGGATAAAATGGGACTTGTCGGATAAAACGTCCGACAAGTCCTTTCATAAAATGCCCCCCAGGTGACTCCCACAAGCCGAACTCAGTTTTCTTTGCGTTTACACGTACGAAAAGGCGGCTTCACGTCGCCTCAAAGGCGACCTCAAACCACCTCAAGAGGTTGGCCGAAATCGGGGCAGCTTCAAGGCAGTGTCAGTCCACTAGTGTGTTTACATATACGTTCAAGACGTCATGAGGCCGGCCTTCCACCACCTTCACTCGTATGTGCAAATGAGGTCTATTAAAGTCTGCAACATTCTAATAATCCCATCCAGCTGTCAGGCAGGTAACAATATAAATGACTATGAAAACTTGCATGCATTTCTATAATAGTTGATCTAGAGATACCAAACGGTGGAAGATTAAATGATAATGATGATAAACATAATACGTTCATTTATTGAGTTTCATAATGTTTGACAAGATGACTTGCATTTAGTGAACTAGTACTTTGTAACTCAAGATAAGAATGCAATTATATTATAGATATATACGTGTGTAAAGGAAGAGTCTTTTATAGAAAGATAATTCATACTCTGCCTTAATTCATCTCCAATTTCTTTTTATGTGCTACATCAAAAGAAGCATGTACTTCATTGTTCTTGTGCAATTAAGCATTGTTTTTTTTGTCAAAGATGAATAAAGATATTTTTTGTTGACATAACAGACCAAGTCTTTATTTTGTTGCTATGGTTATTGTAAGAAGAATGATCCTTATTCAAGATAAAAGTAAAAATATGATTGTTCAAGAGTTTAGTGAACAGCTAATTAAAAAACTACAAGTATATCTACTGGAATTACATTTTCTTCATCAATTTAGAAAGTGCACTGCCACTGATGAAACATATCAGCACCACCACTTGCAAACTTTTTTCATAATACAAGAACACCAACATCCTATTGAATTGTTATTCATTATCACTTTATAACACAGACTTTAGGCTGCAATAGACCCCAAAACAAAGATTTTGGAAACATAGCTGAAAGGTAGAAATAGCAAAAGAGAAAAAGGAAGAGAGAAATAGAAAGTGAGGGAGAGAGAAATAGATAGAGAGGGAGAGAAAGAGAGGGGGGGATATGAATATAGAGAGAAAAAACGAACACATCAATAATAATATTGCAAATCAATTAATATGGACAACAAAACTAATTCAATAAATTTTAAGTGATCCATCCCATCAATTTATTTCAATTGCACCTTCAAATATACATAGATTTCTTATAATATAGATTTTTAGTATAAAAAAAATAATTTGGCATCAATGCAGTTTGTGAGATTGTAATTCAATTTGCATAATATCTTTATCATAAACATTTTTAAAGATGTAAACATGAATGCCACAATGTAATTTTTTTGGCCTTTTTACAATGATGTAAAAATACCACAGATAGTAGAGAAATAACAAGAAAGAAATCATAACTCATATACATGTAATGATGTAGCACCAAAATAACTGAAGTCAATAAAAAGGGTGAAAGTTTTGCGGCATTCATTTATGAATGCCATTAAAAAGCTCAAATTTGCTCTCTAAAGTCACAAAAAAAATGAATAAATGAATTTTACCTCAAAAGCTTGGACATGTTATGTTCACCATGACAAATTTCATTATAAATGGCCTTGTATATTTCAATTTAATGTGATATATGCACGTTTTGGATGCACACATTTATAACATCCTTTATTATGAAGCATGTTGAAGATGAAAACATGAATGACACAATGTTTCTTTTTGTTTGCCTTTACTCAACAATGTAAAAATACTATGGCTAGTATGGAAATGAGAACGAAATATATTTTAAGCACCAAGTAACATATCAATATAGAGTGGGTACTGTAAGCTGTGTGGCATCAATCTTTACATGCAATGAAAATGCTTAATAAAATTGGTTTACAAATATGAACTCTGAAAGTGCAGAGCTTTTATAATCATTTAAACATATTGTCTTCACCCTTATACCCTTATACTGCATATGATGACCCTTGTAAGAAAAATGATATTCGTTACATTATGAGAGTATGGTAACAATGAATTGTGTAGTAAATGGGGCCCGGGGAGGGACTTCCATTGACGAGTGGATGCCACGCCCGACCGTGGGGTCTCGAAAAGCACCCTAAACAATATTCTGAAATGCACCCGTTAACAAGTATTTGCTTGTGAAACCCTACCCTTAACAAGCATTGGAAACAAAACAATACCCTTGGCAAGTATACCCTGTATTGAACCCCTACACAAGTACAGTGATATTTAACTTATGTTACGATTTTACCATTACCTACATCATTGGGTATAGTACGGCTCAACCTCCAAACCCTCGCAAAAATTGGTCAACAGGTAGTGTTATTTGCTTGTGAAACCCTACCCTTAACAAGTATTGGAATTTGGAAACAAAACAATACCCTTGGCAAGTATACCCTGTATTGAACCCCTAAACAAGTACAGTGATATTTAACTTATGTTACGGTCTTCGATTTTACCATTACCTACATCATTGGGTATAGTACGGCTCAACCTCCAAACCCTCGCGCAAATTGGTCAACAGGTAGTTTTGACCAGGCAAAAAGTACATCCATTATAAAACATTTTAGTCTTTTTTATACCTTGCATATTTTACCCTAAACAAGTATCTTTCCTAGCAAAATAGATAACCTATTTTTCATTATTTTGGTGTTTTTGACACTTTGGTTGCCCATGGTATCCACTCGTCAATGTAAGTGCCCCCCCACCCCCGAGTGGGGTTATCCTGTGTTTAAAAAAGTGGATCAAGGAAGAGTGTTTTACCCTGGAAATGTCACATTACAATATTTATATCAAACAATGTATTACCCTATTGGAAATGGACTTTCTTGAACGACTTTAATATTTGCTACGGTATATCCTGTATAATCTGTGATATAGATATTGGAAATTCAAGAGGATTAATAAATAAAATATAGTATCGTTTTACCCTGGTTCAGAAAGGATACTTTCAGGAACTAACTGTTTTTGAGTAACATAAAGCAGTATGTCATATTCTCTCTTACTATATGATATACAGATACCTTTATATTTTTTTTATCAAAAACTCTTGCATTCTGTATAAGGATAATTTCAATATCATGGATATAGGTAATATCCATTTTAGTTTTTAAAAGGCATGGTCTGCTCAAGTTGAAAATTAAAATGCAAATAGTAAATATGACAACACACAGCATAGTCATTGACAATGAAATTCTAGAAACATTAAACACTTGTACACTGTAAAAACTGCAGTATTGAGCTCTGAATTTATGTATGTCCACACCAAAGATGTATTGAAACAACACCAGTTTGGAATCCAACCGATGCTGCTTTAATACTAATTGATGTTGTATAAACACCTATCTGGTGTTAGACTCATACCAAAACTGGTGTTGTTTAACACTTCTCATGTGTGGACATATATATATACATATATATATTCCGGCTGGTGTTGAATCAACACCAAAGTTTTTGCAGTGTAATGTATATATTTAGGATATATGATAAGATTCCATTCTGAAATATATTGATATCTTGTCATCGGAAGGAACCCACACTTAA
Organism: Lytechinus variegatus; assembly: GCF_018143015.1. Classification (NCBI taxonomy): domain Eukaryota; kingdom Metazoa; phylum Echinodermata; class Echinoidea; order Temnopleuroida; family Toxopneustidae; genus Lytechinus; species Lytechinus variegatus. Next base: position 3,198,486 of record NC_054746.1, on the reverse strand, counting down.
ATGATAGTTTGTAAGTTGTTGATAGTTTGAGCTAAGTCAGACAAATCAGAAAGTCATGAAATTTGTAAATATAAAAATAATAAAGTAACCACATCTATAGGCAGTGGCAGACCATGACCCGGAGGAAACAAAGCATTGGAGGAGCACAGCATTGTTCACAAACAAAGTGCCCCTCTACCGCTTTGTCTCCTCCGGGTCAAGGTCCGCCACTGCCTATGGGGCTATCTCATTGGTCATTAGATGATGCCATTACAATATAGGGTATGGGGGAAGGGTTGCTTATAGATGAGAAAACCACAAATTCCTCATAATCAAGTACATTACAAATGGCAAAGAATTTCCTAACACTTGTCACAACTTGCTCAGCATAATGCGAAACGGCGATTTACACAGTTGAAGAGAATCAGATATCCGATTTAAAACAGCCATTACTTCTATATTCCTTGTCTGATATCGTTCAAACTTTCACCACTTTGTTATGGAGGAAACACGGAATAAATGATAGGGTGATTTATGATAAAAATCATAAGTTTATTGCAAAGTAAATTTTTAGGCATTTTGAAATGTCAGGTAATAAGATCAACTCCACGGGGGCTTTTTTCTCAACAAAGTAGTAGATATATACAACCATAAACTTTTTGAAAGCAAGCGTGTCGCTGAGGTGAGCACATAATACGCCCGTCTGTAACATGGAGAATGGAGCTATTGGTCAAGCAAGGAAAGTGGAAGATGGCTTCTTCACCTTTGACCTTCTGACCTCAAAATCGATAGAATTGCTAGGATCTATGCTACTATCATACACACCAAACTACATGAGCCTAGGTTAAGTTCAACTAAAGTTATTGCATTAACAAGGACTGCAGAAGGGCACAATGAAAATAGGTCACTGTGACCTTGACCTTCGGACCTCAAAATCTATAGGCTTCCCTGGATCCATGCTAGTATTATACATACATGTACCAAATTATATGAGCCTAGGTTAAGTTAAACTGAAGTTATCGCATTTATAATGACTGCAGAAGGGCACAATAAAAATAGGTCACTGTGACCTTGACCTTTTGACCTCAAAATCAATAGGCTTTCTTGGATTCATGCTAGTATTATACATACCAAATTATATGAGCCTAGTTTAAAGTTACACTGAAGTTATCGCGTTAACAAGGAAAAGTTATCAGACGGACGCCGTGCGTGATACCATAATACGTCCCGTCAAGACAGGCGTATAAAAATACAAAGATATGCATTCTCCTGAGGGGCAATTTTATGGGCCAGTTTCTAGACACCAGAATATATATCCTGTTATTTTGCATCACTGTTAATTTCCCCTAAATGGTACTAATGGTTCAGTCTTCAGTTTATACATAATTTGAACCACTGAATTCTACAATGGAACATTCTCAAGTTTGCAGGACAACAAAAAGCCATTGAAAATCTCTGGTCAAAATCTGAAAGGAAGTAAAAAAATTGCTTTCAGAATGAATTTGTTTAACTGTATTTCTTTTTCAGACTATATTCCCCATGTCCTCCAAATCATACATACAAATAAAATGTAAACTAGAATATTACTTGTAGTTATAATAATACTGCATCTTGTACCAAGGTAACACCCTGCATCTGACTCCAATGTAAGTATCATGCAGCGATACGGGGGGGGGGGGGGGGGGGGGGGGGGGGGGGGGGGGGCAGCATGCCTCACTGTTCCCCACCCCCGTTTGGGAGAGGACCATCTTGTCCCCCCCCCCCCCCCCCGATGGACCCAGAATCTCACAAAATGTTTGATGAGCAAATCTACACTCAGACAGCATCATTCTCACTTCCTCATTTTATGGAATACTGTAAAATATCAGGCACTTCTTTTGTTAAACTGCAGATTCATTTGGTTCCATGCGTGACCTTGCTTGTCGTCTTTCCTTGAGCCGTCTGATGGGTGGTTCCAATAGTAAGAGCCCGGAGGACACGATGAGGAGTGATCCAGCTACGTAGAAAGGTAGGTCGTACGAGTTGCTTGCGTCGTACAAGGCACCTACAAGACAGAGAGTGAGAGAAACAGAGGGAGAGAGAGGAGGAGGGAGAGACAGAAAGAGTAGAGAGACACAGAATGAAAGTGGAAATTTTATTACAGAAAACTTTCATCAGTTTGGGATGATCAAATACAGCTGCTATCAAATTTAACAATATCATTTTATATTGTCAAGAGGGGTTTTATAATTCACTGGGAGCTAATTATGTATATTTTTTTCTATTATCAATCAAGACATTTCATTTTACTTACATCTGATTTGCACTGAATGAAATAAAAAAAATCTTACAAAACAAAAACGACCATCATACCTGCAAAGACAGGGCCAATGAGGTCCCCGGCACCGGTGAAGGCATAAAAGATGCCTATAGCTCTTGCAAAGTACTTCATTCCCACATATCGTTTCAAGACAACAGGGTTGAGGGTCTTGAAAAGCCCCGCTGAAATTCCGAATGAAAGGGCGATGAAAACGTACCTAAAATAGGATAAAAGCGGTAAAAACGATATATTGAACAGAAATTTAACCACCGGTCAGATTGATGTTTGTTTTTTGAGAGAAGGGTTAAGAGATCAAAATCTAGGAAAAAATCTTTCTCTGTACGTATTTCATCTGTTTTAATCCCGAGTAAAATATGGCAAAGAAGAAGGGGTGTCTGGAAAACGAAGACCGAAGACCGAAGACCGGGGACACGTATCACACTCGTGTGAAAGCGTTTGTAGTTCACGCACGAAGTGTGTACAAAGCAGTGCAAAGTGTGTACAAAACACGTGCGCGGGTTAGAATGGACTTTGGACCTTGCCCCCTACACAATGTTCTCCCATTGACATAACGCATGTCCCCGGTCTTCGATCTTCGTTTTCCAGACCTGTTGTTGGGTGTCTGGAAAACGAAGACAGAAGACCGGGGATCGCATCCGTCTAGCTAAAATAAACCATTATTATATTCAGATCAAATTCAGGAATATTCTGATATTGGATATGTGATCAGTTATGATTGGTTGATAAGTTAATGATTAATATTGTATGGATATCGTGATGTGAATGATAATTGATTGAGCAATAATCGCGCTCAGCTCAGCTGGCATTAAAATTTTGCTACCATTGACATAACACATGTCCCCGGTCTTCGATCTTCGTTTTCCAAACCTGTTGTTGGGTGTCTGGAAAACGAAGACAGAAGACCGGGGATCGCATCCGTCTAGCTAAAATAAACCATTATTATATTCAGATCAAATTCAGGAATATTCTGATATTGGATATGTAGTCAGTTATGATTGGTTGATAAGTTAATGATTAATTGTAAGGATATCGTTATCGGCTAGGGCATAATTAATACATAACAATTATAACGTACAATACACCTCATACTGCGCAATCACGTACAAGCAGTCTCAACTTAACTGCCGTTTGCAACTACCATTGACATTACGCGTGTCCCCGGTCTTCCGTCTTCGTTTTCCAGACCTGTTGTTGGGTGTCTGGAAAACGAAGACAGAAGACCGGGGACCGCATCCGTCTAGCTAAAATAAACCATTATTATATTCAGATCAAATTCAGGAATATTCTGATATTGGATATGTGATCAGTTATGATTGGTTGATAAGTTAATGATTAATATTGTATGGATATCGTGATGTGAATGATAATTGATTGAGCAATATATCGCGCTCAGCTCAGCTGGCATTAAAATTTTACTACCATTGACATTACGCGTGTCCCCGGTCTTCCGTCTTCGTTTTCCAGACCTGTTGTTGGGTGTCTGGAAAACGAAGACAGAAGACCGGGGACCGCATCCGTCTAGCTAAAATAAACCATTATTATATTCAGATCAAATTCAGGAATATTCTGATATTGGATATGTGATCAGTTATGATTGGTTGATAAGTTAATGATTAATATTGTATGGATATCGTGATGTGAATGATAATTGATTGAGCAATAATCGCGCTCAGCTCAGCTGGCATTAAAATTTTACTACCATTGACATAACACATGTCCCCGGTCTTCGATCTTCGTTTTCCAAACCTGTTGTTGGGTGTCTGGAAAACGAAGACAGAAGACCGGGGATCGCATCCGTCTAGCTAAAATAAACCATTATTATATTCAGATCAAATTAAGGAATATTCTGATATTGGATATGTAGTCAGTTATGATTGGTTGATAAGTTAATGATTAATTGTAAGGATATCGTTATCAGCTAGGGCATAATTAATACATAACAATTATAACGTACAATACACCTCATACTGCGCAATCACGTACAAGCAGTCTCAACTTAACTGCCGTTTGCAACTACCATTGACATTACGCGTGTCCCCGGTCTTCCGTCTTCGTTTTCCAGACCTGTTGTTGGGTGTCTGGAAAACGAAGACAGAAGACCGGGGACCGCATCCGTCTAGCTAAAATAAACCATTATTATATTCAGATCAAATTCAGGAATATTCTGATATTGGATATGTAGTCAGTTATGATTGGTTGATAAGTTAATGATTAATTGTAAGGATATCGTTATCAGCTAGGGCATAATTAATACATAACAATTATAACGTACAATACACCTCATACTGCGCAATCACGTACAAGCAGTCTCAACTTAACTGCCGTTTGCAACTACCATTGACATTACGCGTGTCCCCGGTCTTCCGTCTTCGTTTTCCAGACCTGTTGTTGGGTGTCTGGAAAACGAAGACAGAAGACCGGGGACCGCATCCGTCTAGCTAAAATAAACCATTATTATATTCAGATCAAATTCAGGAATATTCTGATATTGGATATGTGATCAGTTATGATTGGTTGATAAGTTAATGATTAATATTGTATGGATATCGTGATGTGAATGATAATTGATTGAGCAATATATCGCGCTCAGCTCAGCTGGCATTAAAATTTTACTACCATTGACATTACGCGTGTCCCCGGTCTTCCGTCTTCGTTTTCCAGACCTGTTGTTGGGTGTCTGGAAAACGAAGACAGAAGACCGGGGATCGCATCCGTCTAGCTAAAATAAACCATTATTATATTCAGATCAAATTCAGGAATATTCTGATATTGGATATGTAGTCAGTTATGATTGGTTGATAAGTTAATGATTAATTGTAAGGATATCGTTATCAGCTAGGGCATAATTAATACATAACAATTATAACGTACAATACACCTCATACTGCGCAATCACGTACAAGCAGTCTCAACTTAACTGCCGTTTGCAACTACCATTGACATTACGCGTGTCCCCGGTCTTCCGTCTTCGTTTTCCAGACCTGTTGTTGGGTGTCTGGAAAACGAAGACAGAAGACCGGGGACCGCATCCGTCTAGCTAAAATAAACCATTATTATATTCAGATCAAATTCAGGAATATTCTGATATTGGATATGTGATCAGTTATGATTGGTTGATAAGTTAATGATTAATATTGTATGGATATCGTGATGTGAATGATAATTGATTGAGCAATAATCGCGCTCAGCTCAGCTGGCATTAAAATTTTGCTACCATTGACATAACACATGTCCCCGGTCTTCGATCTTCGTTTTCCAAACCTGTTGTTGGGTGGCTGGAAAATGAAGACAGAAGACCGGGGATCGCATCCGTCTAGCTAAAATAAACCATTATTATATTCAGATCAAATTCAGGAATATTCTGATATTGGATATGTAGTCAGTTATGATTGGTTGATAAGTTAATGATTAATTGTAAGGATATCGTTATCGGCTAGGGCATAATTAATACAACAATTATAACGTACAATACACCTCATACTGCGCAATCACGTACAAGCAGTCTCAACTTAACTGCCGTTTGCAACTACCATTGACATTACGCGTGTCCCCGGTCTTCCGTCTTCGTTTTCCAGACCTGTTGTTGGGTGTCTGGAAAACGAAGACAGAAGACCGGGGACCGCATCCGTCTAGCTAAAATAAACCATTATTATATTCAGATCAAATTCAGGAATATTCTGATATTGGATATGTGATCAGTTATGATTGGTTGATAAGTTAATGATTAATATTGTATGGATATCGTGATGTGAATGATAATTGATTGAGCAATATATCGCGCTCAGCTCAGCTGGCATTAAAATTTTACTACCATTGACATTACGCGTGTCCCCGGTCTTCCGTCTTCGTTTTCCAGACCTGTTGTTGGGTGTCTGGAAAACGAAGACAGAAGACCGGGACCGCATCCGTCTAGCTAAAATAAACCATTATTATATTCAGATCAAATTCAGGAATATTCTGATATTGGATATGTGATCAGTTATGATTGGTTGATAAGTTAATGATTAATATTGTATGGATATCGTGATGTGAATGATAATTGATTGAGCAATAATCGCGCTCAGCTCAGCTGGCATTAAAATTTTGCTACCATTGACATAACACATGTCCCCGGTCTTCGATCTTCGTTTTCCAAACCTGTTGTTGGGTGTCTGGAAAACGAAGACAGAAGACCGGGATCGCATCCGTCTAGCTAAAATAAACCATTATTATATTCAGATCAAATTAAGGAATATTCTGATATTGGATATGTAGTCAGTTATGATTGGTTGATAAGTTAATGATTAATTGTAAGGATATCGTTATCAGCTAGGGCATAATTAATACATAACAATTATAACGTACAATACACCTCATACTGCGCAATCACGTACAAGCAGTCTCAACTTAACTGCCGTTTGCAACTACCATTGACATTACGCGTGTCCCCGGTCTTCCGTCTTCGTTTTCCAGACCTGTTGTTGGGTGTCTGGAAAACGAAGACAGAAGACCGGGGATCGCATCCGTCTAGCTAAAATAAACCATTATTATATTCAGATCAAATTCAGGAATATTCTGATATTGGATATGTAGTCAGTTATGATTGGTTGATAAGTTAATGATTATTTGTAAGGATATCGTTATCAGCTAGGGCATAATTAATACATAACAATTATAACGTACAATACACCTCATACTGCGCAATCACGTACAAGCAGTCTCAACTTAACTGCCGTTTGCAACTACCATTGACATTACGCGTGTCCCCGGTCTTCCGTCTTCGTTTTCCAGACCTGTTGTTGGGTGTCTGGAAAACGAAGACAGAAGACCGGGGACCGCATCCGTCTAGCTAAAATAAACCATTATTATATTCAGATCAAATTCAGGAATATTCTGATATTGGATATGTGATCAGTTATGATTGGTTGATAAGTTAATGATTAATATTGTATGGATATCGTGATGTGAATGATAATTGATTGAGCAATATATCGCGCTCAGCTCAGCTGGCATTAAAATTTTACTACCATTGACATTACGCGTGTCCCCGGTCTTCCGTCTTCGTTTTCCAGACCTGTTGTTGGGTGTCTGGAAAACGAAGACAGAAGACCGGGGATCGCATCCGTCTAGCTAAAATAAACCATTATTATATTCAGATCAAATTCAGGAATATTCTGATATTGGATATGTAGTCAGTTATGATTGGTTGATAAGTTAATGATTAATTGTAAGGATATCGTTATCAGCTAGGGCATAATTAATACATAACAATTATAACGTACAATACACCTCATACTGCGCAATCACGTACAAGCAGTCTCAACTTAACTGCCGTTTGCAACTACCATTGACATTACGCGTGTCCCCGGTCTTCCGTCTTCGTTTTCCAGACCTGTTGTTGGGTGTCTGGAAAACGAAGACAGAAGACCGGGGACCGCATCCGTCTAGCTAAAATAAACCATTATTATATTCAGATCAAATTCAGGAATATTCTGATATTGGATATGTAGTCAGTTATGATTGGTTGATAAGTTAATGATTATTTGTAAGGATATCGTTATCAGCTAGGGCATAATTAATACATAACAATTATAACGTACAATACACCTCATACTGCGCAATCACGTACAAGCAGTCTCAACTTAACTGCCGTTTGCAACTACCATTGACATTACGCGTGTCCCCGGTCTTCCGTCTTCGTTTTCCAGACCTGTTGTTGGGTGTCTGGAAAACGAAGACAGAAGACCGGGGACCGCATCCGTCTAGCTAAAATAAACCATTATTATATTCAGATCAAATTCAGGAATATTCTGATATTGGATATGTGATCAGTTATGATTGGTTGATAAGTTAATGATTAATATTGTATGGATATCGTGATGTGAATGATAATTGATTGAGCAATATATCGCGCTCAGCTCAGCTGGCATTAAAATTTTACTACCATTGACATTACGCGTGTCCCCGGTCTTCCGTCTTCGTTTTCCAGACCTGTTGTTGGGTGTCTGGAAAACGAAGACAGAAGACCGGGGATCGCATCCGTCTAGCTAAAATAAACCATTATTATATTCAGATCAAATTCAGGAATATTCTGATATTGGATATGTAGTCAGTTATGATTGGTTGATAAGTTAATGATTAATTGTAAGGATATCGTTATCAGCTAGGGCATAATTAATACATAACAATTATAACGTACAATACACCTCATACTGCGCAATCACGTACAAGCAGTCTCAACTTAACTGCCGTTTGCAACTACCATTGACATTACGCGTGTCCCCGGTCTTCCGTCTTCGTTTTCCAGACCTGTTGTTGGGTGTCTGGAAAACGAAGACAGAAGACCGGGGACCGCATCCGTCTAGCTAAAATAAACCATTATTATATTCAGATCAAATTCAGGAATATTCTGATATTGGATATGTGATCAGTTATGATTGGTTGATAAGTTAATGATTAATATTGTATGGATATCGTGATGTGAATGATAATTGATTGAGCAATAATCGCGCTCAGCTCAGCTGGCATTAAAATTTTACTACCATTGACATAACACATGTCCCCGGTCTTCGATCTTCGTTTTCCAAACCTGTTGTTGGGTGTCTGGAAAACGAAGACAGAAGACCGGGGATCGCATCCGTCTAGCTAAAATAAACCATTATTATATTCAGATCAAATTCAGGAATATTCTGATATTGGATATGTAGTCAGTTATGATTGGTTGATAAGTTAATGATTAATTGTAAGGATATCGTTATCGGCTAGGGCATAATTAATACAACAATTATAACGTACAATACACCTCATACTGCGCAATCACGTACAAGCAGTCTCAACTTAACTGCCGTTTGCAACTACCATTGACATTACGCGTGTCCCCGGTCTTCCGTCTTCGTTTTCCAGACCTGTTGTTGGGTGTCTGGAAAACGAAGACAGAAGACCGGGGACCGCATCCGTCTAGCTAAAATAAACCATTATTATATTCAGATCAAATTCAGGAATATTCTGATATTGGATATGTGATCAGTTATGATTGGTTGATAAGTTAATGATTAATATTGTATGGATATCGTGATGTGAATGATAATTGATTGAGCAATATATCGCGCTCAGCTCAGCTGGCATTAAAATTTTACTACCATTGACATTACGCGTGTCCCCGGTCTTCCGTCTTCGTTTTCCAGACCTGTTGTTGGGTGTCTGGAAAACGAAGACAGAAGACCGGGGACCGCATCCGTCTAGCTAAAATAAACCATTATTATATTCAGATCAAATTCAGGAATATTCTGATATTGGATATGTGATCAGTTATGATTGGTTGATAAGTTAATGATTAATATTGTATGGATATCGTGATGTGAATGATAATTGATTGAGCAATAATCGCGCTCAGCTCAGCTGGCATTAAAATTTTACTACCATTGACATAACACATGTCCCCGGTCTTCGATCTTCGTTTTCCAAACCTGTTGTTGGGTGTCTGGAAAACGAAGACAGAAGACCGGGATCGCATCCGTCTAGCTAAAATAAACCATTATTATATTCAGATCAAATTAAGGAATATTCTGATATTGGATATGTAGTCAGTTATGATTGGTTGATAAGTTAATGATTAATTGTAAGGATATCGTTATCAGCTAGGGCATAATTAATACATAACAATTATAACGTACAATACACCTCATACTGCGCAATCACGTACAAGCAGTCTCAACTTAACTGCCGTTTGCAACTACCATTGACATTACGCGTGTCCCCGGTCTTCCGTCTTCGTTTTCCAGACCTGTTGTTGGGTGTCTGGAAAACGAAGACAGAAGACCAGGGACCGCATCCGTCTAGCTAAAATAAACCATTATTATATTCAGATCAAATTCAGGAATATTCTGATATTGGATATGTAGTCAGTTATGATTGGTTGATAAGTTAATGATTATTTGTAAGGATATCGTTATCAGCTAGGGCATAATTAATACATAACAATTATAACGTACAATACACCTCATACTGCGCAATCACGTACAAGCAGTCTCAACTTAACTGCCGTTTGCAACTACCATTGACATTACGCGTGTCCCCGGTCTTCCGTCTTCGTTTTCCAGACCTGTTGTTGGGTGTCTGGAAAACGAAGACAGAAGACCGGGGACCGCATCCGTCTAGCTAAAATAAACCATTATTATATTCAGATCAAATTCAGGAATATTCTGATATTGGATATGTGATCAGTTATGATTGGTTGATAAGTTAATGATTAATATTGTATGGATATCGTGATGTGAATGATAATTGATTGAGCAATATATCGCGCTCAGCTCAGCTGGCATTAAAATTTTACTACCATTGACATTACGCGTGTCCCGGTCTTCCGTCTTCGTTTTCCAGACCTGTTGTTGGGTGTCTGGAAAACGAAGACAGAAGACCGGGGATCGCATCCGTCTAGCTAAAATAAACCATTATTATATTCAGATCAAATTCAGGAATATTCTGATATTGGATATGTAGTCAGTTATGATTGGTTGATAAGTTAATGATTAATTGTAAGGATATCGTTATCAGCTAGGGCATAATTAATACATAACAATTATAACGTACAATACACCTCATACTGCGCAATCACGTACAAGCAGTCTCAACTTAACTGCCGTTTGCAACTACCATTGACATTACGCGTGTCCCCGGTCTTCCGTCTTCGTTTTCCAGACCTGTTGTTGGGTGTCTGGAAAACGAAGACAGAAGACCGGGACCGCATCCGTCTAGCTAAAATAAACCATTATTATATTCAGATCAAATTCAGGAATATTCTGATATTGGATATGTGATCAGTTATGATTGGTTGATAAGTTAATGATTAATATTGTATGGATATCGTGATGTGAATGATAATTGATTGAGCAATAATCGCGCTCAGCTCAGCTGGCATTAAAATTTTGCTACCATTGACATAACACATGTCCCCGGTCTTCGATCTTCGTTTTCCAAACCTGTTGTTGGGTGGCTGGAAAATGAAGACAGAAGACCGGGGATCGCATCCGTCTAGCTAAAATAAACCATTATTATATTCAGATCAAATTCAGGAATATTCTGATATTGGATATGTAGTCAGTTATGATTGGTTGATAAGTTAATGATTAATTGTAAGGATATCGTTATCGGCTAGGGCATAATTAATACAACAATTATAACGTACAATACACCTCATACTGCGCAATCACGTACAAGCAGTCTCAACTTAACTGCCGTTTGCAACTACCATTGACATTACGCGTGTCCCCGGTCTTCCGTCTTCGTTTTCCAGACCTGTTGTTGGGTGTCTGGAAAACGAAGACAGAAGACCGGGGACCGCATCCGTCTAGCTAAAATAAACCATTATTATATTCAGATCAAATTCAGGAATATTCTGATATTGGATATGTGATCAGTTATGATTGGTTGATAAGTTAATGATTAATATTGTATGGATATCGTGATGTGAATGATAATTGATTGAGCAATATATCGCGCTCAGCTCAGCTGGCATTAAAATTTTACTACCATTGACATTACGCGTGTCCCCGGTCTTCCGTCTTCGTTTTCCAGACCTGTTGTTGGGTGTCTGGAAAACGAAGACAGAAGACCGGGGATCGCATCCGTCTAGCTAAAATAAACCATTATTATATTCAGATCAAATTCAGGAATATTCTGATATTGGATATGTAGTCAGTTATGATTGGTTGATAAGTTAATGATTAATTGTAAGGATATCGTTATCAGCTAGGGCATAATTAATACATAACAATTATAACGTACAATACACCTCATACTGCGCAATCACGTACAAGCAGTCTCAACTTAACTGCCGTTTGCAACTACCATTGACATTACGCGTGTCCCCGGTCTTCCGTCTTCGTTTTCCAGACCTGTTGTTGGGTGTCTGGAAAACGAAGACAGAAGACCGGGGACCGCATCCGTCTAGCTAAAATAAACCATTATTATATTCAGATCAAATTCAGGAATATTCTGATATTGGATATGTGATCAGTTATGATTGGTTGATAAGTTAATGATTAATATTGTATGGATATCGTGATGTGAATGATAATTGATTGAGCAATAATCGCGCTCAGCTCAGCTGGCATTAAAATTTTGCTACCATTGACATAACACATGTCCCCGGTCTTCGATCTTCGTTTTCCAAACCTGTTGTTGGGTGGCTGGAAAATGAAGACAGAAGACCGGGGATCGCATCCGTCTAGCTAAAATAAACCATTATTATATTCAGATCAAATTCAGGAATATTCTGATATTGGATATGTAGTCAGTTATGATTGGTTGATAAGTTAATGATTAATTGTAAGGATATCGTTATCGGCTAGGGCATAATTAATACAACAATTATAACGTACAATACACCTCATACTGCGCAATCACGTACAAGCAGTCTCAACTTAACTGCCGTTTGCAACTACCATTGACATTACGCGTGTCCCCGGTCTTCCGTCTTCGTTTTCCAGACCTGTTGTTGGGTGTCTGGAAAACGAAGACAGAAGACCGGGGACCGCATCCGTCTAGCTAAAATAAACCATTATTATATTCAGATCAAATTCAGGAATATTCTGATATTGGATATGTGATCAGTTATGATTGGTTGATAAGTTAATGATTAATATTGTATGGATATCGTGATGTGAATGATAATTGATTGAGCAATAATCGCGCTCAGCTCAGCTGGCATTAAAATTTTACTACCATTGACATAACACATGTCCCCGGTCTTCGATCTTCGTTTTCCAAACCTGTTGTTGGGTGTCTGGAAAACGAAGACAGAAGACCGGGGATCGCATCCGTCTAGCTAAAATAAACCATTATTATATTCAGATCAAATTCAGGAATATTCTGATATTGGATATGTAGTCAGTTATGATTGGTTGATAAGTTAATGATTAATTGTAAGGATATCGTTATCAGCTAGGGCATAATTAATACATAACAATTATAACGTACAATACACCTCATACTGCGTAATCACGTACAAGCAGTCTCAACTTAACTGCCGTTTGCAACTACCATTGACATTACGCGTGTCCCCGGTCTTCCGTCTTCGTTTTCCAGACCTGTTGTTGGGTGTCTGGAAAACGAAGACAGAAGACCGGGGACCGCATCCGTCTAGCTAAAATAAACCATTATTATATTCAGATCAAATTCAGGAATATTCTGATATTGGATATGTGATCAGTTATGATTGGTTGATAAGTTAATGATTAATATTGTATGGAAATCGTGATGTGAATGATAATTGATTGAGCAATATATCGCGCTCAGCTCAGCTGGCATTAAAATTTTACTACCATTGACATTACGCGTGTCCCCGGTCTTCCGTCTTCGTTTTCCAGACCTGTTGTTGGGTGTCTGGAAAACGAAGACAGAAGACCGGGGATCGCATCCGTCTAGCTAAAATAAACCATTATTATATTCAGATCAAATTCAGAATATTCTGATATTGGATATGTGATCAGTTATGATTGGTTGATAAGTTAATGATTAATATTGTATGGATATCGTGATGTGAATGATAATTGATTGAGCAATATATCGCGCTCAGCTCAGCTGGCATTAAAATTTTACTACCATTGACATTACGCGTGTCCCCGGTCTTCCGTCTTCGTTTTCCAGACCTGTTGTTGGGTGTCTGGAAAACGAAGACAGAAGACCGGGGATCGCATCCGTCTAGCTAAAATAAACCATTATTATATTCAGATCAAATTCAGGAATATTCTGATATTGGATATGTAGTCAGTTATGATTGGTTGATAAGTTAATGATTAATTGTAAGGATATCGTTATCAGCTAGGGCATAATTAATACATAACAATTATAACGTACAATACACCTCATACTGCGCAATCACGTACAAGCAGTCTCAACTTAACTGCCGTTTGCAACTACCATTGACATTACGCGTGTCCCTGGTCTTCCGTCTTCGTTTTCCAGACCTGTTGTTGGTGTCTGGAAAACGAAGACAGAAGACGGGGACCGCATCCGTCTAGCTAAACTAAACCATTATTATATTCAGATCAAATTCAGGAATATTCTGATATTGGATATGTGATCAGTTATGATTGGTTGATAAGTTAATGATTAATATTGTATGGATATCGTGATGTGAATGATAATTGATTGAGCAATATATCGCGCTCAGCTCAGCTGGCATTAAAATTTTACTACCATTGACATAACACATGTCCCCGGTCTTCGATCTTCGTTTTCCAAACCTGTTGTTGGGTGTCTGGAAAACGAAGACAGAAGACCGGGGATCGCATCCGTCTAGCTAAAATAAACCATTATTATATTCAGATCAAATTCAGGAATATTCTGATATTGGATATGTAGTCAGTTATGATTGGTTGATAAGTTAATGATTAATTGCAAGGATATCGTTATCAGCTAGGGCATAATTAATACATAACAATTATAACGTACAATACACCTCATACTGCGCAATCACGTACAAGCAGTCTCAACTTAACTGCCGTTTGCAACTACCATTGACATTACGCGTGTCCCCGGTCTTCCGTCTTCGTTTTCCAGACCTGTTGTTGGGTGTCTGGAAAACGAAGACAGAAGACCGGGGATCGCGTATAATTTTGTCTAGCTAAGATAGGCCTATCATTCAGCACCATTCAAGAATATTTTGATCTTGGATACGTCATCTGCCATGATTGGCTGCAGATAAGTTATGGTTATTTGTGTGAATGGTTCTAGGACAATTACCCCCGGACAATTACCCCCCGAGGACAATTACCCCCCGGACAATTTAACTACCCCCGGACTACTATCCCGTGGACAATCACCCCCGGACAATTCCCCCCGGACAACTACGCCCGAACAACTACCCCCGGACAATAAGCCCCCGAGGACACTTACCCCCCGGACAATTATCCTCGAGGACAATTACCCACTGGACAATAACCCCCGAGGACAATTATCCCCCGGACAATTTCCCCTGCCTGAGGACAATTACCCCCATAAAATCATCCCTTCTCTCCAGCATCAATGTTAGAAGCGGGACCCTTTTTAAGTTTTGGTCGAAGGCACAGGTTTTTCGAAATATTTTCTACTTTATCTTACCTTGATAATTGTTTCTTTCTGTTTGATATTGCTCTTTTTCCTTTTCTCTCACTTTCTTCTTTTTTCCGTTTTTTTTTCTTTAGCGGCGCCTTCTGCATCATAAAAAATGGGGGGGGGGGGGTCTTGCACCCGAAATCTCCCGTTTGGCTATGCATATATTCATCAGAAAATGTGTAAACTGGCCCTCATACTAAGTTTTCATAGATCAATTGAACACGATTAGTCATAATAATCACAAATGCTGAATATCTCCGATTCCAATTGATCTCATTTTTTGAATATTTATTTCGGGTTCAATTTCAGGAAAGAAATCAGGCAAATAGATAAAACGTAAAAAGACACCTTTATAGGTAAAAATATATTGAAAGTCGATAACGCATCTATCAACACTAACACTGTCAAGTAGGACTTATAATCCTGTTATTTTAAAACAATTCAACTAATAAGAAGCTAAAAATTATGAAACGATTGGTGCACATTCCAGCAAGCTCAAAAACTTTATGCAAAGATAATACAAACAAGAACACCTTGTAATTTTACCATTTAGGCCCTAAATGGTAAAATTACAAGGTGTTTTTTGTGTTTTACTCTTGGGTGAAAGCAACATTAAAGAAGGAAATTAAGTACCAAAATTACTAAATTGTAAACAATTGTAAAGAATATGACATAATCAAAAACAGTGTTTTTTCTAAACAAATTCTGAAAATTTTTGGAATCGCATGTATATATTTTAACCTGAAAATTGACTATTCTGGGCAATGTTTGTGAACCTGAACAAGATGCGTAACTATGTAACTAGATAATTACTGCAAGCGCAAAGCGCGAGCAGAAATTGTTATTAACTGTCCTAGCATTATCGAAAAGGGACCTGTTAAGGACTGTTTATAGGTACCCACGAAGACGGTATATATTTCAATAAAGCATTTTTTTAACATTCCGACCTAAAAGAATGGTAATTACTTTTTGTATCAATAAAAGGGATAGGTATGTAACGAAACAATGGATGCGAGCGCGAAGCGCGAGAGGAAAAAAGAAGAGATTTCAGACCTAAAAGCGGGACACTATTCATATTTTGTAAATCATAAATAAGATATAGTTAATTGGCATGATTGGGTATCGTTACTAATGCGATCGTGAAGCGCGAGCAGACAATTTTTGATATTATGATGTGGAACTGGATAATTTAAATAGATTTTAAATAAAGAACATTCAGGCTATCGCGCATGTTTTAGATTTAGACCTAGAATCTGGGCACTCTGAATACATTCTTTAATGGAACATTATGGACAATAGGAACTTGGCAAATCAAACAATGTGACCACGCAGCGTGAGCTTTAAAAAAATGCTGATATGTAGACAATAAAACGGACATTTTACAGAGCACTTAAATTTGTGAATGAAAAAATATTGAAAGCTCGATGTCCGAGCTAATTATGTTTTGTATAATAAATTCAAAACTTGCTCAATATCAGCCTACATGTATTGAGCAAGATATGAATCTCATCGAACAGGCAATCCTGGCGCGAAGCGCAAGCAAAGATTTTTTATAGTACCATGAAAGATTCTTTTTGGCAAGTCTTCCCTCACATTACTTCATTCACTCGTCTTCCTCCTCTTATTTTCCACTTATCTTTTCTTCTTCTTTTCCTTTTATCTTTTCTTCTTTCTCCCTTTTTTGCTCTGCCAATTTTTTTTCAGGGGGGGCCGATGCACGTGTAAACAGGGTAATTTTCTTCAAAACGCGTACTGACAGACTGAATGTTGATGTCTCGAAATGTACGCGTGGGAACGTCTCGGGTTTAACCGCAAAGTAGTATGCGTGTAGTCCAGGATAGGCCCCATAGAAACTTGACCAAACCTTGTTTTTTTATATATACAATATTTTTTTATGGTTTCTTGTCAATTCGAGGGTGCTGATTACGAATCTGGATGATGCCACTCGTGTAACCTTGAGCATTTTCCGCAAATTGGCAAAATCCAATATGGCCGCCAAAGTATGCAAATTACCCATAAAAATCCTAAAATTGTCCGCACATTGGCTATGAAATGCATGGAAGCGTGTGGCAGGAGTAAAATACACTCTGAAAAAATAATTTTTGACAAAATATTTATTTTCCTGATATTCAAAATGGCCGCCATAGTCCATTGTATACTCTATTATGTACAATATGAATAGGGAAAACTAATTTTTACAAAAAATGAGCACTAAACCGCAAAAAATCGCGATATATGAACGAAGTAATATTATGCAAATCATCATTACCAATGAGATATATCATTTATTATGTCATAAATGGGAACATTTCTGCATTTTGATGTCTAAAATGGCCGCCACTGGCCCAAACAGTATTGCGTACAATGGCAATGGGGGCCAAAAAATTCACAAGAGTGATCACTAAAATGCATATTATTAAGATTAAACGAGTGGAATAGTGACTAAAAACATAATTGTTAACGAAATATATTATTAATATGCCATGTATGTGATGAATGTTGTATTTAGATATTCAAAATGGCTGCCAAAGGCCCTAAAAGCATTATCCACAATGAGAAAGTGGGGCAAAGAAATCACAAGAGTGATCACTAAAATGCATGTTATATGTGATAAATTCATTGGATACTGTTTAAAAACGTATTTTCTAACGAAATACATCATTCAGGTTTAAAGTTTGTGTTAAATACTGTATTTTTACTTTCAAAATGGCCGCCAGAGACATTAACAGTCTTATGCACAATGCAAAGTGGGAAACCAATATTCACAAGAGTGAGCACCATAAATGCAGATATTAGTGATCTATGAGTAAAATATTGTCTGAAAGCATAATTTCTATTAAGAGATATCATTTATTATGCCAGATAGGTGATAGATACTGTTATTGGAAAGTCAAAATGGCCGCTACAGGCCCTACGATATTATACACAATGTGAATGGGAACAAATTATTTCAGCATAATTTGGCTTTGCTTGGCCAATTGGGGATGTATGAGTGAAATATTGTCTGAAAACATGATTTATGACAAAATATGTGATATCTTATGTAATTTATGTGATGAATGTTGTATTTTGACATTCAAAATGGCCGCCATAATCCCTATATTTATCATGTACAATGCGAATGGAGAAATTAATTTTCACAAGAGTGAGAATCATGAAATGCATATGACTGTGATATACGAGCAAAAATATTGTCTTAAACATGATTTCTAACTAAATAAAATAAAATGTGGAGGTTATGAATGCTGTACTTTGAAATCCAAAATGGCTGCAATAGGTCCTAAAAGTATTATGTACATTGTAACATTAGACATATAATTTTGACAGAATTTGGCTTTGTTTGACTCTAAATATTGCCTATTATTGTGAATTCTGATGCAAGGGTGAAATATTGTCTAACACCATGGTTTCTAACGAGTTATATCATAATGTTGTATATTTAAGGTGATAAACACTGCATTTTTAAATTGAAAATGGCCAACATAAGCCCTTATCGTATAATATACAATTTTAGTGTAGAAAAATAATGTTCACAAAAAGGGCATATGGCAGCCATTTTGTATGTTGAAATACAGTATTTATCACATAAATTACATAAGAGATGATATATTTTGTCATAAATCATGTTTTCAGACGATATTTCACTCATACATCACCATTTGGCCAAGCAAAGCCAAATTCTGATGAAATAATTTGTTCCCATTCACAATGTGCATAATATCTTAAGGCCTGTAGCGGCCATTTTGATTTTCCATAACAGTATTTATCACCTAACTGGCAGAATAAATGATATCTCTTAATAGAAATCATGCTTTCAGACAATATTTTACTCATAGATCACTAATACCTGCATTTATGGTGCTCACTCTTGTGAATGTTGGTTTCCCACTTTGCATTGTGCATAAGACTGTTAATGTCTCTGGCGGCCATTTTGAAAGTAAAAATACAGTATTTAACACAAACTTTAAACCTGAATGATGTATTTCGTTAGAAAATACGTTTTTAAACAGTATCCCATGAATTTATCACATATATATGCATTTTAGTGATCACTCTTGTGATTTTTTGCCCCTCTTTCTCATTGTGCATAATGCTTTTAGGGCCTTTGGCAGCCATTTTGAATATCTAAATACAACATTCATCACATACATGGCATATTGATAATATATTTCGTTAACAATTATGTTTTTAGTCAGTATTCCACTCGTTTAATCTTAATAATATGCATTTTAGTGATCACTCTTGTGAATTTTTTGGCCCCCATTGCCATTGTACGTAATACTGTTTGGGCCAGTGGCGGCCATTTTAGATATCAAAATACAGAAATATTCCTATTTATGATATAATAAATGGTATATCTCTTTAGTAATAATGATTTGCATATATCACTTCGTTCATACATTGCGATTTCTTTGCGGTTTAGTGCTCACTTTTGTGAAAGCTAGTTTTCCATATTCATATCGTACATAATATAGTATACAATGGACTATGGCGGCCATTTTAAATATAAGGAAAATAAATATTTTGTCAAAAATTGTTTTTTCAGGGAGTATCTCACTCCTGCCACACAATTTCATGCATTTCGTAGCTAATGTGCGGACAATTTTAGGATTTTTATGGGTAATTTGCATATTTTGGCGGCCATATTGGATTTTGCCAATTTGCGGAAAATGCTCAAGGTTACACGAGTGGCATCATTCAGATTCGTAATCAGCACCCTCGAATTGACAAGAAACCATCAAAAAATATTGTATATATAAAAAAACAAGGTTACGCCTCTTCTATCCTGGACTAGTGCGACGCACTCGTGTTTCATGTTCGCCGACCGTATGGAAAACATTCTACAAGGGCGCGCTTCCCACCTGTCTTAGGTCCATGACATTGCTTTCTATTACAATTAGGTTTATTTTATACGGAGCTTTTAAAGGGATGGTCCGGGGTGAAAGTATGTATATCTTATTGAATAGAGTATAATTCACTGAGTAAAATACGGAAAATTTCATCAAAATCGGATAACAAAGTTTTTGAATTTTAAAATTTAGCAATATATTGTGAAAACAGTCGTCATGAATATTCATTAGGTTGGCTGATGATGTCACATTTCCACTTGTTCTTTTGTATTTTAGTATGTGAAATTAGGTTTATTCAAATTTTTTCATCCAAGAACTAGAAAAATTGGATTGGCAACTGATTTAGTGCAACAAATATTTATTGCTGCAACTTATTTCATTATAAGGGAGACATATTATTCGCACAAGTATAAAATAATGTGAAAATTATGATTATATTTAATAACATAGGAAAACGGAAAGTGGAGATGTGACAATATCAGCCCACCTAATGAATATTCAAGACGACTGTTTTCACAATATATTGCTAAACTTTAAATTTCAATAACTTAATATTACTTGCTATCCGATTTTTGATAAAATTTTCGGCACATTGCTCAGTGAATTCTACTCTATGTATTAAAATATAAATATTTTCAGCCCGGACCATCCCTTTTACATGTTTTAAGTGCCATCAACATGGCGAGAAACTTAATCATGCCATCGACATCCGGGGGGGGTGTGTTACACCCACAAATGTAATAATCGCCCACAAATGTAATAACGCCCACAAATGTAATAACACTTTACCCACAAATGTAATAACGCCCACAAATGTAATAACACTTTACCCACAAATGTAATAATTTTTGATCGCCCACAAATGTAATAACACTTTACCCACAAATGTAATAACGCCCACAAATGTAATAACACTTTACCCACAAATGTAATAACGCCCACAAATGTAATAACACTTTACCCACAAATGTAATAATGCACTTTACCCACAAATGTGATAATGACTTTACCTACAAATGTAATAAATTTGAAGTGATTTTTTGGCGAATTCGTTCTAAACTAATATCCTATAGTAATGCGTTCATATAGCACAAAAGTTCAAAGTCTTTTTTCCAGACCCGGTTAATGAAATATTACAGTACAAGTCCAAGTCTTTTTCCAGACCCGGTTTTTCAAAATTATAATATACGTCCAAAGTCTTTTTACCGGATCCGGTTGTTTCAAAATTATAATATACGTCCAAAGTCTTTTTCCAGACCCAGTTAATTCAAAAATTATAATGCAAGTCCAAAGTCTTTTTTTTCAGACCCGGTCGTTTCAAAAGTTATAATATACGTCGGTGAGGGGTAAAGACAACACTCTAAGCCCAAGCATTTCAAGTGGGTTTAATTTTGAAGATTAGTCTCAGCTGTCAATTTTTTTTCAATATTTCTTTATCTTTTAAATAACCGGGTCCAGACGAAAGACTAAGCATAATACTCGTACTATTCCACAAGAATAAGAATATGAGTCTTTTGTTTTTAGGATTGTTTAAATCATTTTTAAATCACTGGGTCTGGAATAAAGACAACGCTCTAAACGTGTGCTTTTCTACATGCATGGTCTTAATTTGGAAGATTGTTGGTTCTTAGATTCGTTGTTTGGGGTTGAGTTTTATTGATTTTTTATTCCTAAAATAACTGTGTCTGGAGGAAAGTCGATCTTCGACAATCGGTCTTCATGTTGTTCCACAGTAATAAGATTATTGGGTATTCGTTTTAGAATATTTGTAAAAACTACTTTATGTTTCAAATAGTAACCAAGTCTGCAGAAAGGATGTCTGCTTTACCCACGCGTTAATACAATGTTTTGTAGGGGTAGTAGTATTATTTAAAAAAAGACATATTTTTACTGGGTGAAAAGGCTTTGGAAATTTGGTCTTAGATTCGAACTTTTTTCAGTTACTTTTTTGTTAAATAGCCGGGTCTGGAGGAAAGAGTACGTTTAAAAACTCGTGTTATTCCAAGAGAATAAGAATATAAGGTCTTATGTTAGAAGATTTTTTTTCGTAACTGTTTAGGTCTGGAATAAAGACAACACTCTAAACCTCTTTCAAAACAGGTTCTTAGGTTGAAGGTTTGTTTGGTCTTAAACTTTGATTTTTTTAATTCTTACTATTAGCGTTTTTTTAAAGAAAAAAATGGTCGGGCTGAAAGATTACGCTATATATCCAGCATTGATAAGATTATGGGGTCTTTATACTGTTTTTAAACTGCTATTCATAATGTTTAAATATCAGGTAACTGGGTCTGGAGAAAAGACTACGCTTGATTCTCAATTTACTCTTAGTGCATATATTCACAATATCCACCGTATAAGTTGAAACAACAACAAAGACATTAATTCCACCAGTTTTAATTAACTGGGTCTGGAGAAAAGACTAAGCTCGATTCCCATTTTTTTCCACAGGAATATCATCATCGTATCTTAGTTTGGACTTATATTATAAATTTTGAAATAACTGGGTCAGGAAAAAGACTTTGGACTTATTAAAATTCTTGAAACAACCGGGTCTGGAAAAAATACTATGGATTTATATTATAATTTTTTAAACAACCGGGTCTGGAAAAAAGACTTTGGATTTATATTATAATTTTTTAAACAACCGGGTCTGGAAAAAAAGACTTTGGACTTACATAACATTTTTTTTTAAAGAACCGGTCTGGAAAAAAAGACTTTGGACTTTTATTATATTTTTTAAACAACCGGGTCTGGAAAAAAGACTTTGGATCTATATTATAATTTTTGAAACATCTGGGACTAGAAGAAAAACTTTGGACTTGTACTTTGATGTTTTATTAACCCGGTCTGAAAAAAGACTCCACTTTTGTGCTATATGAACGCATTACTATAGGATTTTAGTTTAGAACGGATTGGCCACAAATCCCTTCAAATTTATTACATTTGTGGGAAAGTCATTATTACATTTGTGGGCGATCAAAAATTATTACATTGGTGGGTAAAGTGTTATTACATTTGTGGGCGTTATTACATTTGTGGGCGTTATTACATTTGTGGGCGTTATTACATTTGTGGGTGCAACAGGGTGGCACTAAGTATACAATGCATAGTGTGTATGTGCCGCGGAGGGGACCCCCATTTTTACACTCGAATTTCCGTTCCAAGGCATAGCATTTTCGTCTTATTAAGAAAAAAGATCAAAGAAAGCCGCTCCAAGGCATAGTTTTTTGCCTCGCCCGCGGCACACCCAGTTTTGGTCGAGTGCCCCCCCCCCCGGGGTCCACATAGGCTATAATAATTTATGACCTTTTATAAGTCGACTTGGCGAGATATCGTATCTAGTCATGGCAACAGTTTTTATAAGTCGACTTGAAGAAAACGAAGTACAATTGCACGAAAACGTGTCCGTATAGCACGCTATAAGTGGTAATTAGCTAGACAAAATCCCCGGTCTTCAGTCTTCGTTTTCCAGACACCCAACAACAGGTCTGGAAAACGAAGATCGAAGACCGGGGACGTGCGTTATGTCCCCGGTAGTAAAATTTTAATGCCAGCTGAGCTGAGTGCGATATATTGCTCAATCAATTATTCACATCACGATATCCATAACATTAATCATTAACTTATCAGCCAATTATAACTGATTACATATCCAATATCAGAATTTGATCTGAAAATAATAATGGTTTATTTTAGCTAGACGAATGCGATCCCCGTCTTCTGTCTTCGTTTTCCAGTCACCCAACAACAGGTTTGGAAAACGAAGACCGTAGACCGGGGATATGCGTAATGTCAATGGTGGTAAAAAAGTTGCAAACGCCAGTTGAGTCTGCTTGTACGTGATTGCGCAGTATGAGGTGTATTGTATGCAAGTTTATGGCAGTTTTGAGAACTGCAATGGCTGAATTCCATGGGTAAAATATGTACATTAATTATAATTGTTATGTATCCTTATTAATTATGTCCTAGCTGATAACGATATTAATAACCATAACTTATCCGCAGCCAATCATAGCAGATGACGTATCCAAGATCAAAATATTCCTGAATTTGATCTGAATATTATAGGCCTATCTTAGCTAGACAAATTAATACGCGATCCCCGGTCTTCTGTCTTCGTTTTCCAGACACCCAACAACAGGTTTGGAAAACGAAGACCGAAGACCGGGGACATGTGTTATGTCAATGGTAGTAAAATTGCAAATGCCAGCTGAGCGCGATATATTGCTCAATCAATTATCATTCACATCACGATATCCATACAATTAATCATTAACTTATCAGCAAATTATAACTGATTACATATCAATATCAGAATATTCCTGAATTTGATCTGAATATAATAATGGTTAATTTTAGCTAGACGGATGCGATCCCCGGTCTTCTGTCTTCGTTTTCCAGACACCCAACAACAGGTCTGGAAAACGAAGACGGAAGACCGGGGACACGCGTAATGTCAATGGTAGTTGCAAACGGCAGTTAAGTTGAGACTGCTTGTACGTGATTGCGCAGTATGAGGTGTATTGTACGTTATAATTGTTATGTATTAATTATGCCCTAGCTGATAACGATATCCTTACAATTAATCATTAACTTATCAACCAATCATAACTGACTACATATCCAATATCAGAATATTCCTGAATTTGATCTGAATATAATAATGGTTTATTTTAGCTAGACGGATGCGATCCCCGGTCTTCTGTCTTCGTTTTCCAGACACCCAACAACAGGTTTGGAAAACGAAGACCGAAGACCGGGGACATGCGTTATGTCAATGGTAGTAAAATTGCAAATGCCAGCTGAGCGCGATATATTGCTCAATCAATTATCATTCACATCACGATATCCATACAATTAATCATTAACTTATCAGCAAATTATAACTGATTACATATCAATATCAGAATATTCCTGAATTTGATCTGAATATAATAATGGTTAATTTTAGCTAGACGGATGCGATCCCCGGTCTTCTGTCTTCGTTTTCCAGACACCCAACAACAGGTCTGGAAAACGAAGATCGAAGACCGGGGACATGTGTTATGTCAATGGTAGTAAAATTTTAATGCCAGCTGAGCTGAGCGCGATATATTGCTCAATCAATTATCATTCACATCACGATATCCATACAATATTAATCATTAACTTATCAACCAATCATAACTGATCACATATCCAATATCAGAATATTCCTGAATTTGATCTGAATATAATAATGGTTTATTTTAGCTAGACGGATGTGATCCCCGGTCTTCTGTCTTCGTTTTCCAGACACCCAACAACAGGTCTGGAAAACGAAGACGGAAGACCGGGGACACGCGTAATGTCAATGGTAGTTGCAAACGGCAGTTAAGTTGAGACTGCTTGTACGTGATTGCGCAGTATGAGGTGTATTGTACGTTATAATTGTTATGTATTAATTATGCCCTAGCTGATAACGATATCCTTACAATTAATCATTAACTTATCAAATCATAACTGACTACATATCCAATATCAGAATATTCCTGAATTTGATCTGAATATAATAATGGTTAATTTTAGCTAGACGGATGCGATCCCCGGTCTTCTGTCTTCGTTTTCCAGACACCCAACAACAGGTCTGGAAAACGAAGACGGAAGACCGGGGACACGCGTAATGTCAATGGTAGTTGCAAACGGCAGTTAAGTTGAGACTGCTACGTGATTGCGCAGTATGAGGTGTATTGTACGTTATAATTGTTATGTATTAATTATGCCCTAGCTGATAACGATATCCTTACAATTAATCATTAACTTATCAACCAATCATAACTGACTACATATCCAATATCAGAATATTCCTGAATTTGATCTGAATATAATAATGGTTTATTTTAGCTAGACGGATGTGATCCCCGGTCTTCTGTCTTCGTTTTCCAGACACCCAACAACAGGTCTGGAAAACGAAGACGGAAGACCGGGGACACGCGTAATGTCAATGGTAGTTGCAAACGGCAGTTAAGTTGAGACTGCTTGTACGTGATTGCGCAGTATGAGGTGTATTGTACGTTATAATTGTTATGTATTAATTATGCCCTAGCTGATAACGATATCCTTACAATTAATCATTAACTTATCAACCAATCATAACTGACTACATATCCAATATCAGAATATTCCTGAATTTGATATGAATATAATAATGGTTAATTTTAGCTAGACGGATGCGATCCCCGGTCTTCTGTCTTCGTTTTCCAGACACCCAACAACAGGTCTGGAAAACGAAGACGGAAGACCGGGGACACGCGTAATGTCAATGGTAGTTGCAAACGGCAGTTAAGTTGAGACTGCTACGTGATTGCGCAGTATGAGGTGTATTGTACGTTATAATTGTTATGTATTAATTATGCCCTAGCTGATAACGATATCCTTACAATTAATCATTAACTTATCAACCAATCATAACTGACTACATATCCAATATCAGAATATTCCTGAATTTGATCTGAATATAATAATGGTTTATTTTAGCTAGACGGATGTGATCCCCGTCTTCTGTCTTCGTTTTCCAAATACCCAACAACAGGTCTGGAAAACGAAGACGGAAGACCGGGGACACGCGTAATGTCAATGGTAGTTGCAAACGGCAGTTAAGTTGAGACTGCTTGTACGTGATTGCGCAGTATGAGGTGTATTGTACGTTATAATTGTTATGTATTAATTATGCCCTAGCTGATAACGATATCCTTACAATTAATCATTAACTTATCAACCAATCATAACTGACTACATATCCAATATCAGAATATTCCTGAATTTGATATGAATATAATAATGGTTTATTTTAGCTAGACGGATGCGATGGCCCCGGTCTTCTGTCTTCGTTTTCCAGACACCCAACAACAGGTCTGGAAAACGAAGATCGAAGACCGGGGACATGCGTTATGTCAATGGTATAAAATTTTAATGCCAGCTGAGCTGAGCGCGATATATTGCTCAATCAATTATCATTCACATTACGATATTCATACAATTAATCATTAACCAATCATAATTCATTACATATCCAATATCAGAATATTCCTGAATTTGCATGATCTGAATATAATAATGGTTTATTTTAGCTAGACGGATGCGATGGCCCCGGTCTTCTGTCTTCGTTTTCCAGACACCCAACAACAGGTCTGGAAAACGAAGATCGAAGACCGGGGACATGCGTTATGTCAATGGTATAAAATTTTAATGCCAGCTGAGCTGAGCGCGATATATTGCTCAATCAATTATCATTCACATTACGATATCCATACAATTAATCATTAACCAATCATAATTCATTACATATCCAATATCAGAATATTCCTGAATTTGCATGATCTGAATATAATAATGGTTTATTTTAGCTAGACGGATGCGATGGCCCCGGTCTTCTGTCTTCGTTTTCCAGACACCCAACAACAGGTCTTGAAAACGAAGATCGAAGACCGGGGACATGCGTTATGTCAATGGTATAAAATTTTAATGCCAGCTGAGCTGAGCGCGATATATTGCTCAATCAATTATCATTCACATTACGATATCCATACAATTAATCATTAACCAATCATAATTCATTACATATCCAATATCAGAATATTCCTGAATTTGCATGATCTGAATATAATAATGGTTTATTTTAGCTAGACGGATGCGATGGCCCCGGTCTTCTGTCTTCGTTTTCCAGACACCCAACAACAGGTCTGGAAAACGAAGATCGAAGACCGGGGACATGCGTTATGTCAATGGGAGAACATGTGTAGGGGGCAAGGTCCAAAGTCCATTCTAACCCGCGCACGTGTTTTGTACACACTTTGCACTGCTTTGTACACGCTTCGTGCGTGAACTACAAACGCTTTCACACGAGTGTGATACGTGTCCCCGGTCTTCGGTCTTCGGTCTTCGTTTTCCAGACACCCAAGAAGAAGATAGGAAAAGGCCCAGGGATGGTATTCTGAGATCCATTTTATCTCAGATAAAATAAAACAAAATTTCTCCGTTAAAATCAGTGAGATGAAATACCCTTAAAATCTCTCCGAATTGGTATTCTGAGAACAATTTTATCTTCATTTTTATCTCTGTAAGACACACCTATTTTTTAATCAATATCCAATTAGAAACGCGCTTTTATAGCTCTCTGACATCACTCAACCAATGGAAATCCATTCCGCTAGGAGGTGTGGCAAAGAAGTGAGATTGCGTCAATTTATTGACTTCACATACGCTTGCACAATACGCTTACGCGTCTTTCAGATATTTCTTTTTAACAAAAATGACAATACTCTCATCTTTTTTTCGAAGTCTATTTCGCATCTTTTCAAGCATCGTTTCAAAGACAATATTAGTCAAGAAAAGTCTTATGAAATACTTCCTAATTGTACAGGAATAACTTTAAGGTGTTGTTCTCAATGAATATATCATTTTTCTTCATTTTCATGTCAATATTTGGAGTTAATTCAAGTATGAATATTGACGAAATCAACGTCGCGGAGATAAAAAAGCCCCTACCCTCTTTTAAGTTTATTTTATTTTTTCTTCAAAGTAAATTGGGCGCAAGCACATCATCCGCGTTGCAATGTCCAGATACGCAATGGGTATGTCTACGCTGCAACCGCTCTGTTGCGTATCATCAGATCATAGATACGCAAGATAAAATTTGTACGCAAGATCAAATTTTAGATTTTATCTGAGAGATAAAATGTCATATCAGAATACCAATATCATTTTAAGAGAAAAAATAAAATATTTTAAAGATAAAATGACCTCAGAATACCGCCCCAGGCCTTTGATATTTTTAGTCTTATGAGAAACCACAGGAGCAACTAAGTAGCAACCAGCTTAAAATGTAGGAAAGGGGACGCTATTTTCCGCTTGTCCCAGTGACATATCTAGAGGTGAGAGTTCATGAATATTCTTTAGTGTCCATTGGAAGGGGTGCACATTAATTTGTACTTTCCCAGGAAGCTGTTTTTCCTAAATACATCTTGGCATATCCCACTTCTTAGTCCTATCATTTAGAAATTTAGAATTTTAAGCTTAAGAATAATTGTTATCAACGCAGTAACCGTTGTAATGAAGGAAGGCTTTATGACAAACTTAGAATTTTCTAAGACGTGCCTACTGTAAGGCAACATCGGTATAGACTCACCATCCATATGAACTCCAAGCTCTGCTTACAATCATAGTGGCACCAAAGGAAATCACACACAGGACATAGAGATGTTCAGGAGACAGAAGATGGAGATCGACTATCCAACCACTCCCCAACCGTGCGATCAGATTGGCGATACCAAACACAGACATGAGAAACGATGCAGACTGCTGATCAATGCCATCGTAAACGGCACTCGCCACGAGGTGCGTTAATACTCCTGTGTAGCAGAGCCCAAGCACAATCTGACAAAGGTTAAATAGGCAGAAGCCGACGTTGTTGCAGAAGAGACTGAGACCGGAGGTACTGAGTCCTCTCTGGACGCGAGACGGACGTCGCTTTGAAGCAACGGTGGTGGTGATTGGCGGATCATTTACATTTACTTTCACTTCATCACTCTGGTTCACGAGTGCTTCACTCTCATTCGGGCCTGATTGGTCACCAGGAACATCATCACTTTTACTCAGAACTTCTTGGACATCTTCGTTGATTTGCGAAGCGTTAGTCTGATGCTCTTTGGTATCAACCCTTCTGACATCTTGTTCCTTAATAACTTCTTGATCATCCAATATGCCTTCTGCTTCTTGAGTGTCATCAAGGCAGGATTTTCGTATTTCTGAATCATCATGAATCTCAATTTGATCTTGATCAGAGCAGTTCAACTTTGTTTCACAATGATTAACATCAACTGAATGAGTTAAATTTTCATCAGGTAAATGTTTATTACTTTCCTCCGGATAAGTTCTTTTACTGTGGTCTCCATCTTCGCCTTTTAGCAGCTCTAGTTCATGGTCTTTGTTCTCATTACTGACACTCGGCTTTGTTTTGGACTGGTTTTCCGTTGTCCTAATTTCTCTTGGTGGGCGGAATATAAGAGCTGCTATGAAGATGTGCAGTTGCATGCCAGATAGAATGAGCATCGCTCCCCGCCATCCGAACTGGTCGATGCATAATTGCAGAAGGGGCGGAAACAACATCATACCTATGCTTCCGCCAGCCAGCGCTATGCCGTTTGCTCGAGAAAAGCCCTCCTTGAAGACATGAGCAATGGCCACTATAGCAGAGTTCCTAACTGCTCCAATGCCCAGACCTTTGAAAAAAAAAGAAGAAAGTTAAGGATACGTTGGTGTACCTTCAAAAGTCACATATACAACTCTTTCCAACGTACAGAAAACAGTAAAAATACACCCCGATACTGTAGTATACTTCTTATGTATGTCTGCCAGGGCAATTTTGTTCCTTATTTGTTCTGTCCTTAGATTGTTGACAGAAATCATGAAATAAAAAATCTATAATTTTGTCAATATACATTTACAAGGACTTCTGATTTTGTTATTCCTTGCTTACTATATCCTCGCTGCTCAGCATATATATATATATTCCGCAAATTTGTTTGTACATTATGGCCACTTGTTTCTCATCAACATTTTCATCTGACAAATTGTCAGATCTGACAACTTTCTTTGATTTTGATTGCCTGAGAAGCACTGTTTCTATGGTAACTGTTGGATAAAATTGGGACTTTTATGAATAAACATCCGGGGAGTGTTTCATCAACATTTTCATCCGACAAGTTGTCAGATCTGACATCTTTCTCTGATGTTGATTGGCTGAGAGGTACTGTTACTATGGTAACTGTCGGATAAAATGGGACTTGTCGGATGAAACGTCCGACAAGTCCTTTCATGAAACGCTCCCCTGACAAGCCCTTTCATGAAATGTTCCCCAGATCATCATCGAAGAATACAATGAGTGGAAAGGGTAATACATTATTATTTTTCTTCGAGAATGATTCCTGCCTCCCTCTTCCCATACAGTTTAGTATAAGCAAAGCCTTGTTCTTGATTATAGAACTATAATTTTGGATCAAGTAACATAGGAAGGAAACAATGACATTACTAGTGAATAAAATCACATGTGTATAATCAAATCATACAGGAAATATAACAAACAATTGGTAATTACAAGATACAATAACATCCTGTTCTCATGAGTCAGGTTGGACTCATTTTATAAAGGCCTAATCATCAAGGCAAAAACTGATAAAGCTGACATAGAAAGGCTTAATCGTCAGAATAAGCATTTCTAAGCTTCTTCAATCTATTAGAGTGTAAAAGACTATTTAATTGTCCTATGTTCTGTTAAAAAGAAATTACATGGACACCAGGAATCCTGGCATGATATATCTTGGGCATATCAGCAATTTCTCAAGTGGTCTAATTTTAGTTTTGACAGCTAGCCTAGGTTATGAAACGGTCCAAATGATATCTCAGACGCAACAGACTGGCTTTCAATCACTTCCTACATGGAACTCAGATACTCCAGCTCCGGGGCCGAAGCATTTCATGAAAGAATTTACTGGACATGTTATAAAATGCAACATTTATATAGCGCTTAATACAAGTGTTTCTAAACGGACCTTGTGGTTGGAAGTTCAACCACAACACCTCTATTTGACATGTCCTGTTTCATCCAATGGTAAGCATAGTAATAGTGCTTCTAGGTGAACCAAAACTAGAAGAAAGCTGTTAATATTTAACAACTTGTAGGACAAAAGTGTTGATGAAATGCCTCCACAGTTATCATACGACCCAAATAATTCCCACTTGGCTCGGACAGTTAGCATGTCTTCTGTAGGCCTAAATGTATCCTTTTCAAGGTTTCCATCATTATAAAGCCTAATCGCTCACAATGGCAGTACCTACATCCTTTTAAACTGTCACTGTGTTTAATGAATATTACATTTTGTTTATATTATTGATCCAATGCTTATACTACAACTATATTATTAATTTGATATGTATTACATTTGTACATATTACCTAGTAAACTTACATCTGATGCATCAAATGCTGAAAAAAAAACAATCTTCCAATCAATCAATCAATAAATAATTCAATCAATCTCCTTAGGGCAATAAAATTTATGCCTTGCTTCTTTAAAATAAATCTAGAATGTTTCCCACCTGTTAAGAATCCCATGGTTATACAAAGAACGATGGGGTTTGGGGCGAAGACACTTGTAAGCGTCCCTGCAATAAAGGCAACACCTCCATACAGACTACCATAGTGGCATCCATATCTGGTTATCACGATGCCAGATGGAATCCCTGTCGAGGAAAGCAAAGATCACAATAGAAACATTATTAGGAACTTTTTAGCAAGGGATGTAACTGAATTTCATTTTTTTTTAATTTTTATTTATCAGGTATATTAAAGGGGAATCCAGCCTTAGTCATAGAATGTTGTGTTGGGAATGAGAAAAATTAAACAGAATGGTGAAAGTTTGAAAGAAATCGGACAAGCAGTAAGAAAGTTATAGCTGCTTTGAAATTGAGATCACTAATACAATGTAGATATCAAATTGGCAACTGGGTAAGTAAATTATGACAAGGGGCAAGGACAACTTTCCCATAGGCCATGTACTTTATTATCAGGGATTTGTGGTTTTCTCCTAAGTACCCATTCCCCTGGGGCAGTAATCTAAATATAACCCAGGTAGTATATTGTTTAATGTCCTCATGAAAGAAAAATAGAATTTGAAATAAAACCTTTGGGGAAAATGACATTTTAGCCATAATATGTATTGAAATACATGGAAGAGTAGTCCTTGCCTTACATCACTATGACATCACATAAGCAGCCAATTTGAAGTCTCCATAGGTATAGTGATTACCAATATTTACAACTTTTAAAAAATCATAACTTTCTTGTTATTTGTCCAATACTGTTCAAACTTTCACCTATCAACTTGTCTGATTTTGCTTTTTCTTATAAAAACAAGTTTTTATTTGGGTTGGATTCCCCTTTAACCACTGTAAGGTGTGATACATCAGTCACTATAACCTAAGAATCATTATTCAAATTCTGCGTCAGTGTGGAAGCCGGTGGTGGACTCAAGGGGGGGGGGGTGCAGCCGGTCCGTGCCCCTCCCCCTTTTGAGAGGCACATTTAAAATTTGTAATGCAAAAATGCCATTAAAAAAAGAAGATTGCCCACCCCCTCCCCCCTTGAAAGTGAAGACCTTTTTTTTTGCTTGTCAATTTTTTCCTTGGGAAAATGCACCCCCCCCCCTTTAAAAAATTCTAAAACGATTAATGACCTCAAGATGATGACAACATTGGTTGGTCACCAGTGCTACTCAAACTCTCATAAAATGCAAATGAACTTCATTTATCTTCATCTGACTTACAAATGAACGTAATCAGGCTTATTTGCCCATCAGAACTACTCAAACTCTAATAAATCACAAATGAACATATAAAATATCATCCCCTGACTTATTTGCCAACCTAAAATAATAAATTAAAACCAAAGGAATGATCTCTTTTTGAATACATTTCAGGTTTTATTATGTTCATATAACTTAGACAGGTCATGTAGATATCTTTCAACTGTCTTTCAGAGATCTTTTAAGCAACAAGTTATCTTTCAGAATTCTTTCCATGGACTCTCCCTGGTCTTTCAATGATCTCTCATGAGTCCTTCAATGGTCTCTGCAAAAATCTTGAGAGACTGTGAAAAGATCATGGAAAGACTAGTAAGAACTTTGAAAGTTCATAGGACTACTGAAAGACCACCAAACGACCGTTTTCCTGAAAGACTGTTTTGAACCGTTTCAAAAAGTTTTAGGACCCACGAGGAACATAAAGACCATTGAAAGATCCATCAGGAACCCGGGAGGTGGGGGGCACTTACATTGACGAGTGGATACCATGCGCGACCAAAAAAACACGTAAAAATGATGTCCTTTTCACGATAGGGCACGTTACGTACGTAACGTGATAAGGGTGTCAAAAACACAAAAATAATGAAAAAAGGGTATCTATTTCGCTAGGAAAATTACGTGTTTAGGGTCGAATTTGCGGGGATGATAAAACAAAATCAAAATGTTTTATAAACGGATGTCCTTTTTGCTCCAACACTTCGTGTTTAGAGTCCGATTTGCGCGAGGTGTAGAAGGTGGGGTCGTACTAAACCAAATAAGGTAAAGCCGACGACCGAAGGACCCGTAACAATAAAACATTCCTGTACTTGTTTAGGGGTTCATTTCAGGGAATATTTGCCAAGAGTATCGTTTTGTTTCCAATACTTGTTAAGGGTAGGGTTTCACACGCCAATACTTGTTAAGGGGTGCATTTTCAGAATATGGAAATTACGTGTTTAGGGTGCTTTTCGAGACCCCATGGTCGCGCATGGTATCCACTCGTGAATGGAAGTGGCCCCCCGGGATCAGGAATCATGAATGACCTCGGAGATCTTTGAAAGGTGATTGAAAGACCCAAGTTTCAAGGTCTTACAACAGTCTTTCAGAGGTCTTACTCTCTGTGGAAAGGGGGTTAAGTTACATCAACGAAACTGACTCCAATCCGCCCAGTGAAATGTCATTCATAACAACAATATGGCTTTGATCGGTCAGGGGTCTTCTTCGTTGGTATGACTGAAGCACCATAGAGACAGTGAGATAGGGGCAATATTGACAAATTGTCACATATTTCTCACCTGAAAGAAGTCCCGACGCTGCCAACACCGTCACGATGGAGCTGACCTGAGTCGAGGAAGTGTCGAAGTACTCCCGCCATTCTACCAGAAAAACACCAAGACAACGGTAGGTTCCCCCGAAGATCACCATGCTCATGTGAGCACACAGGAGAACTAATAAACGTCGGGCTTTGTGCTCCCCCTCCATCTATCGTCTCTTGGCAATGTTTTGCTGATAATGGCAAAAGTTTGCAGAAATGTATTTACTTTTGAAGAATACAGAGAATATCATAATGAACAAACGTCGTATTTTGTGAAATCCTGCAATCTCTGAACATGATTTCTTGTTAATGGTTTTCTGATACTTTAAAGTTTACATAATTGTTTGCTTAGAAGAATACAATAATGTCACAAAAAAGGTCGTTTTTGTGCTTTCCCGACGTCGCTCAACTTGGTCCCCTCTTAATGTCTTTCTGCTATTGGTAATTAAACGTTTACAGATATATTTATTTTGAAGTATACAAGGAATATGAGAATAAAGAAACGTCGTGCCTCGCGCTCCATGTTCAAAAAGTTAATAGAGAAGCATATTTTGAAGAATGTAAAGAGTAAGTACAAACAATTAAAGGTCTACTTTGTGCTTTACCTATATATCTCAAAAAAATTCATTGTCGCTGTTTTTCTAAAAGTGCTAAAGTTTACAGAATTATTTGCTCTAAACATGCTGAATATAAAGAATACGAGAAAAGGCAGACGTTGTACTTTTTGCATTTCTATATCTCTCATCTAGTATCCCTGTTCATATTTTTAAAGTTTACACAGATATTTCATTTGAGGAATGAGAAGAAGATCTTAACAAACGTGTCGTATTTACGCTTCAGCTCCATCTCTAAAGTACGGTCAGTTCTTTGAAGTCTTTCTGATCATGGTTTGATGACAGAAATATTTTCTTTGAAGAATACAGAGGATATGAAAATAACGTAACGTCGCATTTTGTACTTTCCCGCCATCGCCCAGGTTCTTTGTTTTGTTAATGTCTTTCTGATCATGTTTAATATTTACTTAAGAAATATTCGTGTAAAAAAATATGAAAACAGACGTTGTACTTTGCTTTTACTCTAACTCTCAACAAAAGTCCTAGTTAATGTCTTCCTAATCATGCTAAAACATTACAAGAATGTTTACTTTGAAAAAGACAATGATATGAGAACAAACGCTGTACTTTGTGCTTTCCTTCCAGGCCCAGTAACCGGGGGGGGGGGGTGCCAACCCTGCCGCTTGCCAATAGCAAAAAAAAAAAAAAACGAGGAAAGGAATATAAAGATTAAAAAGTGAATGAAACGAGGGGCTTAAAATATCCCATTTTTAAGTCAGTATGCACAATATATTCTGCCCGCAATTGATTTTCATTATTTTGTTATAGCGAAAAAATAAATTATGTATCCTGATAATGATTACCAAAAGTGGAGAATATTAGAAAAAAATGTTTAGCTCGCGCCACGCGCTCGAATTAAATGATTATTTGAGATATGTATCCATTCCTGAATTCTAACTAACAATCTTTTCAGGACTGTAGGCCTATATTTTACTTCAGGCTTAACTTCAGCGATTTGCATTTGCATTAAATGTTTAGTTAGACACTCGTCCTATTCATAATTTCAAAAGATGCTTAGAAAACGTGAATTTAAAGTTTAGTATTATTTTGTGAAAATATAGGTTTATGCACGTCATCATGAATAATCATTAGGTGGGTTGTTGACAGATATGTATCCCATATGAGATATGTATCCCATTCCTGAATTCTAACTAACAATCTTTTCAGGACTGTAGGCCTATATTTTACTTCAGGCTTAACTTCAGCGATTTGCATTTGCATTAAATGTTTAGTTAGACACTCGTCCTATTCATAATTTCAAAAGATGCTTAGAAAACGTGAATTTAAAGTTTAGTATTATTTTGTGAAAATATAAGTTTATGCACGTCATCATGAATAATCATTAGGTGGGCTGTTGACAGTGGCGTACCGTGGGTCACGGCATGGGGGGGGCACCAGCAAAATTTCGAGTCACTTAGGGAGTGCGCTTCGCGCGCTCTGTTGCCAGGTATACTGACCTAATAAAAACATTTTAAGGACATGCAGTGCCATTAAACAGATATGTATCTCACTGATTAAATAATGCGAGCGCGAAGAGCGAGCTGAAATTTTTTGATATTCAGACCTAAAAAAGGACATTATAAGCAATTTTTTGTAATTATGATCTGTCTCGATAAAAAAAACAATGCGAGCGCGGAGTGCGAGCTGAAATTTTGTATTATATTAACCCAAACAGGGACATTTTAAGGACTATATTTTGGGAATCTGTTTAGAGTATAAATATCTCAGCATAATCATCTAACGCTAGTGTCATCCTTTGCAGATTTTGTTAGAATTACATCTAAACACATGAAGCACTTTTTTAGTTATTGTAATCATGATTATCAGGCGCGTCTCACTAATCAAATACTGCGAGCGCGAAGCCCGAGCTGAAATATTTTAAATTCACACCTGAAGAGGGGCATTCTAAGGTTTGATTGTAGGAATTTACTAAGACCTTACGTATATCACTAACCAAATGATGCGAGCGCGTATCGCGAGCTGAATTTTTTTTTTATATTTAGATCAGAAAAATTGACATTTTAAGGACAGATTTTAGGAATTCATGAAGGGCAGACATCTAACAAACCAACTAATGCGAACGTTAGCACGGACAGGAAATGTTTTATATTAAGACCTTAAAATAGGGCTTAAGTAGTCATGGAAAAGAAGCAAATGTCACTACATAAAACAATAATAACTCGAACTGCGAGGAAATATATTTGGTGTATATTGATTTGAAAACGGGAGGTTTTAGTACAACAGGATCATAATAAACAGTCTATGCGAGCACCAGGAATAATGAAGACGTAGGCCCTGAGCAAATAATGTTTCATTACGTTATGAAAAAATGCTTATGTAATATAACATAATATAACATTTTAATGAACAATAATTTCTTCTTTCCCCATTACGTTTCTCTTCCTTTCTCCCTCTTTTTCTCCTTTTCCCCGTTTTTTTTTTTTTGGGGGGGGCAGCCGATGGGGGGGGGGCACGTGCCCCCCATGCCCCCCGTAGTTACGCCACTGGCTGTTGATGTCACATCCCCACTTTCCTTTTACTGATGTTATTACATGAAATCATAATTGTTTCATTTTTCACACTTGTGTGAATGATGTGTCTCCTCTATAATGAAATAAGTTGCAGCAATGAATGTACTAAATCAGTTGTCAATCCAATTTTTTCAGTTCTTGGTAGAAAAATTTGAATAAACCTAATATATAATAAAATACAAAATAACAAGTGAGGATATGACATCATCAATTTGCTCATTGAATATTCATGAATACATGCCTAGAACTGTTTCACCGGAATAATGCAAATCTTTAAAATGCCATATGTTTGTTATTCGTTGTCCGATTTTGATAAAATTTTCAGTGTTTTGTTTGTCTGATTTTACGTTATCTGTTTAAATCATAATTATTTTCAGCCCGGAGCCCCGAGCTTCGCGCTTGCATCATATAGTAAAAAAAATGTCCTCTTCATAATGGTCCTATACATGTTTAACAGCGTTTAACACTATCAACTCTGCTTATTAAAATGTCAGCTTGCTTAAAAGCCTGCTTATTAAAATGTCAATTTTTCAGATTGGAATATCTTTATTGTCAGCTCAGCTTTGCGCTCGCATCATTTCTTTAGTAAGACTCCCATCCTTTTCATGATTACAAAACGTGGATAGAATGTCCCGCTTTTCAGTTAGGAACCTAAAAAAAAGGCTCGCGCTTCGGAATTGCAATGATTGTTTAGTGGATATGAAAATTATATTCAATAAATACGTCCCTAAGCTGTAATTTTTTTCAGATCGAAGTATAAAAAAAAATTGTGGTCGCGCTCCGCGCTTGCATTAATTTGCTTAATGAGATGTGTATCTTCCCCATGAGTCACTGGCTCACTGCAAACAGTATCAAGCAGGTCCCCTTTCATATTTTCATGTCAATATATTTAAAATTTCAGATCACACTTTGCGCTCGCATTATTTGGTTAGTGAGACGTGTATTTTCGTCACGAGTCACTGCAAACAGTCCTAACAGGTCCATTTTCCTTTGCTGTTTTCATGTCAGTATATTACAAATTTCGGCTTGGGCTTCGCACTCCTTTCATTTTGCTTAGATACGCATCTTCATCCAAAAAATGCTCTGAGCTTTAACTTTTCAGGTCTGAATACATAAACTATCAAAAACTTTGAGCTTGCCCTCGCATTATTTCTTTTTTTAAGCAGCCGAATATAGGGGAAGATGTAGGTGAATTTTCTTCTCCATGCATCACCCGTATTGGCGAAAGCTGGATTTACCTCGGGGAATAACAAAACCGGTCATTCACTGGAAGGCTCATAATTTATAACTCGGAACCCCCTAATAATAGAAAATCCTGGTTACAGGCCTGCCTTTCATTTCTGAATTACATTCCTTGGCAACATCTTCCTGATCAAGTTACAAGTTTACCGAAATATTTATTCGAATGATATAAGAAATCAAGATATGGGAACAAACAAAAGTCGTATTTTGTACTTTGTACTCTAAAATGGAATTCTTGTTAATAATTTTGAAATGTCATGTTGATGAATTACAAAAATACTTAAGGATAAGAGAGAACACACGTACTTTGTGCTTTGCCTCTATCTACATGTATATCGATCATAGCCAAAATGAGCTTCTTGTTTTCTTTTTGATGATATTAATATTTGTTTCTTTGTTTCATCATAATGGGAATTAACGTAAGCGTTTTCATAATTCGCATGGTCTAAGTAAGTTTTAGGAACCAATGAAGCTTAATCTATACTGTATGCATCTTCTGTTTGGTTTGCTGAAAATAATCGCAGTCGTGCCAAAATGGACATTTATGAAGAATGATTTTGATAACTAAGATTTAAACGATACCATGCAGGTCCCATTTAACCAGGTAGCAAAAACATTAATAGTTTGGCTTTAATTACTTTGTATATGAACTGAATTCATCATGCGCATATATAAGTTAGAGCCGTGCACAACATACAACAGCAAAGAGTTCACCGAGACCATGCAAAATACACTTGCATGAAGTAATATCTGGTTATGATTAAACCAACACACATATTGTCAAAAACTGATAAAATAATAAAAAATCTGAAAAATAATGAAATAAGAGAGAGAGAGACGGTGAGAGAAAAAAAAATACTTTCGTCCGAATTCACTCCTATATTTTCTTGATAATTTACAGTGCACAAAATTATAATTTGAGTTTCTCATATCTTACCTGATAATTTTGTTTCTGTGAAGATGGGGATGTAATTGCCTCAGAATCCTCATTCCCGAACTGTAACAAAATGAAATTAACGTTTCATGAAATTGTCCACGGTCATGCTAGATTACATATTTATTATTGCAATATACTAGGACATATACATTGGAAATGATTATAATATTATTTTTCCTCCGAGATGCGATTAAAAGTAGCAGATAATAAAATACAAACATGTGAGCCTTGGTTTGTTGGAAACAGCCGAATTGTTCAATTCCCGCCAGGCATATAATTTCAAGGAACAGCAGTTTGCAGAGCTAGTACGTGCAATGCTTTATCGATGTTGCGTAATACATCGGATATTGCGCGAGAGAATGGACTGTACGTACGGTGTATTTATCTAGACTTTGTACTGTACGTTCCTGATGTTATGGGAGGAATATCTCAGACACGGAGGAGTGACATCTATCCCGGCATCTATCCATGGTTTAAAGGTGAAGATCACGAAATATGATCATTAAGAATCGGTTTTTATTGGTGCAAAATAGTATTACAAAATGTTGAGTTTAACAGTTTGAACTTATCGAAGAATTGAAAACGTACACAGAGTTCACTCAAAAACATGCACTCGGAGTCGGAAGCCTATCATGCCTAGATCATACTGGTCTGCTCTAGCTGGGTAATAGGTAGCCGGGCCATTTATAATGCCATACCCCGTGTTATGCCTACGTGAATAAATATAATAGACAGAAATGCCAGTAGAATCATGAGAACAGATATAAACCCAGCATAATTACATACAAGTTATGAATATATCATATGCCTATATAGACAGGTAGATCTATCCTCCTCCTATCTCTCCCGAGCCAAGCTGTACATGCTGTATACAATATTACTATGTCAATCACTTGCACCAAAATAATAATTATAGGAGCATGCACACTCACGAGCAAATCGTCTGTGTTGTACTGTCCACTCTATCCTATGCATGGAAGTGGTATATTACATTCCCCCTTCGTATGAAGTGAACGATCAACAGAATTCCTTGAGCGAACAACGGAGGAGAGAATAAACAATGGAGCTCCGCCATCTGTTGGCGACAAAAGCTCGGAATGG
This sequence comes from Lytechinus variegatus, assembly GCF_018143015.1. Classification (NCBI taxonomy): domain Eukaryota; kingdom Metazoa; phylum Echinodermata; class Echinoidea; order Temnopleuroida; family Toxopneustidae; genus Lytechinus; species Lytechinus variegatus. Next base: position 3,157,169 of record NC_054746.1, on the reverse strand, counting down.
TCGGCGTTGTGTGGGGGAAATTTACAAATCTATGCAGACTGGTTCGAGCCATGGTCATGTGACATGTCCCATGTCATTTTAGCCCCTAAACAAGTTGTCGCCAGAATATATGAGCCAGGGGGGAAAAGATTGGGGGAAAAAACATACACTAAACACGTTTGGTTAGTCTTAAAAAAGCTTTGGAAAAAAATGCGTTTGACCCTACAATTGACCACATTGTACAAGCATTGCTTTTTAGTGGGTCCCTCCATTTCCATCTTAATTTAATTTCTATTGAAAAATAGTATACTTATTTAAAACCTCCAATGTGTTGCCCAAATCGTGTAAGTTTTTTTCCACAACATATGTATTATTATTTTTGTTTCTTTGCAATGGATACAAATACTTATTTGTACCCTATGGTATACAATTTGTTTTTGTTTGATGGAAGTGAAATAAATAAAATTGAATTGAATTGAATTGAATTGACCATTGATAATAATATAATAATAACGGTTATTTGTATGGGCTATACACAAAAATTATCACAGCGCTTACAATGAAGTCAGCACATCATTCCCAGAAGCTCTAGTATAGCGCTTGAGGTCACCATGCCCCAGATGGGTTAGCCATTGACCAGTCTTTCAAAACGACCTTTTTTTAATCGGTGTTTTTGATACCCTTAACGAGTGCACGCGCGGCCTGTGTCCTAAACTGGAAAAGAAAAACACCCCTTTAAACGCGTTTTTTTGTTGTTTTTTTTTGGAGGGGGGGGGGGTCATGCGTGTATACAGCAATATATTTGACTGGCCCCCGGGGGTCACGTCTTTCGGATGGTAACGTTAAAGGTTTGTCCCATACACAAAAGATCATATCTAAGTGATACACGTCTGACAAAACACACATGGATGGTGATGACATGGGGGAAATTATATCCATGGTTTTCTTAACGCCCGTTCTCGGGCTCTCTCTTTTTTCTTTTTCGTTGGCATTGGCGAAGACTTTAATATTGTTATTGATAAAAATACAAGGACAAAGATTAATAACATATTACAATTGTGATACGACGGATAATTTCTTTGAATCGGAACATCACAGTTCTTGGTATAGACTATAGAGTTATAATTGTTCCACCATAATTATACATCCTATTGTTGTGTCAGATCCATCTTTCTATGCTGGATTAATGAAAACCATATAAATTCTTCTTGATACTATGTGGAAGATTAAGCCAGATATATTTGATGGGAAACACGTTGTAGGTGCACATGAACAAGGGAGCCCGAAAGTGCCGATATCGAGTTTTTTCAATATGTCATTGAATGGATGTAGAATTTCTTTTTTGAAATTTCACGACACTTAATCCTGAGCCATTTGCTCCCATACCAGAGTCACACATTTAACCTATTAAAACGTAAATTAATAATGTTCGTTGAGCTTTCATAAAAAAACATATGCAATCATCAAAATGTGACATAATTATCATGCTCATGAATCATAAAGAGCTCATTTGAAAGCTTGAATAAAATCAAATATCGAGTGTGTGATTTCATAGACTTTGTCATTTTGAACTTCATTCGTGCTGTGCATAACCATGGACAATGTTTGAGAAAGATTAAGTAACCTCGAGGTGTCATGAATTCAAAAAAAAAATCATCTGGCATGCCTGCTTGTTTGACTTCTTTCGCAGTTTATTCAAATCAACTACTTGTTGGGATGAAATAGACCTTTAAAAGCCGAGCCTCTTTTCTCAAATTCGATACAAACAATAAATTACACTTACAGTCATAACCTACAGAAAAAAAAAACATCATATACAGATTTATTTGTATGAATTTGATCGAAATTTACACTGGTTGACATTTCATTATTTTTTCCATTTAACGCTACTTATCCAGTATGTTGCAAATTATGTTGAAAATACCAACATGGAAAACTATAGTGTATGGTATAGCCTGGTAAAAATATAGACATGTGGGTTGGTCATTTTATGCAAGTTAGAGGCCTTCAACATAATTAAATATGAATAGCACTTTCTAAAAGTGACGCAAGTATGACATAATCATTTATGTTTCTGTATTTCTTTATAATGTAGCACCTCGATTCGTTATAATGAATAAAATAATAATAATAACCATAATATAGGCCCTATATAATTACTATTATCATCACTTTATTTTCATTAGAATAATAATAATAATAATAATAAAAACATTATTATTATAACGTGATAAAAATAACATTTATATTATTACTATTATTATTACTACTATAATGACAATAAGTGATGAAAGCAGTTTTGTCATTATTATCATTATTACTGTTATTATGATAACGACAGTAATGCTTTCAAGTTGGTTACGATTTGCGTACGTCCACACATCACAAACCCCCTTTTAAGGAAGCATTACAGATGGCTTTATTTTTTTTTTTAGCTTTTTTTATTCGATTTGATTTATTTGTCAAGTCTACCCTTAAAGGGTAGAAATTCATATGCATGCTCGCATAATGATCCACCTTTACTTTTATTTTCCATACATTCCCACCTGCAGTTCTGAGGAGTAATAATAATAATAATACATATGAGTTATATTGAGAGTACAATGCATAACGCTTCGTTTACAATACTGCTTCTACATGACTGTGAGTGACTTTTAAAAAGTACTCTCTCATAAAGGCGTGTCTGTTTATTTTTTTTTTTTGGGGGGGGGCAGAAGGATATCCGTGCCACTTTTGAACCAATATTGCTAAAAATGTACACGTATGTTTGGAGTTTCCAATGTTTACATTAGTGTAATGTAGTTATTTCCATTTTGTCTGTAAAACATGAATTGATAAAACCAAAACAAATAACATTTCTGAATATTATTGAAGACACTGCTTGTTAAAAGTAATACTGTATAAGAGCATTAATGAACTTTATCCGTTGACCCCCTTTTTTATTTTTTCTTTACCAGGGGCCTGACTTAATTGACAGACTGAATATCATCCACCAACGCAAGATGATTATGGCAACCAATGTATTTAAATTAAAACAGAAATGATGAACCTAGCAACAGAATAGGTAAGCGGGAGAAAAGGTGGAGTCTGGAAATTTTATGATCTTCTCTGAAAAGAACAGGGGAGCATTTCATGACATCAATACTAACTGAATTTCACGGACTGTGTTATAAGCTACTGAAACCCTTGGATCTGATTGGCTCCTGGTAAAGTTGTCAGTGATAATCACTGACCTGTTGCTTCATGAAACCGTAAAGGAGTGGACAGGTGTTTGGTAGGGGCCGGGTATTTCAAGAAATTGTGGAAGGAATAAACTTTCTGCGGCAGCCATGTGATTATGAGTGGAATAGAAAGAAAATGATATAGGAGAAATAAGCCAGTTCGTAGTTCCTTTCTGCGCATGATCAAAAGATTCTACGCATGATCAGAAGAAGGTCATTTGTACTAAAGTGACATGGTGCTTTAAAATATAATGAGATAAGCCCCAACTTTGATGTCTTGATTATTCATATATTCTTTTGAATTGTCGTTTTCATTTATATCCACAAAAAACAACAATGCTTCCACGAACGACTGTATTTCACAGTTTGTCAAGTTCATTGTGCAACATGCTATGATATGCATTCAAAGTAGGAATGCAATAAATACCTTCATTAAGTGTTCATTGGTGTGCTATTCTAGTCACCTGGGGCGGTATTCTGAAAACGTTCTTATCTTAATTTTGTTCTTATCTACGTCACTTTCTTAAATTGGTATTCTGAAAACGTTCTTATCTTTTTCTTATCTTTTGTTCTTATCTTTGTTCTTATCTTGCTCTCCACCCAATGCTGAGCGCGTAAAGTTACAACTCGCGCATATTTTGTTTGCTTTGTTTGCTTGAAATTTATTTCTGCGTTCAACATGTTCAACATAATACAACATAATCAATTATTACATAGATTTTACATATATATACATTTTAGACACACGTATCATTTACAATCTCTTTCTGAATATAAAAAAAAAGCATATGAAAATATTATTTAACTCAATTTCAGAACGCAGGAGACCGTCGTCATGAGCGACCTGCTTGATGTTGACGACGGCCTCAAGGTAAAAAAAGCGACATGTAAAACTTACACATTTTTTAACAAGAGGTCATGAGGGTGTAGTGCAAGTGCATGTGTAGTGCAGGTGCAAGTGTAGTGCAATTACATTAGAAGAGGAGGGGTCAAAATTCATCATTAAAAAAAATACAAGTATAGTCAATGTGGGGGATTTGAATACAATGATATTAGGTTGCGCTTCATAGTGGCTTTAAAGGAATAAAGTGAGGAACACATTTTTGTAGTTTCGGGTAAATTATTCCATAAGTCGGGGCCATGGTGTCTAATTGATTTATGAGTTATTAATAACTTTGGGTTTGTTAGGTGAAAATTTCCAGAAATACGGGTAGGGTATGTGTGAATTGTACTGTTTAGATTAAATAAATTTTGAAATGAGGAGGGAAGTTGATGTTTTTTGTATTTGAACATAAAAACTGCAACTTGCATGACATTCAAATCAGAAACCTTCAATGTTTTGAGCTTACAGAATAGTGGATCAGAATGAGAAAAATAAGACGATCCTGTACAGATACGAAGAGCTCGCTTTTGTAAGGTGAGAATAGGGTTGAGTTTGGTAGTTCCACAATTGGCCCAAACAATATTACAATATGTTATGTAAGGAAGTACTAGTGTATTGTATAGTAAAAACAGAGTTACTCGTGGTAACATAAACTTTAACTTATTAATAATTCCCACGCCTCGAGAAATACATAGTGTAACATGATTTATGTGATTATTCCAAGTTAAATTCTCGTCAATAATGACACCCAGGAATTTCGAACTCTTCGTTTCTTCGATTGTATTGTTGTCAATGTTAATATTAATTGGATTATTATTCACATGGATATTGTTATGCTTGAAATGTATAAAATGGGTTTTCTGAATATTGAGAGAAAGTTTATTGCATTTGAACCATTTCGAAATTTTTATTAGTTCGGCATTCAAGATATTTTCTAGAGACTTAAGGCTCTTATGAGAATAAAATATGTTAGTGTCATCTGCAAATAGGACAAAAGATAACAGTGATGATGTATTGATTATGTCATTGACGTATAATAAAAACAGAAGTGGACCCAGGATAGATCCCTGGGGGACACCACATTTGATTGGAAGAGACCGTGAGTTAATACCATTAAAAGTCACATACTGTTTTCGATTGCTTAAATAACTTTTAAACCATACGAGCGCCGAGCCCCGAACACCAAAGGAATACAATTTCGAAAACAATATATCATGATTAAGAGTGTCGAACGCTTTACTAAGGTCTAAGAAAATACCAATAATGTGTTCTTTTTTGGCCATGGCTTCTGTAATTTTATCATATATCTGAACCAGAGCTAGATCCGTGGAATGATTTTTTCGAAAACCATACTGGTTTGGATTTAATATTTTATGAAAGTTTAGAAAATTATATAATCTATTATAAACAATTTTTTCTAAAATTTTTGATATACTAGGGAGAATGGAAATAGGACGGTAATTAGTGATTTCATGTTGGTCATCTTTTTTGAAAATTGGGGTTACTTTGGCTATTTTTAACAAGTCTGGGAAAATACCGGATTGTAAAGACTGGTTAAATATGTGTGTTAGTGGATCAGCAATGAAATGGATTATTTCCTTTAAAAGTGAAGTGTTAATGTTATCATGACCTTTGGATTTCGAAGAATTTAATGATTTAGCAATATTAATGATTTCATTCGGGTTTGTCGGTCTTAAAAATAAAGAGTCTTGAATCGGTTCTGAAAAGAATTCAGTAAAATGAGCATTATTCGGAGTAGCAATTTGGGTGGCAAGTTGAGGACCAATATTAGTGAAGAAAGAATTAAAGCTATCTGCATAGTTGTTAGAATCTGTGATTTTGTTACCATTGAAAGTAAGGTTATCTTTAGGTATAGTCTCGTTTTTTGTTCCCATAATTTCTTTTATAACTTTCCATGTAGCTCCTGAGTTGGATTTTACCTTTTGTAATTTGTTTGAGAAATGTAACTTGCGAGAAAAACGAATTAACTTTGTTAATTTGTTACGATACGTTTTGTACACAACTAGACTTGTATCCGTAGGGTTTTTCAAATGTTGTTTATAAAGTCGGTTTCTTGTTTTTATAGATTTAAGTATACCTTTCGTTATCCATGGGTTTATGGGCGTATTACGTTTACGTTTATTTCTTACAAGTGGAATGTTTTTATTGTAATAGAATTGTAGCTTTGAATTAAAATTTTCATATGCAGTATTCACATCATTTGTATTTAGGATATCATTCCATTCTTCGAATAATAAATCTTGTTTTAACATTTCAATATTACGAGGGGTTTCTTTCCGATACATCAAATGCTGTGGTGGTTTAAAACGAGTCAATGATTTTCCACACACAGTAAATATAGGCAAGTGATCAGATACTTCGGAATACAGCAATCCTCCAGTTATCTTTTTGTCGTGTATATTAGAAAATATGTTATCAATTAAGGTTGAGGAGTGTATGTTAATTCTAGTTGGTCTGTTAATGAAAGAATAAAATCCAAATGAATTCATCAGTTGCAGAAACCTATTAGAGAGATTGTTCTGATGCAATGGAAGAAAGTTGACATTAAAATCACCAAGAAAATATATCTGCTTATTTTCGTTTGCTAATTTGCTAACGCATTGCTCGAAATTATCATAAAATAGATCAAAGTGAGTATCAGGAGCTCTATATATTACACCTAAAATTAAGTTTTTGCATTGAAGATTGTCAATTTCAATAAAGAGAACTTCTGTTTGATCAAATTTAATATCATTTCGAATTTTGAAATTATAATATAATACCAAAGCGCGCTAAAAGATAAGAACAGAATGTAGATAAGTGGTATTCTGAAAACGTTCTTATCTTTTTTCTTTCTTATCTTTCACGATATTTAAGATAATATTTAAGATAGCTAGAGGGTTATCACATCTCACGATGTCCGCGTTTTTTCTTGCTCAAAATCGATGGCCTCTAGTAGTAACAAGTACCCACAAGTATTCCTCCCACCATTTATTTCATTCACCCTTTATGTTGCCCGTCTCTTTTTTTTATCCCTTCTTTCTTTTCCATTTTTTATTCCTTTCTATCTGTCTGTCTTTCTTCTATTAACTTTTTCTTTATTCTTTCCATTGATTTTTTTTCGTTTTTTTTCCCAACTTTTTATTTTCCCTTTCGTTTTCTTTCTTTCTTTTTTTTCTTTCTTTCCTTATTTCTTTTTTCTATGAATTTACCTTTCTTTCTTTATCTTTTTTGTAGTCTTCATATTTGCGTCAAATTTCCTTTCATTTTTTTCTCTCATCTTTATTTCTTTGTTTAATTTTCTTTTTTTCTCTCTTCCTTCACTTTTTACATTTTTATTCCCTTTTTTCTCTTTCTTTTTATTTCTTTCTAACTTTCTTTCATTCGTTTTTTTTTTAGACTTTTTTCTTTTTCGGTTCCTTGTTTATTTATTTTATCTTATATTAGTTTGACCTTTTTCTATTTTTGTGTGTATTCCTTTTAGTTAATTTCTTTTTTTTTCTTCATTTTTGTTCCTTCACTTTATCATGGATAATTGTTCTATTTTTTTTCTTCCTTTTCCTTCTTTTATTCATTCTATTTTCTTTCTTTTTTATTTTTGAATTCTTTTTGCTTGTTTTCTTTCGTTTACTCTTTATTTTTTCATTATTTTCTGCTTGTCACTTTCATCTTTTTTTCTGCTTCATTCTGACCCTTTTCTGTCTTCTTTCTTTCATACCTACTTACTTTCTTTCTTCATATTTTGTTCTTTATTCGTACCTGCTTTATTTACTTTTCTTACTTTTTTTTGCACGTGGACGTCTCGAAATAATAAAATCAGTCATTGCGTATAAAATGCCTATTTCGCGCAATGCGCCAGAAACGGTGAACGCGCAGCGCCCATGATATTCTCTTCACATAAGGAACGCTTCTATTGGTTAAACTGCCAATATAAAGCACATTTTGATTGGTAAAATCTTAAAAATGGGCGTGTTGGAGATAAGAAGGGGGCAGTCCTTACAGAGATAAGAACGCGTTAAGAAGATTTTCAGAATACCGATTTGCAATGATTTTAGCGTCTTCTTATCTCAGTGAGATAAGATAAAAGATAAGAACAAAGATAAGAACGTTTTCAGAATACCACCCCTGGGGCCGATTGCACGAAAGGGTCTTTCCAAGGACCGTCTTTCGTGTCGCCCATATTTTATGATACGCTATAAGCGGGGTGTTTCTGAAATTTATGATAAAGAATAAGATTCGTTAGCTTGCTTTTAAATCATATTTTATACAATTTCATGATATATCACATCATTTTATAAACAAATAATTTGTTTATTTTAACGGACGAATGAAATATGTTTGCAGATGATTTATTCAAAATGTGTTTTACATGGCGCATCATAAAAGATGGGCGACACGAAAGATGGTCCTTGCAAAGACTCTTTCGTGCAATCGGCCCCTGGTCTATTCAATTTCTTCATCCTGCTATGTAAGGCAAGCTTACGTAATATCGTGCTTTGAAATCTGCCTATCATGATGAAAGAAATGAAAGGTCATTTGACCAAAATTGTCCATGAAGTAACTACGAACTGGTCTATTGTAAGAGAAAGCATGATAAAAATAGAAAATCTGAAAACATTCTCGCTAATTCAAATTATTATTATTTTAAAAAGATGTTTGGTTGGCATACTTTATCTCTAAATGTTTGACAGTTCTTTTGTTTAAATTAGTAATATAGGCTTTTGAGCTAAAACCAATCACCATAAACATTCGACTAGAATCTGCTGTATGTAGGTTTGTAATATTTGGGATTGTGAGTGTGATTGAGATTTTTTACAGACGTGTGTCAATTAGAAATTATTATTTATGTCTGAAATCGACCTTTAACATCACCATCTGAAAGACGTGACCAGGGTTCGAACCTCGAACCTCTGCATCAATTTGTAACTTCTCCACATAGCTTAAATTGGATTGCAGGCGCACACCGCCCAGTAACGTTTGTTGCTTGCTTCCCGAGTTAAAGTAAATCCCTGATTGGCATACTATGCGATCCGATGTGACGAGATGTTTTAATAAATCGCATTTTGAATTAAATGTGACATTTCCAAGAAGCAAAATTTTATTTCATTTGAAGTTCGGCATAATGTTAGGAATTATAAAATCATAATTTTGCTTTGCGGCAAGCCCTGTGTTCGGGGTAAATCCAAATCGGCTTCAAGTCGCAGGCGATGATGACGTCACTGCGATTTGGAATTGATTTTGTTTTAATACCTATAAAGGAAGGCACAAACTTGACTGAATTCCGATTCCAGTTGCCCTGTCACAATTCTGAGTTCTAATTGCTAATTAATCTTTTATTGGTTGGAAAGTTCATATCAAGTGTTATTGCAATTTCTTTGAAACTCGGATCGCACAGTGTGCGCCGGGCTTAACGATTCCTTGACGACTTCGAAAATCCGTCGAAAAGGGTCCCGTTTTAGGTACACAGGCATCGTCAATGTCGTTTTGGTAGAATGCTTGCCTTTTTCAGAACCAGTCGTCGACAATCACCATCGATGATAGTCCCTTTCTTATTGGTCGCGTAATTTTGCTTATGCAAATTGCACCTTTTATGGGTGCAAATAAAACTAAACCTCTGTTCATTATAGGAAAATTATTCTGTATCAAGTGCTTTCGTATGTCTATTTTGTGCCGTGTATACAACTTGTTTATGTAGTAGCCACTTGAACCTTTTTGATTACCAAATCTGCAGTGTCAAAATCTATTCTATCATGTTTTTCAGGAAGACCCTCGTAGAGCAAGATAGTGAATTCATGATTTTAGCTAGCTTGCCACATAATTTAACGAAAAGAGGCCGATTTTCTCACTGAAAATGAAGGGCCATAACATATATATCGATAGGAAACACACCAACACAAAAATGCGCCAGTGGAAGAAAAATGGCAAAAACAAGTAACTCCAGACTGGCTCATATTTTTTCCCGAACATGTACCAAGTTTGTTACAACTCCACGATGCCAATTTCATCTTATTCCGTGTCGCTGGGTAGATTAATCTAATGAATTATGCTATAGAGTAATTAGTGTATCCAATCGCGTTGCTAGGCATTGGAAGGGCCTACCAATAACGACACCTGGGGCCTGCAACACAAAGCTTCGCAATGATCGTAGAATATTTTTCTACGATTGATCCCATTTACTACAATGTACAATCAATCGTGAAAATCAAGCGTACAATTAATTGCTAACCTTTGTGTTACCGGACCATGATGATGCGTTCAACAGCACGGTTGAAAAGGGCGCGTGCCCTTTGACAGGGCGAGTCATGTTCAATGTATATATATCTCGCATTAAATGGTCGGTTGAAAACGGCCGAGAAAGTTCGATTGAATTATTGCGATAATCTACCCGATGGCTAGCATTACGCCCGTGCGGACCGAACCTTCTCGAAAGACCGCGTATTGTAAACGTGAATATGATGTATTTCGATCGAAATAAAATATGCTCATTGGCAAAAATGTAGTTTAGTCTTGCTTCAGGTATTTACTTTGTATTTTTATATTTTTATAAAAGAACCCAAAATGAAACAGTGCTGATAAGGCTACCGTTTTTAAATATATGTAATAAATCGATGATATAAAAAGTCTTTAAAAAAGACCTTAAACAGGATTGAAGATCGAAAGAAATGTGCAACATTTTTTTGGTTAGGAGTGACACTGGAAAGGACTAATAATGAATATTTGCAAAGGTGCATTTTCAAATTGTTGTCAATAACATCTCGCTTTTGAGTTTTTATCTAATAAAGATTAATTAAAAAATTGTGAAAATACATTTTTACATTATTTTGGTGATAGAAAGATTTGAGAATATTGTTGTCCCGCGTATGCAGAATGAAATCAAAGAGTGGAATATTAATGATCATTTTATATGTAATGTATTCTTCCTCTAGTGTCAACTTATATCGCATATACATTTTTTTTTATCATTAAACAAATCAAAATCTGAAACGTTACTACCAATAATTCATATTTTAGTTTTCATCCACTTTATAGTTCATAGTTCATTTATTTCTTCCTTTCACAAAACATTCATACATGGTAGTTTAAAACAAATGATGATAAAATAAATAGCAACATAAACAAAATAGATTGTCAGCGCTAAATATACATTGAGGTTGTTACATAAATCATATGATTTACAGTAGGATTCCGGGGACTAAAGTTACACAAAAATTTCACAGTTTGAAAGAAAGAGGAGACCTTAAAAAAGCTAGGCTTGTCAAGGCGAGGTCTCCAATAAGGTTACGATAAGTGTATAAATATTTTACACACTTTGAATAAGACTGAACATCGAATCTACATATGGAAAGAAAAGGAAAGAATGAATTACAGAGAGAAATAAGCAAAAGAAGGGAAGAGTGAGTATGTGTATATATTAATTTATAAACAGAATAAAAAAAGACATAAAGAAAGATAAGAAAGGTATTATGAAATGAGGAGAAAGGGTTTATATACAAAGGAGAAAAGTCGTTGAGAAGGCAAAGAGAGAGAGAGAGTTATATAGCAGGTATAGAGGAGTTATAAGATTGTAATAAATAATCTATAGAGTTTTAGCATAACCTAATTTCAGCTTATATAGGTTTAACATGTTTTAAGACCGACACACTGACAGAATGAGTTGCTTCAATGGGAAGTGTGTTCCAAAACTTGGGACCAGTAACGGATAATGTATTCAGAGCAAAAGTAGTTCTTACCCGTGGTATATGAAGAGCAGCTTCTTGTCTTGTGTTATGATTACGAATTTGACAGTTTTTAATGAATAGTGTAGCCAATGAATTTGGGAGAGTACCATTTTCAAAATCATACATGATTGAACCTAACTGCAAAAGATATCCTCTAACTTCAATATTTTTTTACTGTGAAACAAAACATTAGTATGAACACGATAATAACATGAAAAACAATTCGAATTGCCCTTTTCTGTGCGATAAGTTTCTTTGGTTTTATATTTATAATGTATGTTTGATTTGTATTTGCTTATAATTTTGATAATGGAATTGGAAAATATAGCTTGAACTTGAACTTTTCTAATTGTGTTCTCTGTGACTTCCCCCATGCCAACACTCCGTAATTAAGATAAGGTAAAACTAGAAAAATAAGCAAAGTTTCTTTTGGCACAAAAGGACGCAATTTATAGATAACACCAGTATTTCTTTTATATGACTTTACATACACTGTTGCAATGGGACACCCGGGTCAACTCCTCATAATGTCAACATTTTCAAATAATAAACATTGTGGTAAAACTGACAGATAATAATACTAAAAAGGATATAGTTAGTTTTCTGAAGATTCAAAGACAACTCTTTTGCATGGGTCACTGAACTACATTTTCTAGTTCGATGTTAACCGTTGCTGAATAGGCATTAGGATCTTTATGAGAGAAACAAAATCAAATCATCAGCAAAAAACATCTCTTAATTCTTTTTGTCAATATATTTTTTGTATGAATTTGCTTGTTCATTTCATCTCTAGATATTAAAAGAAACTAGTAAAATAGGAATATACTTCGGCTATTCTTCGTTTATTTTGTTGATTATTTTTTTCCTTGACGGTGAACGTATTTCATTTATTCGTGTGTATATATATATATGTGTGGGTGTGTGTGTGTTTTCTCTTCATCGACTTCTTTCACAAAATATTTAAATAAAGAGAAAAGAGTTGCCAAAGCTGTTGTACATGTATAATTTCTTGCACATATATATATATATATATATATATATATATATACATATATATATATATATATATATATATATATATATATATATATATATATATATATATAGTATCACCCGGCTGTTGGTTTCTGATGCCAAGCTGACAAACTATATAATTTTGATATGGTTGCTAAGATGAGCGACACAAAAGAGGTGAAAGAACGGTGTGGATAGGGATATAAACCCATCTAATGCCTGAGGCTTAAGCCTGTCATGTCTATTGAATGGTCATAGCATACGACGGAGCGGCAAGATAAGGAAGGAAGGATGTGACACATCTTTGCTCCGACTCACCTTGGAGATAAGATCGATTGAGGATAGCATCATCTTTGGTTGCATGCACCTGTCTCATCGTTACCCACACCGTCCGACGATCTCTCCCCTGGCAACCACTGACGTGCGATTGTTTATTAGCAACCTGACTTCCCGCCTTTTTAATATTTATGCACACGACACTCCCCCCAATGATGAGATAGAGAGAGTTGGATAGTAATGGGTTGGAGTCCCAGGCGCCACTTTTTTTATTGGCAGGGTTCGCTCAGTTGGCGGCAAGCAGAGCTTAATATTTACCACTCAGCTTCAGGCGTTGATCAAACCCGTTCAGTTAATAATACGACGACTGTAGGTCATCTGATAGACAAGCATTATTTCCATCGTGTGTATTTGAATACAGGATATACCGGACGATTAAGCTATTTTGTATATCTGTGGCTTTATTCTTGACATATATATTCGTTCATCACACATCGAGACGTTGAGTAAAGACATGAATTTGGGACCAAGGAGATTACCCGATGCATGAGCATAATGCAATATTTTGTGGAGGAACTAAGATTATTTGACAATGTAGAGTGTTGCGATAAATAACTACGTAGGTGGACAGTGTCAATGGTTGTGACATATATCTATTGGCAGAACTTTATCTGCATGATTCGAAGGAATGATGTGATTTTTGTTTGAGACTTCATCATCTCATGAGGCTTATGTTACCATCTGCCGGTGGAGAAACTGAACATTCCATGTCTTTTCCAACGAAAAACCGGCCCCTTCCCCCTGTCCCTACCCCATCCACTCCTGCATCAAAACCACCACCACCCTCATCCAAGGAATGGTCCCCGCTAGCTTCAGTGCCTGTCAGCAGCATGGAGCCACCGCAGCAGCCTCCGCCAGGTCGAATATCGGACGCCCAGTTTGAAATCAACCAGAATGTGGTGCGTCCAACCACTGTGGACGGAGCCATGGATTGGATCAACCGTCATAAGCCACAGATAGACCAGTTCTTGAACCTCTTGGAACAGTATCCTCAGCTGGTACAATCGGACAAAATAAACTCGGAGAAGAATCCCCTTCCCCCTATCAAAAGGTCTTTCAGTGAATCTGCTGCCTTCCCGCCAAAACTGCAAGAAAATAAGTTGCAAAGACAGAGTCGTCTCGGTGGCATAGTTGGACGCAGAAGGCATGTTAGCGGGGAGACCAATGGGAATAAACCCTCGACAATTAAGGGGGATGAAAACGTGAGACGAGATGACCTAATTACTGGAGAGCGATATATCTATGTCTGCGATGTGCTTTCAGAAAGCGAGAATTCATCAAATCAGTCAGATAATGCAATCCCATCAACCTCCTTACCATCGGCTCGAGAGAAAATCGTCACCGCGTTATCTTCTTACTGTTTCGTGCGTACAGGTCCTGATAGACTTCACAGCGAGTCTGAATTCGTTGAATTAACTCACACAATAGCACATGCTGATGCTTTTATTTTGCTAATGAACAGTCGTGTCCTGGCAAGTGGAACGTGTTATCATCAGCTAGCAGTAGCAGCATCGTACGGTGTACCTATCATATCTGTTCGGGAATCGGGCTTCAAACTCAACGAGCCACTGCCACCAGAGTTGCAGGACATCGAGATCATTCCCCGTCGTATCAGGACGACGATTTCGGAAACACAAGGTATCCACACCGATGTCATCCAAGCAAGGGTGACATCAAGGGACAATACCGATCTTCATGAATCACAGTCAAGTGGATTTCATTCTGACACCGACGGAGAAGACAGCGCACATCCGAATCTTTCGGATTTGATCACGAACTGCTACAACGACTCTCTCATTTACGTTCCAAACTTCCACAATTCCTGCATATCAAAACTACTTGGAAAGCTTTCCGAATACCTCGGTGAAGCGTACTTAGACTATGAAGTAAGTCGCCAGGTCAACGGCGAGGAAACTGCCTTGATAAATGATCGGATGACGATACCTCAGATTGGAAAAACTGCAAAGACGATAGAGATCCCCGCTCTTAATTTACTTTCCAAGTCGACAAGGACCTCTGATAGGGAAAATGATATAGAAATGCCGTTGAAAGGGGATGTTTCAAATCTTCCTGGGACACCAATGTCAACTGACTGTTCGACTGGCACGCCAAATTCCCTCTCAAAACTTCCGCCAATTACAAAGGCTACTGCAACAACTGGAAAATCAAACGTTGTAACGACCAACACGCAACAGAAAACTGAAATATCCGACATCAGGACTAGTTCAGATCGACTTGATCTCGACGAGTCAATGGATGCTCGTGAGAGTCAGTACACAGGACGATCTAGCACTCTGGATTCTGACTGGGACAGTACCCCAGATCCCGCCTCGTTCATGGAAACCAACTACATAGTCTTCCCGTCCAGCGACATGGGCTTCGAAAAACGACCACCGTTCACGGTCAACTTCCCTCGGGACATGTCATCTATCGATCGTCGGCGGAGCTCGACGTCGACCGACGAGTACGGCTTCAACCACGTGCAACTCGACTTCAAGTACGACATCATTGCACCTTCTCCAATCGGATTCTCGTTCTTCGACGAGGAGGAAGAGGAGAAGGCGAAGAAGCCAGCTCCGAAGAAAGAACCCAAACCCCGTGTTAAGAAGCCTCCTAAACCCATACAAGTCAAAGTAAGAAATAATCGACCAGTGAAAGAACAGCAACTCGTCAAAATGGCGACAATATCCATTAAGTATGGAATGCCTGTCTAGTGTTTCAATGCATGGTCTAATTTCATTTGTAGTGGATCTTATGACACTATTGTGCTGGATATTTTCACTGATTGTTTTCATGATTCTTGGTATTGACATTTTTGTACTATGTAGTAAAAAAGAAGAAAATATACTGCTGATATATTAACGGCGATAACCGTCTATTTTGTTGCATGATTTCAAAATCAGTTTATAGTGCTGCATGTGCCTACCTATTTCTTCTATTTGGAAAATTGTTACGATTATGTCATGTAAGCAGTCTTTAGTTTCAAACTAAAACGGGGAGGGGGGCTATCCCGAAAGCAAATTAATGTTGGTTTGGTAATAGCCTTTGATTATATTAGCTTAAATACTTCCGTAATGCACTGGCAGAAATAAAATAAAAAAAAGGTAGGCGCGACATTCGAAAGAAGTCACAATATTTTCATCGAATTTTTATTACCATGATAACTGAAGG
Organism: Lytechinus variegatus; assembly: GCF_018143015.1. Lineage (NCBI taxonomy): Eukaryota > Metazoa > Echinodermata > Echinoidea > Temnopleuroida > Toxopneustidae > Lytechinus > Lytechinus variegatus. The sequence continues at coordinate 3,140,847 of NC_054746.1, read as the reverse complement.
TCAATACATGAACTGGCTGCATATTGTTTTTTGTATCAAATATTTCAAAATGTTTCGCAGATTTGACGTTTTTTATGGCATTTGTTTCTCCCACTGGTTTACCATTTTTGTTTATTTTTTCTAAGTCATGCATGCTTTCTTATCAGCTGAACTTTTAGCGTACCCCAATTAAATTTTGTTTTGATATACATGTCTAAGGTTGCCAGAATACAATTTCAAATCACAATGATGATGGTAGACAACCACTTTGAACTTTATAAAGAAAATTGATCAAGCTAAAGATATTTTGTTTTCGATCGACCAAGACCATTTCTATGATACCTAACCTCGATTCTAAACAACGAAACTCTTTCGATGTTTGTACTACAAATCAAGGAAATTCGGCTAAGCAATTACAGTCAATTGCTAGGAAATTTGTTTCTAGGGTACATAAATATTCTCACACAAGATATACTTGCTAGACATTGTTCAGTATATTCATTTCGCTGACATTGCAAATGTTGATGACAGAATATAATTATGTTTAGTTTGATACTTGTTTGTTTTCCATTGGAAATAAGAAATTTAGAGAATCCTATAAATCGATTTTAAGAAAAACGTTCAGAATTTTTATAAGAAATAACTTAAAATATATTCAAATATCAACTTATAATATTTTCAAATTCATAATAAATAAAGTACAATATATTCAAATCTGTAACACACTCAAATCTCTTTGGTCATACATGGTTTCGGGCATTTTTGTGTATAAATAATGGAAATGAATCCAAATACTATAAGAGAATAAACAAATTAAGTAGAATTTCTAAAAGTTGTTCAGCATATTTTTCTTTTCATTCGTACAAAAGTGTCATATTCGTATATCAAACAGATTCACACGACATGCATGAACAAAACTGAGCGATTTAATCCAGTGACTTTGAATGATAAATCATTTCCTCTGAACTTTCAGACACACATGTTTAAACTCTCTAGATCGAGAAAATGGATCTAAAATTTGATTTTTCCAACCCGGAAATTATACACTTAAAATTGCATGGAATGAAAATAAGTCAAGTTCAACTATGATTAAGGACCAATCGAATTCAAGATTTAATATGAATCCTAAAGATTTATATTTAAATCTCAAAAGATTTTATGCATTTTCAAATGTTTTGAAATAATTGAAACTAAATGTTTGGGATGAAAATGAAATCGAGAATGCGATTGTTTTTCAACTACGGTCGATCTAAATATATCCTAAATCCATCAAATTTAGAGCGTAGGTCCATTGGTTAATAAATTTGGTTTGATCTTCTGTTCAAAGTGAAACATTCCTGAAGTCATTTCAAAATAATGTAAGAGGCCTGTACATATATTTTCGCATTAGGTCTGGGAATATGATATCATATTTTATTTAATTATTACAGCGGCATAGTGGCTGACTTGCCCACGATCAATTGAGAAAAATGATTTGTCGGAATATTTCTATTTAAAGATATCTATTTCGGACAATAAAGCATGGATTGTTATTTTCAATTCAATAATGAAATCTTTATATATATATATATATATATGTATATATATATATATATATATATATATATATATATATATATATAAGAAAATATATACATATAATCATTGCAACGATTGCATATGGAGAGATAATAATTCTTCAACATTATGATTGGTAAAGCATGGTTGTGAAATAGAAATTGATTCTGCACGGACACGGACATATTTCTGCGAGGACGGAGAATTCCATGTGGAACCATATATTCATAATTGTTTATATAATAGGTTGAATTTCTTTTTTTTTTGAAAACTTTTATTCTCTGACGACAGAAACTATTCTATATATGTTTCATCACCCTAAGACATCGCTTTTAGTTTGTTGATATCTGAATATATTTTTTTACTAAGATGATCAATCGAAAATTATGGCGAGGTTTTTCATTCAATATAGAAATTTCATTCAATATATGAGTAGAGGTGGAGGTGTTGTGGCTCAGTTGGTAAGTCTCCGGCCTTTGAACCACAAGGTACGGGGTTCAAATCCCACCGCAGCATTCGCGTCATTTGGCAAGGCGTTTATCTATGTTTGCCACTATCCACCCGGGTGTTGTAAATGGGTACCCGGTAGGAAGAAATTCCTTTAATGCTCGAGAGTCCGATCAGGATAGCCTTGCTAAAGCCGGGGTAATAATATGCAGCGCTTAGAAAACTTTGACGCATTAAACGCGTATTAATGTTACTTATTATTATTTCAAAAATAGCGCATAGTCTTCTCGTTATATTATGTATGCACTATCATACCCTGTTTTGGTTATAATCAAATCAAATGAATGCTCGAACCAGCCGTATAAATGTCACTTAATGGATTTTATTGAAGACTCCCTTTATCATCTTTATTGTATGTGTGTGTATTGTATGTGTGTATATATACATATATATTTATACACACAAGTGTACTCAACAATTGAACAATAAATCAGATATTGATATAAGCGACCTAAATCTAATCATTTCTGCGACATATCAATTTCAGTTACAGAGATAATGTGATAGGTACGTTTTGCTCCTGCTTTGAGCATGTTGAGTTTAATATTCTTTCAAAGAGCATGCACCTAAAACGAGTGCCTTACCTGTCTCATTTCATCTTGAGCGTGGTCATTATATTTACAGTATGGAATTCAGCGTATATTATTTCCACATTTCTGTGTTTCATATCGCTGATACTTTCTATCATATATTTTAATGAATATTGTTTGTTTGCTTATTTTATTAATTTACCAACAATTATTGAGTACAGATTCCATTTTGCGGTACACTGTAATGTTGGAAATATATACTTCGAGCTGTAGCCTGATTTTGTTACATTATTTCGAATAAAATTATTGACATGCCAAATTACGAAAATGTATTTTGTTATTTTGCTGCATTATTGATTTGATTCTTACAAACACGATGATAATTTAGCTGTCATTTCATTTATACATATTTAAACAACATTAGAAATGACATGAACATACATTGGAAATAAATAGTGAGTCTGCATGTGAGTCAAATTAACTTCAAGTGCATATGGCCAAGTGGAATGGATTTTTAGTGACATTTGCTTGTAATCTGTAATCCTATATCTTCTTCTCACGTTTAGCCAATAATGGGTAAAGTGGGAACATGCATGTTGGTTGGATAAATATTTTGTCAATTTTACGCATTGCATTGAAATAGCCCAATATGTGGTAAAAAAAAATACCCAGCAAACATGCATGTTCCCTTTCTGGCCAATATTGGGTAAAATTCTACTCATTGTTTTAAGAGTGTATCGATTCCCCCTTTTTAACCCAAATGACGACCTGAATCGATTATTTGTTTCCACTTCGTTTCCTCGCATCCTTCACATATTGGCACCTTAAAGACCGGGGCAGGAATAGAAAAATGGCATATGCAAGTGCAGAGTTATATCGAAGCCATTGATATTAAGACGTGAACCAAACCTTTAATCTCATTGCGTGGAAATGAATTGAATTAACTTTGGTGTATGGCGGTGTGCGTGTGTATAGACATTTAACAACTTGTGTGTGCGTGTGTATGATGTGAGTGCGTATGTGCGATGTGCAGTGTGAGGCAGATGAGAGTGTCGGTGTGTGTGGATGAAAGAAGTTTCATTCAAGCAACTGCTGGTGCATATACTGTGTTATTTTTCATAAAGCCATCTCGTTTTCCCTGCAATTTCATGGAACCGAATGCGATGCTTCATAACTATAAAATTGCCATCATTCATTCAATACCACTCGAAATGTTTTGATCATGCATGACAAGAAATCCCTCAATCAATTACATAATTGTATCGCATATATATTTTTTTTCTTTTACCATTTATGCATAATTGTGTAATAGTATAGTATTTATTTTCCGTAAAAATACAAGACGTATGGATAACCCATATTCAGTTTTGTCAACATGACAATACTGTAAGTGGTAAGAAGGTAATTGACTGCAGTGAAGGAAAAAAAAACCTGTCACTTTCGCAACAATCTGGAATAAGTTTATCTAACAAAAAAAACACACACACACACCAGTGTATTGCATAGATGGCCAGATTGTAAAAAAATGGTGTATAAACCTACCGACGCTGAAAACATGATCAACTTTATCGCGTTATACACCTTTAACCATGCTCACACTGACTAGTGGTCAAGACCGAAAGGAAAGAGAAGATAAGCTAAGATGGGGAGAAAGAGAGGGTGGAAGAGAAACAAAATAGTATAGTAGTTATAAAGAGTAAGTAGAGAATAAGGAAATAATAAGGAAAGAATATTAAAAGAGAAGATAAGAGAGAGGGACAGTGTGGATGTGTGTGTGTGTGTGAGTATGCTTTTCCATAATAAAAAAAACAGTGGGCGTGGTTTGGAGATACAAAGAGACGTGAAGAAAGAGGAATGCCGATATTTTTTCATTTGCAGCTAAGACTAGGCAGAAAAAAATGGATGTAGAAATACAAGAGACGACTAGAGAAAAAGAGGAAGACTACATTATGACATCATTACTGATAATCCTGCTATTTTATGTCATTGGTATGAAGTAACTTTGTATAATTTTTTTTTATTCGATGAAGTCTAAAGAAAAATCAAGGTGTTCATTTTTAAACAAGGTTAAAAAACAAGTTATACCGGATGTGCTATCTTCATCAGATATGAAACTCGTAAGATATTATTTTAAACACAATGACAGAAAATAATTTACTCATGATTAAAGCAGATATGAACGTCCACTCCAACCCGGAAACCAATCAAATATGAGTAGTGGTTTTTTTGGCATACATCAAAAGCAGTGTGAGACATCGTTATTGAAAGGGCAAGGTATTAGAATCTTGTTTTTTCCATTAAGGCTAAAAAGATTAAAGATGATGTATTTTCCCAGAATATTTCATGATACGTCAGATTAATTTCCACTATAAATAAAGTTCTACGTTAGTTATGCCAGATCTTGTGCTATCTTCATCAGATATGAAACTCGTAAGATGGTTATGATATCGTCTAGATCATTGTTTGGTAGATACAATCACAAAAAAATATACAACCTAAAATTCTCAACTTCTCAATTATGTCTAGGTTTCCGTAACCATAATGCAATATGCTGATCAGATTGGCATTGTAAAAGACCCACATAGCACCACAAACTAATGAAATATGAGTGGTATGTATATTTGGCATGCAGCAACCAGTACTATACGCTGTGTTATTGGAATGTTGTTTAATCCATGGCGGGAAAGGGCAAGGTATTTTGAATGTTGTTTTTTTTTACAGGGACAAGAAAGCGTATTCTACCGTTCGATCGATATAAAATATCCATTTCATTTTACTGCACGTAATACAGATCTACTTCACAAGCTGCGAGTGAATGATATACGCAAAATATCGATCTCTTGGAAATCATTATATCTATTTATTTTTAGGTCAGAAAATACGGTACTTTGTCTTGAATAAAAATAATACGATAGGTCAGATAAATGCAATATCCACTATCAATAAAGGTTTGTGTTCACTCTAAATTGGAAGGATTTAAAATAAAATCCAGGTGGATTGTAGTTAGGGACCAATCGATTTTAGTTTTAATCCTAACGATTCAGTTGAAATCGCCAAGGATTCAAATTAAAATCTCACGAGGTTTAAAAATAATAGTTATACAGGATATAATGTTATCTTCATCAGATATGAAACTCGTGAATTGGTGATATTGTTTAGATCACTGTTTGATAGATACAATCACAAAAATATTTTACTCGTGATTAAAGCTGATATAAACCTAAAATCCTCAACTACTCAATTATGTCTAGGTTTCCGTATCCATAATGCATTATGCTGATCCGAGTGCTATTGTAATATATCAGACTAATGATTCAATACATCCATCTATTCCTATTATTACCCCGGCTCAAGCTAGAGCTGTCCTTCAGCGCTCGTGCATTCAAGGAATTAACCATGTCGGGTACCCATTAACCTCAGTCCTGGGTCGAGTGCAGCACAGTGCTTAAGGAAAACATGCCATAGCTAAGATTCGAAAATCCGATCCGCTGTTTGAAAGGCGAGGGTCAGAACCGCTTTAGACCACAACGCGCCTACAATATTAGATTGTCAATGAGATACCACGCACAGTCTTTGTTAGTTTGCTCTGCTTTTGAAATAAAAAATAGATAAGGAGAACATTAGAAATACATATATCTTTTTCATCTTTAAAGTAAAGAGTACGGAAGCGATGACGTCAGTCGCCATGGTGTCATGGCGCCCTAGCTCTAAACAAATGAACCCGCCGAATGAAAGTGTCTGTAGGAGAAAATGGCTGCTATCGGAATTTGCTTGCAACCTTCATTTTCAGACGAGCCAAAGTCATTTGCAAATACGAATGTGTATAGACGATCGTCAGCTGCGACTCTGTTTAGAACCAGCCTACCATGACACCATTGCAACTGACGTCACACTTTGGTACTCTATATATTACCACCCCCCCCCCCTTAGAGTGTTAAAACTAACACCATGGATATTCCTTAAGGATCACGCCTCGAGGTGTTTAAATGGTTACACCCTTGATATTTGACATAACACCAAAGTGTGTTCAAGTAACAACGAAATGTGTTGCAATAACGCGCATGGGTATTGAACTAACACTGTCAATTAATGCCAGATAAAGATGACTGGTGTAGTGTTATACACCTGTGATTCCGAATAGATCATAGTTTTTGCTGCGTATAATGGCTATATGGGATGTATTATAATGCACAACGGAGCACAAAGTTGGTTATCCATTTTCATGGTATGATGGTAATCATGCTAATGCATGCCCGAAAGGTCGGGGGACTGATAGACCCAATTCTGTCGCATGTAGTCAGGAAAATGTTCTCCATGGCATAAATATGCCTGATTGTGTCGCAAAATGTTTGTGACAGTTCGGGCAAAAGTTACAAAGTAGAACTGAAACACGAATGTATCATTCCGTTCACACCGTCCAGTCTTTTGAGATTTATTTTTGCATGAAGATTATACAGCTCGACGGTGGAGATAAAGCCATTAGAAAATGATAATCATGATGCATTATCTTCATGATGACTGCAGGTGACTGTTATATTCCTAGACCCATAATTGATCGGGTATCCTTGATGCTTATACTGAAATCTCGAAGCTTCTGCTGCCCTGGTAGACCGAGTTCGCTTAATAGACGATTGTTAGAGGAAGCATAGATTTTCTTGTAGAATCTTCACACGAACATTTTAAAATAATTTTTTTTTCTGTACTCATCTTTTGACGTTTCTTAAAAATACCCGCTCTTGTATCGTGTCAATATCATAAATCGATGTGCATCGCATGAATCATCGGAAAATCAATATCAGACAATATTTTCGAGTATTGCAGAAGCTTGTGCAATAGATTGGACGTATTTATCCTCGCTCCTATAACGAGGAAGTGACATTAATGTATACATTCACAAACAAAAAATATGAAAGAATAATTTGAAAGGCATTTTTTCTTATCCACCTCAGTACTTATGTTCATCATTTGCACCTGTTTTTTTTTAAGAAAGCAATTTACTTCTATAATGTCCATTCTTTATTTTTTTCTTTATTGAATTCTACCAAATGTGCTTTATTGTACAGAATCTTATTTCTTTCAAAGAGATTGTTTTATAGAAATGGTTATATATATATCTATATATTTTAGCATAAGAAATCGATATAAAAATATGAGTGATAACAAGAATTTTTACTTTTTCCATTGTGAATGAGTGTACAAGAGGATGTGTGTGGGTTTGTGTTGGACGGGTTTGTAATTTCTTGATGTTGATGGGGCTTGATCATTGTGCACAATGTTGTATGATGATGTGTCTGAATATTTGCGAGTGCGTGGGTGTGTGGGGGTGTGCGAGTGCGTGATAATCAAAATCCACGCAGATCAAACGAGAGATGTGCAGATACATGGAACAAAACAGAAAAAGAGAAGTGAAACTTGACACCGCTAGATGATTTATTAATGGTTCCTATTCACCGAGACAGCTCTCTCTCTCGCGAGAGAGGAATATTATCATATTTGCACATAATTCCAATGGACAGGCCCTCGATGCATTCGTGTATTACTGATTTGTGAATTTCTGGTTTTGTTTAATGGATTAATTGGGTCTCTAATGTAGACTGGCATGCATACGTGTAGTTTGTAAAAAAGCACATTGCAATGGTAGAGAGTAGAGACGGATGTGGGGTGGGGGTCAAGTGTATTAAACGCTGAATGAATCTCAACAAGTTTCACCTTCCCGATCTCACTCATCCATCTCGAATGCGAAGTGTATCAGCCCCTATGAAGTAGGGATGTCGTGGTTTTATATAAAACATGCAAAACCGACTCCACTAACTGACAATGCTTAATCCGTATTATAAGCGATAATCTTCGGGTTTTAGTCTGTCGGCAACCATGCAAGGAAAAAGCAGATGAGAAATTTTCTTATCAGCCATTGCTTATATGAACATCGGGAGCACTTACTTTCCTTTTCACTGCCGTGGGAAATGGGGGAGGGGTCGCGGGGAGCTTGCTCTAAAACTTTTTCGACCGAGGAAAAAAACCCAAAATTTAAAAGAATAAAGGGGGAATGAAAGGAAAGAGAGTAAAATATTAAATTATTTTCTTGAATATATTATGTTAAAGTCTGCCAAGGTATTTTGTCCCTTTTATTGCTTTAGCTCAACTATTCATATTTCTTCCCCGTACGCCTTGTTCTTCTACTCATTTTCTATTTAACTCACTTCGCCACCGTCCTCTTTCAATTGCACTTCGTAATAAATGCATTTTTATATTTCATCTTTAGTTAATATTGAATGGGCTTCTGAAAAGGACATTTGGAAAAAGGTATTTACTCTCTTCTAAGTGTACAGTATGTCTGCCCTATTAAAATATTGGACAACAAGGTCTTCTTTCCTTTTCGGCATCCAATTGGCAGTGAATTTAAATCTAAACCTACATGATACCATCTCAAATTAATATTTTTGTTCTGGAATTGATTGGTATAAATATGTGATACTTTGTCCATTACATTTTCAGGTAAATATTATTTATGTGAATCATCGGTATGTAAGTGCTTTCATGATTATATTAAACTTTGATTTTTTTTTTGAAAAATGTTTCAGAATTGTATGATAAAATTCTGCATTTTCAGTATGAGATGAGCATTTCCCGAAGCATTTAGTGAATTTCATTACCTATTTTGCTATAAGCCAATCAGATGCATGAATTTCAGAAGCTTATAACAAATATTGTCAGTTAGTGAAATGCTCCCAGGCACCCATGTTGCGAAAACTGGAATATTTGCTAGGGGTTGGGTGAAACTCCCATCCTTCTGGTATTGAAAGGCCGGGAAAAGCGATGTTGCTCGGGGAAATAAAATTCCACAATTTACTCCAGCCTTGAACTAATAAATATGTTTTATTTGATACCTTTAATTTTGTTTTTAATGATGCACGTCTTCGATCTTTCAGTAGAAATTTTCCAGATTATTTTAATGTAAAAAATGATGAAGCAGACATAGTGAATAATGATATACGATCACGATCGAATTGTTTATGACAAGGCGCCTCATGCACAACAGGATATTCCCAAGGCGCATTTTGAGGATATTCATTTACGAATTTTTATGATAAGGCGCGATATTCGTATGAAATGGATGGTTTAAAATTGGAGCAAAAACTACGCAAATATCACAATGTAATATCACGCACACACACACACGTATATACATGCATACATACATATATATACAGACACATGAGGGATGGAGTGTCGGCATACTATCCAACGGAGGTTTTCCGAATGGCATATCGTCTGCCGGTTTGGATCGGTTAGCCGATGTGACTGTACTGTGGTAGAAGGGGAGTTTGTAATTCTGACTGTTCCTATATCGTCATGAAAGTAGCAGTCATTTGTAATCTTCTGAAACCAATTAACGGCTAATATTTCCCCCAGAGATAGGTATCTGAACACTCTAATTGCAGGAATGATCAAATTTTATACACAATGAAAACCAAATGAACGAAATTATAACACACCACAGGCATTTGATCATCATTGCCTTCTGTACCAGCAAACTGCTCTTTCTTACTGAACCGTTAGGAAGGTCAAGGGTTTTTTCATCAGTTCGCCAACCAATCGGATTCAAGGTCGGAAGGAATTATTCCTTTCAAGTAAGTAATTATCAGATATCATTTTCCATTCGTCTGCCATATCTGGCGAGAAATAACTCTTTTGTTTACTTCCTAAGAGGATGACATTTCATAGCACTGGCGATGCTTCGGGATATCAGGGATAACTCCCTCCTTTAATGTTACAGTCACAACTACGAAACCGTCTCCAAACTGACCGATAGTCTGTCATTGGAATTAACGTTATAAATCTGGTCGGTCTCGGGTCAAGTTTTCCAAGTGTGACTGCGGCATATAATAGACCATTTTCGTTCAGAGAACAAACAATTCAGAAGCCTTGCCGATATTTGTGAAGCATTCGAATTAAAGTTCTCAATTAAAATGATGAGTTGTGGTTATTGGCTCATACAGGCCTGAAGTATAATGAATGTACGATCCCGTCTTGAAAATATTGCTTTATACTGTAGCGTTGTGCAAATAATGCATTTTTGTGTGTCAATAACTCGAACAATAGAGAGGTTTTTGGAATTCTGCATATCTCATCCTCTTCACATAACCGCTGAATGGAATGCTACCACAATTATGAGTGGAGAATGTCCGTTCATTGTGCTTGGTCAAGGTTGATTGTATCCCATTAACATGATGACTGAGTGTGTAAAGCGATTGGATAGGCTACTCGAGTCCTAAGTGCTGATAATTAGCGGGCTTTTGCAATCACAACACAGACGCTTCCTGGTACACTTGGAATCTATTTAAAATGACCATCGAATCACAATAAATAGGTTAGAGGTCAGTATGCAATATTGTTAAACCGGGGACCGCAGATCGTCCTTAGATTCTGTTTCTGTTTCTGTTTGTGGTAACTCCCGCAGGAACCCGGCAGGACAGCATTTTGCTGGTAAACGCCAAGCAGGCATATAACCAATTACCTATGAAACACTTTGCGTCTAGGTTAATCAGTCATAGTGGCTGACGTTACAGACGACAGATATCACTCTCGGGCCTTTTTATCAAAGTGGAGACAATGGCAGAGTTGGGATTCGAACTCACAACCTTGCGATTATGAGTCCAATGCTCTAACCACTGGACCACACGACCCGATTCGGAGCTGACGAAAATTGCAAATATGTCGTTTGCTCAGGAGCCCAGGACGACACTGTTGTTTTTATTTACCAATATTCGACAAAGACTGCTTTGTGATGTAGTGCTTTTGACAATAGGTTTTCAATGTTCCAGGAAGCTTCTGTCTAGTGTTGCGAAACTCCCTATATTGATACGTCGTTTGTCATTAGTTTAATCACATACTTTACGATTGCACCTGCTAGTGCACATTTTCCACTCCCTGTTGAGGACTTTAGTCAGTCACCATAGTCATGGGAAGGGAAGTGTCATTTGTAATATTGTAGTACCCATCTCTTCTATATCTTTCACTCTCCATTTTTGGCGAAACCATACATCCGGGCAGCATTTCATGAAAGTTTTTTTGTCAGTTATTTTCATTACCATCTGTTGTAAGCTACTGAAATATTCACACCTGATTGGCTGAGATAAGAGCGTTTAAATGAAAGTCATTGACGAAACCGGCCCATCGAGGTCTATGCTGTTCTACCGCCATTGTAAGACACCTTTATATTTGCTCTGCCGAATTATTGCTCCGCTGTAAATTCCACATACTAATGGAATGAACAGCCTCAACCCTGGATTTAATACCATAGGGGCCTACCTTACCCTAAACCTAACCTTAAACCTAACCTTGACCCTAACATAAAACCATTTTCCAACCCTAGTTCTGACCTTATCTTAGACATGTTAGACGAAATAAGCCTGGAGCAATTCTAGGACGCCTCCTCAATATTATCACGAACCTACTCTACCATTATCGTCGTGTTGTATCGGCATGCAGCCTTGTAATGTCATTTTTCTATCAAATCCACGGGGGACATCAACGACTTTCTATCTTATCTCATGCATGGTCGAGATCGAGGGACCGAGCGGCCCTTGATTAATCAACGCTATTTATTTGACTATACGTTCCTCCGTGGAAGTGATCCTTGCTATAAAAAAAAACTGACCCAGAGAACTAAATAGATGGAATGAAATCATTCATAGATCAATTTGCCAAAGAGACAGAGTGGTGGGTAAGGTAGTATGTAGTTTAATAAAGGACTTTGCACGCTCACTAATGCTACACTTCAGTTAAATCAACGGAACTGAATCTAAACCGATCGATGGTATATCATTGGTAATAAAGTAATAGCTGTTCTCGGTCTTGAGTCGGCTCTGCCGGTGTGACTAGAGCATATGACACGACACCATTCCGTTATCATTCATGTATTAAGGCATACTTGAACATGATTTGCTTAGTATAATGGAGATAAGTATACAAGGACATAATATTCTTGGATACTATTATAGTGAAATAAATATGCAGCCAGGGAGCGGCTCTTCGCAGTAACTGTTTGTTGGCCCCTGTTTACATTTCTTTCTCAATATTTACTAATTATGATTTAATGATTTTTTTTATTTCTATGGGCATGATAAAGGGCTCCATGCACTCACTACGTTATTCCACACACGATACCATCACAATATCATTCATGTATAAGGCCTACTTGAACATGGTTTGCTTTAATATAATAGCGATACATACTTCATATACATAACCAGAGCCAGCTAAAGCCTGGAGGGTTTTTTGCCTCTGGTTAATTAAATTTTCATGTGAAATGATAATAATTTAATATCTTATATTGTATTTTATGTTAAATTTTGTTCATCGTAGTTGTTTTGTTTACTGAAAAAAAAATGAAAATGAGAATGAAATTAAATAAATTTGAAAATATAATTTGATACAACTAAATGGAATTAATATACTTAACATAGTAGGCCTACATTATTGCATTTGAAAATAATATTTTTTCAATGTAATAGTCATGACGATATACTTAAAGTTATTATGCTTGAACTTGTCAGACTGTTACTTTCTTTTACTTAAAGACAGTGATATCAATCCAGTACTGACTTCATTTTTATTTTGGGTGATTAATTTCTATATATTACATATCTATTTGTATGTTCCTTTTGAGTATGATTTCCTGAAAAAAAATTGAAATTAAAATATAATGAAATAAATCTTGCAATACATCTTTATCGTTTCATGAATTAGTGATTTGTCAGGGTTTTTTTCTCGTTAGTTACTAAAATGGGCAACAATACTGATGTCTGTAAGCAAATTTGTAAGGCAATTAATGTGACTGCCAAGGCCGAAAAAGATTAATTAAAGGATTAATATCGCTCAGTCTAACAAATTTTGTTAAATAAGCGAAAAGGCAAAACATTTTAAATTTCGTCAAACTTTCGTCAAAATCGGATGAAAGATAATGAAATTATGTTTGCATCATATTTCGACGAAACGTCATTATGCTATATTTAATTGCTAAGCTGATGATGACATCTCATACATTTGCTTTTTTACTTTAAGATTGCATTATAATTTTTCCAATTATGATTATCTAATCTTTTTTTTTGTGTAAAGACGTTTGTGAACATAATACATATAAAGGATAAAATCATGAAGATTTGTAGTATATAAGGAATGGAAACGTGAAATCATCAGCTAATTCATTGCACAAGACGACATATACAAGTGTTTCACCTTATAGAAACTTTGAAATTTATTAGCGCCTTTGCTTTGTATTGTGCTTCTTAGGCTTTGCTCCTTTTATTGAACTCATTTCATTCCGAGCTTGAAGTACCACTTCGAATTTAATCATGACGATGTCCTTGACGTTTTATGAAATAAAGTTTTTCATCAAACGTTTTCGTTTTTGAAATCCGTTACCATGGTTGTGTGTTACCCAAGGCGGAATCATGCCTCCGGTTTTATTTTACACCTTCCAGCTCTTTCATACGATAGTGTTTCCATCCCGACCGTGTGCTTGAGGGTTTCCCTTACCATTTTCTGTGAAAATGTCCACCTCTGATTTAACTATAGGTGCATAGATCACTTCTTGATTTCCTTTCATTCTGCCAGGACGCGGTGTAAATTCTTGAGCTATCCAAGGCAGGTGCAAAACTACCGTCACCATGGCAACAGCATCATCGCTATGAGCTATAGTCAGCCGATTTTCCCCGTTCTCCATCCTCTATATCAGCAGTGTTTCATGAAGCATTTTGTCACTGATTTTCACTGACTAATTTGTTCTGAGCCAATCACACGTGAGGTTTTCGGTAGCTTTTAACAACGGTAGATGAAATCCATTAACTTCTTGTTCCATGAAATGCTCCGTAGAATTGATTTGACCATGTCGAGGTTTGTTGCATAGGGTTGCGAAATGAGCGTATATTCCACGTCTTTATTTTGGCAGCGTTAGTTGAATACAGTAGCCTTCTCTTTAAAGGACAAGTCTACCCCAACAAAAAGTTGATTTGAATGCAAAGAGAAATATCCAACAAGCAAAAATTTTTGTGAAAATTAGATTTTAAATAAGAAAGTTATGACATTTCATATTTTTCTTATTGTCACAAAACAGTTATATCCACATCCTGGTAAGTATGCAAATGAGGAGCCTGATGGCGTCATCTACTCACTATTTCTTGTGTATTTTATTATATAAGATATGAAATATTCTATTTTTGTCCTCATTGTCAACTGAAACAACGTTTAGTACCTCCCTGAACATGTGGAATTAAAGTTGTTTAATGCTGTATGGTTCAGACAAGTTTGTCCTCATTGTCAAATATGTATAAAAAAATACAGGAGTAAAAAAAATACCATCTTTTTCTATAATTTTGATTAGGGCCTATGTTAACCGGCTGGGATTTTTATTTTACCCAAGCATGCAGATATGTAATTTTGAAAATGTTGTTGTTGTTTCACTGGTTCTCTGTTACTATGACTGGAGAACCGGTGGTACAACGTACCCAAGAAATTCAGTGGGTCAGGTATGGCGTACAAGTCAATTTTTTTTATAAACAAGTGGAATGCCTCTGGCCGTCTCACCTGCATCACGCGGTTCAATATAGCAACAGTGCTGACTTTGAATACTACTCTAACTCGCACAAGATGTTCAGTGATACATGGTTACTCTTATGTCCACTTTTTATGAACTAGACCAATAAACTTACAGAGATTCACCAAAAAACCCCAACATGGCCAAAGTTCATTGACCTTACATGACCTTTGACCTTGATCATGTGACCTGAAACTCAAACAGGATATTCAGTGATACTTGATTACTCTTATGTACAAGTTTCATGAATCAGATCCATAAACTTTCAAAGTTATGATGGTAATTCAACAGATACACCCAATTCGGCCAAAGTTCATTGACCTTTGACCTTGGTCATGTGACCTGAAACGTGCACAGGATGTTCAGTGATACTTGATTACTCTTATGTACAAGTTTCATGAATCAGATCCATAAACTTTCAAAGTTATGATGGTAATTCAACAGATACCCCTGATTCGGCCAAAGTTCATTGACCCTAAATGACCTTTGACCTTAATCATGAGACCTGAAACTTGCACAAAATTTTCAGTGATGCTTGATTACTATTATGTCCAAGTTTCATGAATTAGATCCATAAACTTTCAAAGTTATGATGGGAATTCAACAGATATCCCCAATTCGGCCAAAGTTCATTGACCCTAAATGACCTTTGACCTTGGTCATGTGACGTGAAACTCATGCAGGATGTTCAGTGATACTTGATTAACCTTATGTCCAAGTTTCATGAACTAGGTCCATATATTTTCTAAGTTATGATGACATTTCAAAAACTTAACCACAGGTTAAGATTTCGATGTTGATTCCTCCAACATGGTCTAAGTTCATTGACCCTAAATGACCTTTGACCTTGGTCATGTGACATGAAACTCTAATAGGATGTTCAGTAATACTTGATTAACCTTATGGCCAAGTTTCATGAACTAGGTCCATATACTTTCTAAGTTATGATGTCATTTCAAAAACTTAACCTCAGGTTAAGATTTGATGTTGACGCCGCCGCCGCCGTCGCCGCCGCCGTCGCCGCCGCCGTCGCCGCCGCCGCCGCCGCCGCCGCCGCCGCCGTCGCCGCCGCCGTCGGAAAAGCGGCGCCTATAGTCTCACTTTGCTTCGCAGGTGAGACAAAAAGCGCGATGAAGCAAAGCGAATGAGAGAAAACATTGACCCTTTCAAAACAAAAAAACAATTTTGTGAAGGATGTTGTTATTCATGAAATTATGTCATTATTTACCTTTTTTCCTTTTCTTGATATTTTTTCTTCTATGTCTTTTTTTTTCACAGATGTGCAACTTTTGGGAACCAAGTGCCTCAAAGCCCCAAATCTACACACCACTGTATAGGACACTTTCGAAAAGACGGGGATCATGCGGGCGGGCGTTCGCAAAATCCGGTATGATCCAGTTTAAATCAGACTTGATTGCTTTTAGCGTTCAATTACACTAAACATCAAAGTAACTTGGTTACAGGTTCTTCATTGCATTTTACAGTCACACCAACGAAACAGACTCCAAACCGACCGATGACAGTTAATTGCAAATAACCTACTAGTTTCGATCCTTCCCCAGTGGGATTCGCTGATGTGACAGTGACTATACGGCATTCGGTATAGAAATGGTTTGGCGGCGATACAAGGTCATTGAGGCATTACAGCATTATCAGAGAGTAAAAAACGATATTTGATTAAAGACTAAAAATCAAGAGTAATTGAGACGAACTAAATTGATCAAAAGGTGCCTTTTAATGAACTGTACTTGAATGAAATTGTCTGGGGTATCCATCCAGTAGTATAATACTCATTACATTAATGCACATTATTTTGAGGGAATACTTTTTGCTGAAAGGTCACATTAATAACAATCTCTCCCATTGGAGTTAAGTCTACTTTAATTTGAACCTTGGAGTTTTAAATGATTCCATCATCACTAGCAATCCTGCACATCCAGTTTGAATTTCCATCCCAAAATCTCTCTCTTAGTACAGTGATTTCGATGTGAAACTTTTTCAGTTCGGT
Source organism: Lytechinus variegatus (assembly GCF_018143015.1). Lineage (NCBI taxonomy): Eukaryota > Metazoa > Echinodermata > Echinoidea > Temnopleuroida > Toxopneustidae > Lytechinus > Lytechinus variegatus. The sequence goes on along the minus strand of NC_054746.1, from coordinate 3,123,668 downwards.
TACAAGCTTTCCTTTTATAAATAAAACACACTCTTCATTCAATGAATATTTATGAATACAAAATATTTTATTATTTTTTGAGATATAATACGTCATAAAAACTAAGCAAGCTCCATGATTTACAGTGCTCATCACGACACAACCTAGAATGAAACCTCGAGATATCACTTCTACAGAATCAGAAAAATCTGTGGAACAGAAAACTAATTATTACGAGGGAAACAGAAAGGTAAAAAAAAGTTTTAAAGATTTGAGCCTCTAAAATAATTGAAATATGCCCTCCCTATACTAATTAATTACTAAATGTTCCCTGCTTACCCCTTTCTCCCTTTATACCCAGCACTCAAATTCACTCATATTAAACATTAATGTGATTAATAATTCTATTTCCGTTTTTTCAGGTCACTTAGGTGATGTTCATAAATTAATTAATTGTAAAGCATCTCATCTTAGTGTCGCATTTTTCATTGTCTGATTTGATTTTCAGGGACCTTAACGTTTTCAAATCTTCATGATTTACTTTCCGTGTGCCGTTTTCATGAAACCAAACCTCCACTATTATGACAATGAGTTTTTTGCTCATTTGGTAATCATTTGCCTTTAGATACAGATTTTCTTATGACAGAAAAGAATTCCATTTACAATCTGAACGTTATCGTGCATGAAAGGAAAATAAAAAGCATGCATGCACCATCTCGATGTTTGTCTCTTTTTCAACATTTAATTAAATAATAGTACTAAATTTTGATACTTCTTGGGAAAACCCTAGAATTTAAAGATTCTAATAAAATACAAAATACAAATGAAGACGATTGTATATACAGCTATCATTCTCGGGCATAAAGGATCAGATTGAGGTAGTATAGGCCTATCTTTTAGTTAATGTTTTGATTGGGTATGTGTAGGTATATCTAGGCACATTTTGTGGGTGATCAATATCGTTTTTTTCCAAGCACCTGGCGAAGTTTTCATGCAAAATTGGCACGATCGCGGGCTGAGTGTTGCACTTGATACTTTCTACTAATCACGCTTAAACTCTCTGCCGCCAATTTTAATGAGAAAGTATGGTTCCCTGGGAACCCGTTCGCTTGCCATAAACGGCACGAATAAACCATTAAAAACTAGTAAAAAGAAACCCCCTAGACAAACGTGCCTAGATAATTCTTAATACATCCCCTGCCAAGCTCACTTACCTAGTTTGTCATTGAACTGCTTTGCGATAATACCATGCCAATACACATCAAGGAAAGCGGTTCCTTGTGATTAGTATTCGGAACTATGGGGAGACTTGACACATTAACGGGAAATCCTACACTTTAAAAACTGTAGTGTTAAAACTGACACCAACTGACACCAGAGGACCACACCCTGAGGCGTTAAAATTACACCCTAAAGATTGAACATAACACCAAAGAGTGTAAATGTAACAACCAAAGGTGTTGTAATAACACCTATACGTAAAACTAACACCACCAATTTAACACCGGTGTAAAATAACTGGTGTGGTCCTCTATGTACACCGGTTAACACCACAGTTTTTGCTGTGTATATTCTTTGTAGTTTAAATTCGGAGAGTACTAGTGAGTTTACGAAATTGCAACGGGTGAGGATTCTACAACATAGTAAATCTATTGAAAATGCCCGCCAAATCACAATGACAGCCGAGGGGTCTTTGTCGAAAATTGGTAAACCGGGAGTGCTGATCATCGTAACATTCGGTTGTCCAGCGTCACAGACGACACTGTATGTTTTGATTCACTGAGACTACTGTTGCATGAATAACGTTTTACATTAGATTTCCTACGTGCCACAAAGCGTCTGTGTAGCTAGTGGTTGCTAAAACTCATTATTATTAACCTTATTAACGCTAATATTGCATATGCGATGATTGGGGCATGGATGGCGCCACTGTTAGGTTGGCGCAAATGAGACAAACGCAGAGAGAGAGAGAGAGAGAGAATATAATCTGATGAAAGCAAAAAAAAAATAAACATTTCATATGCGATGATTGGGACAAGGATGGCGCCACTGTTAGGGTCGCGCAAAGGAGACAAACGCAGAGAGAGAGAAAGAAAATATAATCTGATGAAAGCAAAAAAAATAAAATAAACAATGCATATGCGATGATTGGGGCAAGGATGGCGCCACTGTTAGGGTGGCGCAAAGGAGACAAACGCAGAGAGAGAGAATATAATCTGATAAAAGCAAACAAAAAATTAACATTGCATATGCGATGATTGGGGCAAGGATGGTGCCACTATTAGGGTGGCGCAAAGGAGACAAACGCAGAGAGAGAGGGAGAGACAGAAAATATAATCCGATGGACATCAAAAATAAACATTGCATATGCGATGATTGGGGCAAGGATGGCGCCACTGTTAGGGTGGCGCAAAGGAGACAAACGCAAAGAGAGAGAGAGAAAAAAAATAAACATTGCATATGCGCTGATTGGGGCAAGGATGGCGCCACTGTTAGGGTGGCGCAAAGGAGACAAACGCAGAGAGAGAGAGAGAAAATATAATCTGATGAAAGCAGAAAAAAAAAGACATTGCATATGCGATGATTGGGGCAAGGATGGCGCCACTGTTAGGGTCGCGCAAAGGAGACAAACGCAGAGAGAGAGAAAGAAAATATAATCTGATGAAAGCAAAAAAAAATAAACAATGCATATGCGATGATTGGGGCAAGGATGGCGCCACTGTTAGGGTGGCGCAAAGGAGACAAACGCAGAGAGAGAGAAAGAAAATATAATCTGATGAAAGCAAAAAAAATAAACAATGCATATGCGATGATTGGGGCAAGGATGGCGCCACTGTTAGGGTGGCGCAAAGGAGACAAACGCAGAGAGAGAGAAAGAAAATATAATCTGATGAAAGCAAAAAATAAAATAAACATTGCATATGCGATGATTGGGGCAAGGATGGCGCCACTGTTAGGGTGGCGCAAAGGAGACAAACGCAGAGAGAGAGAGAGAGAGAAAGAAAATATAATCTGATGGAATGCAATAAGAAAAAAAAAATATCATGAGTCTTTCGTCAATGAAGGGTAGTTTTTGCCGAAAAAATAAGAATTTTGACGTGATGCGATTTCAGTCTTACATTTTGGGCGTTGTTTGTGTAGATGCGTCAATATGGATAGGCTATGATTATTATGGTGACGACGACTATACGATGTGGTTTTTAATGGTAATCATTATCATTTATTTTAATTTACCTCCACTCTACACTCGAATAATAGATTGAATTCAACAACTTAATCTTACCATGTGGTCCTGTATCACAAATTTTCAAGATATTTCTTCCCTAAGTAGACACCTCTGACCATTACACATCATTTTCTAGTCTAAACATGCTAAAAAGGGATTACCCTTCATGGATAGAAGTTTTGTATGCTCATTACAAAAATTCAATTTCTTCCCTATAATTTGGTGAACGTGAATTTCCTTCATTTAGTCTCCTTCCAGGCAGAAATCCATGATCCATCGCTGATTAATTTTTTTGTCGGTGTAAAATGCCAATGCAAAATCTAAATATGAATAGACTAATTCAAACCTACCAAATTTTCGTATAATAATTATAGGCCTACAAAAGTCAGGGGGTCGTTGGGTAATTTTACCATTATTTATCCTACTATGAAAACCTCAATCAACTGTTGAGCCCCGTAACCATGGTAGTTGTTTTAACTACCGTGGGGACTTTAATTTGATTATTTGCCATAATAGCAAAGTTGTCATAGTTCTGTTTTTTTTTACATAAACGATCCCCAGGTGTTAAAGCAAGATAACCCAACCTGCTTTGGCTCCTCGCAAGTTCGACTGGGTTATAAACATTTTCATTAGTATTTTTAGTGCTTTGATTTATTCCCCCATCTTAGGTCGTTTGTTCCTCTACCGTAAGGCATAATTATAGTCATAAAGTTTTCTCATAAAGTCATCCAACCTGCTCTCACTGCAATATTATCATAATACAGAAAGCAATTTATGAGGAACCGATTATCTAGGTGTCTATTCACTGGTGCACTCTATATTATCCCGGCTACACTGCCAAAACTTAGGTGTTGATTTAACACCAGCTCGGAATTTATGTCTGTCCACACCAGAGCAGTGTTAAACAATACCATTTTGGTCTAGCACCAGATATGTGTTTATACAACACCAATTAGTATTAAAACAGCGTCGGTTTGATTCCAGACTGGTGTTATTTCAATACTTCTCTGGTGTGGACATATATAGATTCTTCGCTGTGTTAAATCAACACCGGAGTTTTGCAGTGTATATCTCCAGCTACTATATGCCTTCGGTGCGTTCAAGGAATTGATCCTAACGCGGGAACCCAATCACCTCACCTGGGTTGAGTGCAGCACAACGTGGGTAAATAATCTCGCTGAAGGAAAGACGCGTTGGCTGGGAATCGAACCCACATCCCTCACTTTGAGAGACGAGAGTCGTAACCACTAGGCCACTACACCCCACAAGATAATTTATCATAGACGTAACCGTGGGTCATCTATATGGCCCCTGCTGCTCCGTTCACCATAAATAGAAATGGTCATATAGGTCATAGCCTTTTCCATATCTGCCCCAGACCTTCCCTTTCAAATTAAATCCTAATTTTCCACATTTAAATCCATTCATAAACTCCCACCTTTATCGAAATAATGAATGTTATGTTGCATACAGTATGTTAAGTTGAATATATTTTTTTTTTATAAGTTGATGATATGACATATACTTTATTTATCATTTTGAAGCGCATCGAGATTCTCCCTATAATATTGTATACATCATTTACATCTTTTTAATTATTATCATCATTATCATTTTATCATTGTTATTTTTATCATTATAATTATTATCATTATCATTATTGTCATTATGATTACTATCTCATTGTTATTATTATTATGTGATTGTTAATAACTACTTCTAATGGGGGCTCGTGGGGGGGGCTTCTCTTTTTGATCGTCCGTAAGGCCCGTGTGGAGGTACCGTGGCCGAGAGGTCTAAGGCACCGATTAGACATTGAAAGTCAGGGGTTCGATTCCCGACAACTGTACATATTCCCATGAGCAAGGTATTTAATCGACAGTGCTCTTTTATCCTGATTTCAAATAAATGAAAAATGCTAATGCATTCTTGAAACTAGGTATGGACTTTTTTATATTAAAAGCAAAAGAAAAAATAAAGAGATTGAAAAATCCGAAATCAGATATACAGCAATTTAATGCAATCTGTTGATGGTGACCGAAATATTCCAACTACATGTACCAAAATTCAGGAAGTACGTTATGTTGTGATAAAAACTGATATGATTATATTATTGACCAGTGAAATGTACCCGTTCTACTCAAGCTCAGTTTGGAATGCAATTACAACCCCTGTCTTCTCGTGTTACTGTTAAAAGCAAGCACTGACAAACGTGACATAACGTAATTCAATAACAAATTCGAGCGGTAAATGTAAACGTACGCGCAGAACTTAAATACACGAATCAAAATTGAATACGGACGAGTAAACAGAAATAAGATATCATACAATTTCAAAAGAAATTGGAAGATTTCATAAGAAAATGTAAGAAATCGGGTAAACGTTGTTGAATGTTTATCCTCTACCCCATTGTTTCTTTCTTGATAATAGGGAGTTGAAAAATCAACTGTCAAACTCCTTCACGACAAAGAGGTCTTTGTCGAAAATCGGTGAAGCAAATCTGCAGTTTCATTCTGGACTCTTGACAAACGAATCTCAGAATCTTACGACGATCAGGTGTCACCGTCCACTTGTTTTCGACAAAGACCTTTCAGCTGTTCATTGTGATTTGACGGGCATTTTCAATAGATTGTCTATGTTGTAGAATACGTCCCCGTTGCGATTGTCAAAAACTCGTTATTAATGAAAAGCGCAACCAACAAGCTAAACTAATTTTCTTTGGTATCATATGATTTTCCAGCTGAATGCATTTGACGCTGATCTATATATTGATCATGTGATACGGAGCTGAACCATATTTAGCTTTATTCATTAGCACATCCTTCTCATAAAGTGCCATAAAGTACAATATTCCGCAGGTGATATGGGTTGGGGTCATGGAGGCGATATTAAATTTGAGGTCGTGGTATTTACATTGCGGCTTATCTCCAAAAGAGCTGCGGTGGAACGGGCGTTGGGCGAGCAATGGCAATAGCATTCGGCTCCCTGCAGCAGCTAAATGAATAAATAATATAATCATTTCAATTTCTCTCAGCATTGTTTTCTTTTCAGAATACAATTTAATACGTGAATATCATCGGAATTTCAAATTAGTCCATTCAGATTAATCTTGAATACTTTTAGTATATAATAAATTTTGAACACCAGATACTACCACCACTATAATTATATACGCTGTTCTATAGAATAAACGACATTTCATCATGTACTGTAATTCAATTACTTAATCTCAATTTAGCAGTTAATAATAATTCGATTTCGATAAACAATACACAGAGAAGGAATTCTTTTAATCCAAATATAAAAAATACGTAGGCACTGTGAACATAATTTTATTTCCTGAAACTCCTAACTTTCAATCTTTGCTTTCCTGCAGATTCCCGTTTTATGGCTTCATTATAGTATTCATTACGATATCGAAATAAAGTTGACACCAATGAATCAAATATCGATATCGATGATCGATCAATATATCAACAAATATTCGTGACGTCACTTGAATATTAAAATCGCACACTTATTTCGTTTTTGAATGAACTGGGTGGTGTTTCATCAATATTTTCGTCCGACAAGTTGTAAGATCTGACAACTTTCCTGTATTTTGATTGGTTGAGAAGCATTGTTACCATAGTAACTGTCGAATAACACAGGACTTGTCGGATAAAACATCTTACAAGTCCTTTCATGAAACGCTCCCCGGTATGTGCTCTGATATTTTGGGTACAATCTGCATATTGTTCAGATTTCTTTCAAATGGCGCAATAGTCGTATTATGATTGCTCATGGGCTACCATGCTGAAATTTGACGAAATGAATAAATAGACAGATAAAGCAATTAATAAATAAGGAGATTAATAAATAAATGAATAGATTGGTAGATAGATAGATAGATAGATAAATAATAGTTTGAAATTTATTACCATCATTGATATTTTTCGACAATGTAATTTATATCATTCCACGATTTCTTGCTAATTTCGAATGTATTTTTATTGCAAGGCAATACATATAGATATTGCGGTGATTTACTAAACAAGAACAATTCAAAGACAATATCAGATATTATGTTTTAAGAACTATGCATAGCCTTTCATATTGATTTAGTAGCATTTTAACAGCGCTATCCACTATATAATGTTTAGATTTCCAGTTATCCACTCTCGATGTTTTTATGTTAGAAGTTTATAATGCTACCTTACTCTTGTATTTTCATGTTGAATGATGTTTGTTTGTTCCTTTGCAAAGCAGTTTTTTAATACTGAACAGGCCAACCATGCAGTATAAAGTAGATAAAAACAAAATTAATATATAAACTATTTGAATTAGTGTTTCTCAAGATCAGGAAAAGATTTTTTGTGAAACTCATACATATTTTCAATTCTACCTGAAAGCAATTTACATACATACACACACACACACACACACACACACACATATATATATATGTAATCATAAATGGTATAGTAAATGCCGTAAAAATAAAATCATAGATTTTAAAAGGAGCATAGCTCTCAAAAATGAAAGGTAAAGTCACACTCTTCGTCAGTGCCCATGATGTGACAAAAAAGAGAATTCAAAATCCGTTTCTGAAACAGTCGTGAAAAACACGTCTGTTCATGGGCATACGGATTGTGAAACTCACCTTTCAAAGAAATCAATGCGCTGAAGATGGAGGAAGCGCACTGTAAAAAACGCATCTAAAGACGCGTTGCCATGACTGCATATATATATATATATATATATATATATATATGTATATATATATATATATATATATATATATATATATATATATATATATATATATATATACAGTGCGTATAAAAAAGTTTACACTTAGCAAAAATCCTGTAAAATTATGCATTTGTAATATCCTGAAGATTTTTCCACATTTTAGCATTGGTACTGATCCATTTAAGCAAATGACGATGTAACTGTCAAAAAATGTTTCCGCTTGAGTGAGCACAACTTACTTTTGAAAAGTTTGTGAAAAATGATTTGCGCAGAACTTTGAAATAGTTATACGAATAGAAGTAGACCTTAATCATAAAGATCACGTTGAATTTAGCTAGTAATATTTATTTGAAGATATCTTTTAGGTTTTTAACTTGTTTCCTTGCCCAAAACACTTTGAAGGGTGCATTGCGCCCCCCACTCCCCCATGCACACACGAAGGCCATCGTGACGATGTGTGCTTTACACTGAGCTGTGATTTACATGAAATGGCTTAGGCTTGATTTTCATTTTGTTAATCATTGTCAGGCTTGGAAAAAGTGTGGAGAAACAAGTATTAAATGAAATGTAAACCCACTTTAAATGATAAAATCTTAGTGAAAAAATGCTGGGGATGTCTGATATAAACTTTTGTTCACATTTAGTAAAATGTCCTCTGATCCAGCTGGCACAAAAAGGGTTAATGTTGTGCTTACTAAGTGTTGAAATTTCAATTTGGGTGGCAAAATTGTTTCAAAATGCTTGAATGTATCCATTTATTACAATTGACCAAAAGTGCAATGGGAAATGTATGAGAAATGTTTCACAGGGTAAGTTTGACTTCGCCCTTTCCCCTTGACACAGCATGAAAACGAGCATTTCTGCGCAAACAGATTTCTGCAAGCTTTACACAAATGGACAGTGCTCACTCAAGTGTAACATTCTGTCAAAACTTTTAATTTCATTGGACAGATGAGACACAAACCCAAGATTATATGTGAAAAGATTTCCCAGATGTTGTATATTATTTAATTCCCAGGGCTTTTTTCAAAGTGTAAACTTTTTTTATACACACTGTATATATATATATATATATATATATATATATATATATATATATAATAAAATAAAATAAAATAAGCTCTGCGCGCTTTTTCAGTGAATTGTTAATGTTCAAATGGTATTGCCACTAGCCTTTATTGTTGCCTGAAGATCGCATCTGCGTGAAACTCCGAGTAGCAAATCAATAAAGTACTGATGAACCACACGTTATCTGTGTAACTTTATTTATTTTATTTCATGCTCTGCCTCATCACAGACATCGAGCACTCTTAATTACAAGGATAGCATTCACCAAGTGTATATATATATATATATATATGTATATATATATACAAGTTTAGGAAAAAAATCAAAGCATATTTCATTTTTATTACGTATAGGCCTATATCAGGAAAGGATTTCTAGTAGCATTATTGATGGATTTCCTGTGTAGTTTTTTCCTATCATTTAGAAAGGCAAATTTCAAAGAGGGAAAGAGTAAGAAAATTTCGTTGAATGCACTCTTTTGTTGCCTGGTGTCATAACAACCGCTCGGTATGGCTTCCGCATCACCTGCCATATACACCTCGGTATATGATACCGTAGATACATGACGCTCAAACCATAGCAACAGGCTCTGGAACGAGTTTCGTTGATCATGGGGACTATTCGCGCCGGGAGGCAAAACACTTTCAAGAACGGAGAAAATGTATTTCAAAGTGCCCTTCATGACAATGAACAACCAAGAAGTCTTTGTCGAAGATGGGTGAATAAAAACAGCAGGTTCTTCCTGGAACCTGGACAAACGTCATGTTTGCAATTTTACGTCAGCGGTTCACCAATTTTCGACAAAGACGTCGCAGCATTTTCAATATATTTACTGTGTTCTTGATTTCGTTTTGAGTCGCTGTGCGAAATTAAAATTCTCTATTGACTTGTTCCAACTGGTTTGCAAAGCTGTTCAGAGTATGATTTCCTTCTCCTTTTCTAGTACTTTCTCAAGTGTACTGCGGGAATAACCTCTGAATGCCCAATGATTTATACTGTTTATTGTTTGATTTCTTGTGATTCTTTTGTTTTGTAATTCATGTTCCTTTCAGTTTGTACTGATATGACATGTTGTTTTCAATAAAATCCATTACCTATCTATCTATATCTTTATCATTACATACAATTTACATGTGTGTATTCCGTTTGACCTCTGGATTATTCTAGGGTAGAGGGCAAATATATATATTTTGCCGGTAGTTGTAAAATCCATCAATTTATCTCCATTTTCACATATAGGCCTACGAGGTCAGGAAATCTCTAAACCTATATGACGCACTAAAACGTATCTTCCTTCCTCCTCCTGTATAATTCTGTAGAATATGAAAAATTTATTATTTTTTTTCATAGATATTATAACGCGGCTTTAAATTGAAGGGAAGTTCGGTCACCCCCCCCCCCCAAGGAAGTTGATCATTTCAAGTACCTGGGGTGAGAATTCATTAATGTGGTGACAATGGCAGGGAAATAAGGTATGGGTTTGAAGGCACTAAACAACATGAAGAAACTATGGCAAGGCCAGGACAAGCAGACAAAACTTAGACCTCTCAGAGCCTGCATCTTCCCCATTGCAACCTACGCCTGCGAAGCTTGGGTACTACGGAAGGCAGGTGAGCTAAGAATCTCTGCTCTTGAAAGCAAGTGTTATCGCAGGATTTTGAGAGTACCCTTGGTGGAACGATGGACAAATGAAGACATCAGGAATGAGCTCAAAGGTGCCTTAGTAGTGACTGGCTACTGGAATATGTGAGGAGGCAGAAGCTGGGATATTTTGATCATATCATGAGACATAATGGTCTGGAGAAGAGGGTCCTTGGGGCACACATTCCTGGTAAACGTAGTAGAGGAAGACCAAGATGTAAATGGGACAAAACAATGAGGGAGGTATTTGGTACCATCGAGAAAGCAACTAGAATAGCTCAAAACAGACGTTTGTACCAAGCTGCCATAAGGGAAGCTACTCTCTGATTAGAGTATGCTGTGACGACGCCAACGAATCTTTTATCAAAAGCCCTTCATGACAAAGCAGCCTTTGTCCAAAGCATGTTCCAAAGTGGTGATTCAAAACAGCAGTGTCGTCCTGCAACCTGGACAAACGACATATTTGCAATATTTCGTCCGGTTCGAATCTCAAGACGATGTGCTGTCCCCGTCCGCCTACTTTCGACAATGACCTTTAATCTGTCCATTGTGATTTGGCGGGCATTTTCAATAGATATTTCTCATCGTTTCAAAAAGTGTCTGCGAAGTGGATGCTAAATTACGCTATTATTGTAAAGGCATGGTCACACCGCCCGAGCGTTGTTGGAGCGGTCGTGGAGCGGAGAGAAAAAAAATCATCACCGCTCGCTACCGTTCACTATTTTCGATTTCGATTGTTTTTTTCGATTTAAGTTTTCGATTTTTTTCCCAATTTTATGAGCGAATTCGGCCCTCTTTCCCTACCGCTCCACGACTGCTCCAACAACGCTCGGGCGGTGTAACCATGCCTTAAAAGTGAATGCAATTCTAGTAAAAGCCGACAAATTGTTTATTTCTTGAAGGTTGAACAGACATGACAGAGGGAGAAATCTATGCTTTCAAAAATAACGGACAACGCTCACTGGCAGCAGGGCAGCTCCGTCAATTTAATCGCAAGCTGAAGAATTTATGAATATGATAGCTTTGCTATTATTTCAAATACCGTGAAAATTTTAAATTCTATTAGCTGCTAATAATGTGTGTGTGTGTGTTTGAGTTTTGTTAGACGTGTATCGATCAGATATGATCATTTACGTCTGGGACCGACAGACGTGACGAGGGCTCGAACCTCTGCTTCAATGTGTAACTTCACCACATAGCTTGGATTACAGGCGCACGCCACAACGCCCAGTTTGCTAATAAACTCTTTTTCATGGTAATTACTAAATCAGATAATGGCTAAGTTATAGTTATAATCCCTGTATTAAACGAGCCTCTGGGACCCGTTGCATAAAACTTTTGCCATAAAAAACTCTGTTAAATTTTGGCCAGATTCTTTTAATGTGTGATTATCAATGGCATAATTTTGTTTGCCAGAGTTTTTTTATGGCAAAAGTTTTGTGCAACGAGCCCCAGGTGTCCTCATTCCTATGTCTAAAAACAGTATCATTTCTATATTCTGAATACATGGTCAAAATTAAAATTGAGAATGTCCAATTTTCATTAGTATGACCCGGTTAAGCTTCGAATCCTGGACCTTTCGGTGATGATGCAGATTCATTTCCCACTAAGTACAAACATGACAAAGCTGGCATGGTTCAATATTTTAGGTTTGTGTATTCTGTATTACAGATAGATGTATCTGTGTTCCTATAATGGTAGGGTGGGAGGGGGAGAGAGGGGGTGTCTCTAAATGGACTATTATACCAAATCTGTCGACACGTACAGAAGAAGAAGAAGAATTAAGAAGAAGAGGAAGAGGATGAGGAGGAAGAAGAAGAAGAGGAAGAAGAAGAAAAGAAAAAGAAGAGGAATAAGAAGAAGTGAGAGAGTGGGAGACAGAAAAATCGATAGAGAGAGGAGAGGGGAGAGAGATAATAGCAATAATAGCAATAATTTCAGATGTTACTGTTATTTACAATGAGATATAGATTCCATTATAATAATAATATGCAACATTTATATAGCGCGTAATACAAATGTTTCTAAGCGCTGCATACTATTACCCCGGCCTTAGCACGGCTACCCTGATCGGGCGCAACGAGCGTTCAAGGAATTATAGTAGTCCAAAAAGTATCGTACGACATCGTATAGGGATATTGTTGAAGTCGACAATTTTTGCTGCTCCTGCTACGGCAGAGAAGAGCTTGTCATAAGCAGATCAACACCGTCATCCCAAAGTAAGACCATTCCCAATTAATAAAATTCCTCCATTTTTTTTTTTCATTTCTGATAGGGCGGGAAGGAAGTTAGCACTCCTAAAAGATGAAAACCTCTCGCCAAGCACACTTCAACTGTTGTCCGTGGCAACCGAGCAATCGCATCCCCGTAACAGGTTCGCCCATTTTGGACGTAATATGAAGAAATCAATAAAGTGTTTTCAAAACAGAGGTATAAAGCAAGCTCGCGCTATTAACTTTGATTCTGAGTTCACTGGTTTGCCGTTTGTTTGATTTAATTATACCAGTGCTAATCAATAAGTGAATTTGGCTACTGAATTAAACCTGTTTGCATCTCAAGCTGAAGATAAGTCGCAGTGCTAACACGATTCTAAAGATAGCTTTCAACTAAGCGCTCGGAACAAAGGTTTACGAATGATATCACGACCTGAGAGGTGCGATACTACTTATTATTTACCTGGTATGTTTTTATTTAATCTGTGAATAGGTTTCGAACTAGAACTATATATAATGTTATTGGTCACTTGCCTTTTCCGGCTTGGTTTCTGTCTTCTACATCCATGCAGCAGTTCATAAAAAGTTCCTGTTGCTGCAATCCGACCGACCTAAATCGTGTCGACTTTTATTTTTTTGTTTTGACCCCCACACCCTCCCACATGGAAAGGCGTCAACCGTCCCTACTTTATATACATTTTATACGTTTTTTTAAATAAAATTTCTTATTTTACGAACAAATTTAATCAAAAAATTATGAATGATTTGTAAACGTTATGAATTTCCATACGAACAATAGAATGAAATTGAATTGAATATGTAGCCGAACTTTCACATCATACCTACAAACAAAATGTGAACGATAAAATCCGACCGACCTGGGTGGGGGGGGGGGTGAAAAAAATCTGTCACAAAATTAGACTTTCATTTCTACAAGGTGACATTTTAGTTCACTGTATTCGCTCCGTTCGCGTTCAAATTTGAACCCCTATTTCTTTGTGTGCAGGAGTCGGCTTGCCGAGTAATAAAAAAAATAATAAAGACGCAGAATGCTCTATCTGAAGAACGAGAGTTTTTTTAGTGAGTTTTGCAATAAACCAGGTGCGTTGCTATGTCAGTTCATAAAGTATCTTTTATGAGGCATAATTGAACCCCCCTCCCCGTGATTAATCAACATAAACACGTACCCACGGTTCCAATCTGAATTGATTGTCGCTATGGCTAGAGACAAAACAAATAATCCCGATCGTCCCAAAAGGAAATAGTCCCGATAGTCATGAAAGTCATTATGTATATGAATGTTTCAGTATGACATCAATAATCGCAATTTCAACATAACAATATAAAATCGAGCAACATATAATGAATAAATATTGAAAATAAAAGGGAAAGAAGGAAAGGGAAAAAGGTAGACTGGCAAATGACGCACTTCATTTCATATTGCGAAAGAAGATGCGTCAATAATGGGTACATAATTCATAGTTGAGGGGCCGGTAGATGGGAGAAATAATTTTCCTGACTGGCCACTTAGTGATGCAGGAGATTACGCGGATGAATTGTGAATTATTGTTGCTATCTTTCCCCAGGGACAAGCCATTTGAGTTCGGTATCAGTCACCTTCGAAATGACAGGTTGTTTCCATAATACTTTTTAACAGTATGAACATGATGAAATATTCAAATTCCAAAATGCATTGGACATGTTGGAAATCATGAATGATGGAGGCGAGACCGAGTTTTGTCCATTAACAGAATTGCTGTTGAGAGATGTATTATCATTAACCTTCGAACCATCAAGACAAATACATCAATAGATACCCCCCCCCCCCCCGGTTTCTGTATCACCCTCAAACCATGAAAAACCTTGGCCTTGGCGTCAAGATAGGCCTAACCGGCACAGAAGAAAAAAAGAAGAAAGTTTAGAGAATCCGACCAGGACTTAAAATGTAATTTTTAAAAAAGAGTATCAAGTGAATAAATATAAATCTACATTAAACCTCGAAAAATTGAGAAAAAAATAATCATGGAAAAAAAATCTATTTGTGAATTATTAGTCTCGTTCAGACATATAGGCTGTTTTGGCCGGAAGGAAAGGACGGAGGAAGCCCAGTCGGAGTAAGGTTGGATGAAAGGTCGGTGGAAGTCCAGTCGGAGTAAGGTTGGAGGAAAGGTCGGAGTAGTGCCTGTCTGGACAGAGTCCGTGGGAAGTTATTCCGACCAACTCGTTCAGACGTGGGTTCCCATGCAGTAGGAGTGATTTTTTTTAACGCATGGATTGAAATTCCAAAGACATTTATATCTTGTCACGACCCGTGTCCTCAAAGATTTTTTTTCAATGGTTTGGCAGTATATGTTTTACGTATACGCTATATACTCCTTTTGATAAATGGGGCTTGGTTAGGATGGGCGAGACCAAGAAGAACTTGGGCCAGAATGGCAGATAATAATTGAGAGATATTTAGTACCAGGGTACCATCAGCCTCCGAACTGGCAGGAAGAATACAGTTAGTCCCCTTTCCCTGCTGTATCGCCCTAAAGGCTATCGATACCATCGACGTTTAGTGCGATAATCCCACTTTCTCGTTGAATATTTATCCTAACAACCAGAGAATGGGAGTGTTTGTTTCTAATTAATAATTCAAAAAACCTATCAACTTGATCACGTCTGAGTTTGCCTAGAGAGGACAGGTATATGACAGTGGCTAATTAATCAGCGAAATGGCGGAGCATACTATGTCTGCCATAGACTGGGTGGAGACAATTTGACTCGCGCCTTTCGTCGTCATGGGATATTTGTAATAGCAATTATTGGGAGAATCTAATTTGATTAGTAAATACTAAACTCTTTATATAATTGATTATAACGAAACTTGACTCGTCTTTAATGTATTCGGAATCTTAGTTTAATGTTGAATTTTACCATAGTTTGAATTTGTGGTGTATGTGTTGGGGTGACGAATGTCGCAACTTTGTAAACGCTATTTATTCCCCTTTTATTTAATTGACCTTTGATGTCATGCTTTTGATGGCCACCGGACTATTTTTTCCCCAATTTGTAGACATATCGGCAGTTAAAAACAAACCGACTATTGTTTAGAAACATGCATCACGTTATGTTCCCTCGGTGATACCGGCGTACAGACGTGTGTGTGGGGGGGGGGGGGGGCTGGGTGCCATGTCCCCAAATCGTTCCACGACCAAGAGAAAGAAGGGAGAGGAAAAATGAAATAGAGTAACAAAAATGTAATCATTTCAAAATTTATCTAAAAACTTAATTTTTGTATCGATATTAAAAGGTTCAACATTTTTGCTCACTCGCTTCGCTTGTTATCATCTTTTTAGAACTTTTGCTTCATCCGACATAATCGATCTAGCCCCTCATTTTTTTGTGGGGGTATCTTTTCACTGCTTGGTGACATTGTATGTCAATCATCAGTCATTTGTAAGTGAGAATTTTCTGATATACATTTATTTTCTCGAGTTCTTGCAGAAGAAATTTTTCTCGCGCATAAGTGAGAAAAGATTGAAACACCCCCAAAAGCTAGTTTTTCTAATACCATGACCAGCAAAAACGAAAAAAAAAGAGAAAAAAAAAAACTAATACATAATTCAGCTGAAGCATATCTCACCGTGCGTCAAGCGTTTTCTTGTCACGGCCCCTTGGGGACCCTTTTCATAAAGACTAAAAACTATGTTAACTTTGTCATCATCTTAACTACCATGGAAACCTTGATTGCGATTGGATCCTGAACACTGTCACCATGGTAGCAGCCAAAATACAAAAAAAAGTTCTTTTCATCACCAATGTTTGATGTCAAAGCAATGTTCACGCTGACTGAACACAGTCTCATCAATTAATTATTGAGATTGGTTATAAAATTCAACGCTTGTACTCGTGATATATGCTCAAAAAGGATCGCAGTGCATTCATAATGAGTTTTAATCCGATCAAGGTTGCCATTTTTTTTTCAAGCAATCTGCTTATGATGATAATCCTTGTGCATATTGTTAATGTTATTATAATTTGGTAGGATAGATCATAATTTGTTTAGAATATATTTTTCAGTCCATGTTTTTTATGCCCCCGCAGACGAAGTCCGGACGGGGCATTAAGCGTTGACCCTGTCCGTCCTTACGTCAGTGCGTCCCCCTTGTTTTCCGCGCAAGAACTCAAAAATATTTAATGGATTTAAAAAATTATCGTGTGTAGGTAGATGACATCGAAAAAAAAGATCGAATTTGTAGTCCGCTGGAGTTACGAAATGTAACCTACATACATGCAGTATCATTCATACATGCATGAAAAATGAAACAATATGATTTCATATAATAACATAAAAGAAAAGGGAAAGTGAGGATGTGACATCATTAGTCCATCTAACGAATATTCATGACGACGTGCATGAAAAAATAATTTTGCTGAACTTTAAGATTCAGAAACTTCGCTATTTGTTATCAGATTTTTATGAAAGTTGCAGCACTTTTGCTCTGTGAATTTTACTCTACTTATGTTGATATAAATATCTTCAGCTCGGAGTATCCCTTTAATCAAAATAATTCACGGTACAAACTGCGGCACCCGACTCCAGACAAACATTATTCATTATTTCCACTGTATACCATCGGTCGGTTTGACTTAGTTTCCTAAATAAATTGCGATTGCAACATTAAATTAAAAGAATTGAAATTGATTCAAATAAGAATGTGAGAAATTAGCAATAATAAAATAATAATTTTTTGTTTAAATCTAGACCTATACGCCGATATTATGATCAGGCTCACATTATCATAACTGACTTGGATTCGTCTTCAAACTACAATACTTGATCAGTGGCGGAACCAAGATTGGCGTCGCATGTGGAGGGAAAATGTTAGGGTATAAGGGCGGACTAAAATATGCGGGATATTTTTTTTAAAGTTTTGAAGGATGGAAGATTGTATTTTAGAGCACTTACAGCTTGAATATGGTGCTTGTGATAGCATTTAACTACTATTTACATGTGAAAATGTGTTTTTCTTCCTTCTTTTCTACTTTTCATTTTTTGGGGGGATGTGGCCGTGGGCAACGGTTTTAGTGGGGTAGGAAAATGCCCCCACACCCCTTGCTGCTACTGTTTTTTATTATATTGCCAATAGATTTTTTTCTGTCCTTTTAAAGTCACTTTCATTTTTAATACAAAATTTGATTTACAGTCTTCTGTAACAAGCTTTGTGATATTTTTTTTCTACCTCCCTATTTCTGTCTTAATCTCCTATATTTAAAAATGCAGGGTTACACACCATTGCAGATTTTTTTCAAACAAAATTTGATTGATAGCACGAGCGGACCTAAGGGGGGGGCAGGGGCCCCTCTTTTTAACTTGAAGACCTTATTTTTGCCCCCCCCCCACTGGAAAATCCTAGGTACGCCACTGATTGATAGTCTTTTGCACTAAGCTGATGACCAAACCACTGAAATAGTATAGCTCTCGCTCTCAATTTTCAAGGCCGGCCCTATAAACATAGGACCTTGTCAATTTTGATTTGCTGCCCTCTTTTGGTAGAATGGTGCAAAATTATAAGCGCGATATTGAAATTCGCAAATGTAAAGTGTGGATAAAATGTTCCGTATCTGCGTCTACCTTTACGTAAGTACCTGAAATATACATGGTTTACTGCCTTTAACAATTTCTTCGGTTTTCGTGAAAATATCTTCATTGTACTAGTTATTTTGTTTGAACTTTCATTGTTCGTTTACAGTCTTGTTGAGCCAACCAGTCACCACGGCACGGAAGCGAAAGGCACTGCAGCCACCGTGGCCAACGGCTAACTGTCGCGGGTACCTTGCCAAGACTTAACGGGACTCTGCCTGCCCGGGCTGCGCTCGACCGACTTGGGAGTCAAAACGATAAATTTGAGCTGAAACTGAGCGAAGCACAATGCCTGCCAAACGGCGACAGAGGACAAAGGTGCGGGGGAAGGTCTCCCGTTCCAAAGGTAAGCTTAACATTTGGTTTTGAATTAAAAATGGGAAATTTTGCTGCACAGCTAGCTATGTTAGATTAGAAATTTAAATAAAAAGTTTGATTCAGATTGAGTCAGAGCTGTGGTGGGTGATTTCAAGTTCAGTGTTGATCTTTTGGTGTTGGTGTTAAGTCATTTTTTCACGATTATAAAACTAAACAACAAACATAAAATGAAGGTGGTCCAGAAAAGTCACTCAATGTCATGAATGTTCTTGCTACCACACGTCATGTGACTGAGAGAATCGATGACATCAACCTCTCACTAACTTATCCTATTGCTTTTGTTTGTATTAAACAATATTTCAATTTTTACAAATTAGACATTAATAAGGACCAATTTTAGTGAATCATAAAATGTTAAAGCAATGTTTAAGCAATGTTTATGTAATTGTAATACCACACAGGAATGAATCTTGTTTCGCAGGGCAATGAGGATAAAATTAGAATATTACATATCAATCTGATAAAAAAAACAAGAAAGTTTGGGTGATGTCATCAGTTCCCTCATTTGCATATCGACCAGGATGTGCAGATCACTGTTTTGTGAAATCAATCAAAATTTTAAAATGTCATTTCAGATCAGATTTTGATGAACATTTCAGTGTTATGCTTTTCGGATTTTTCTGTTTTTTATTTTATTCAAATCAACTTTTTTGTGGGCTGGACTAAGAAAATATGTGCATTCTGTTGGTTGAAAGTCATGTTGTGTTTGATCTTATGAGTCTCATTTGATTGCAACTAGTTAGTAATTGCAACTTTTTCTACAACAGGCCCTAGATATCTTGTCTTATCTTTTCTTCTTGTAACTTTTGTATTATCTTAGACTTGGCACAACTTGTATTAATATGAACTCCGTATTTCGAAAATTTTCAGAGTTCAAAGAACGTTAGTGTTAGATCATTTCATTATCATAAAGGTCAAGTCCACCTCAGAAAAATGTTGATTTGAATCAATAGAGAAAAATCAGACAAGCACAATGCTGAAAATTTCATCAAAATCGGATGTAAAATAAGAAAGTTATGACATTTGAAAGTTTCGCTTATTTTCAACAAAATAGTTGTATGAACGAGCCAGTTACATCCAAATGAGAAAGTCGATGATGTCACTCATTCACTATTTCTTTTGTTTTTTATTGTTTGAATTATACAATATTTCAATTTTTTACAAATTTGACGATTAGGACCTCCTTGCCTGAAGCACAAAATGTTAAAATAATGGAATTCCACGTGTTCATGGAGGAATTAAACTTTATAAATCAGTTCATCAAATAATAAAAGCTATACCAGTTGTAAAAGAATGTAGGCTTTGCTTAGATCTATACTTATTTCCTTATAATAATAATAATAATAAAAGACATTTATATAGCGCCATCTACATTTATCTAAAAATATTCTATTCCGAGGCGTGTTAACATTATTACCCCGGCCTGGCTTTAGCTCAAGCTGCCTTTAGCTCTCATGCATTCAAGGAATTAATTATACCGGTATCAAATTCAACTTTAATATACTTTGTTTGCTATCTAGACTTGTCATCAGAAGAGATGGATTCACAGGATCAATTAAATGAGATTACCAACAGACTGGCAAAAAAGCAATTGGTATGTTAATTTACTAATGAAGTATTTTACATGTACATGTACTTATTAAGTAGATGTAACATTCTATTTGTATATTATATTAATTTATCTATTTTTTATGTGGTTTAAAAACAAATACATGATTCCAAGAACCAAAACTTAACTGGTTTATTATAATTACTACACAATTGTTTTCATTCATAAAGTATTCCGAAGATTGCAAAATCAGGAGTAACAATCTTACTTTCACATACCGGTACCGGTAAATACAACAGTAAGAAAGATTTTAATTTATTGAGTCTTGCATTCATTCATGTTGAGCCAGTAGGCCCAGTATGTGACTATGGTATGTCATTTTTCCAATAGAAATCTAGTACAGACACAGAGGTTGAGCACCAGGAACAAAAGGAAAACCATGGTAAAAGATTGGTAAGGAACTCAAATTGATTGTATTCTTTAGTGGAAATGATCTACTTAGTGCATCTGAGGAATATGAATCACATGAATGCAGTATTAGATTTTATATGACACCTAAATATATCCTTGTCATTTGATTGGTTGTTTGATATCGATTATTCAGCCCATTTTACAATGATGCAGAGCTGCCAAGTAGTAGGGATTTTCAGTATTTAGTACTGAAAAATAAGAAGAATACTGATGGTTTCATGCATAATACTGATTTCTAATGTTTCAGTATTATATCTTGTCCAATGTAGTTTCATTGAAAATACTGATTTCCTCACCAAAATACTGATTTTCTGCTTTAGAAATACTGAAATGTTCTTGTTCAGGTTGGCAGCTCTGATGATGTCATCAACCGTGCAATTTTGGATCCATTCGATTCGATTTTGTCCATTGCACGCACGCACCGAGACAGCACAGCAGGCACCACAAATCCACTAGTGTTTGAAGCGCACATGTTGTATGTGCACGATAATCAGCAGACCGAGCTCGCACTTCATGACCATATTTTGCATCAAAATTCATAAATATATTATGAAAAGAATCAATTTTTAGGTGTCATATAAACCAACTAATGAATGTTCTCTCCATTTCATCCAATGGACAGAATAATTCATTCAGTGAAAGATTGTTTGGATCATTGCCTCTTTCACATCATGAAGTATTCTGTCCATTGCACTCATGAATATTCATTATTTGTATATCATTAAATGTTGGGATTTTTTAATGTATACTATACAGTCTGAGTATTCTGAAATCTTTTATTGAATAATGTCTGGTGAAATGAAAAGATACACAAAAGTGAGAACTAAAATCTACTAAAACTTAAAGCTTACTGATTAATATTCATTATTCATTAATGTTAAATAAATTGGCTTTGGAAGTTGTGTAGAAAAGTTATTCACTTCAAGAATCCAATGTAAACAAGAATTAAAAAGTTAATGAGGCTAAATATGTGTGTAGTACGAACACAAAGCATATGATTTGAACTCGTTTGCCACTTTTACAGTTGAATTTTCAGCTGGGCATTATTAGTTATTGTATTGACCATGAAGATTGTCGACACGGCTTGTAGCATGGAAACAGATGATGAAGAACTACAACAAGCCCAACTTTCTTTTCATATATTTACTATACGACACTCTTCATTCTCAATTTGAATGTGTTATTGCAGGGTGATGGCTATGACGCTGACTTTGAGACCAGCGAGTTCAGCACTGCATCGGCAGGAAGCGATATGGATTACCAAACCCAACCCAGCAAGCCCACCGATTCCTTCAGAAGTGTTCTCTCACCTAGCCAAGGGTCATCAGGAAAGCGAAAGGGAAACAAACAAGGTACCACAGAATTTCGAGAGATCTTGAGTCAGCCCTCCATAAGTCCAATAAGCATTTAACTTCAGAGCAGAATATGCAAAATTTGTGATAACAACATCTTCTAAGTTAAATTTCATCTAAGTCAAACAGATTTCTGTGGTCCCGAGAGATTTGACATAGGCAGAGTCACCAGTAATTGAAGATTTAGGAATACCTCTCAGGAACAAATCCCTCTTCCACAGAATTTGTTATTCGATACCAAGTTTTGGCCATGTTATCTGGTACATCTCAGATCCCACCATTTACTCATTCTTAACCACTTTTCAGCTTTTTCAATCTCATATCATCTAGAATAATCTTGAAGTTATGTTTTTATATTTTCTAATATAATAATTGAAAATCAGAATATTCTCCAATATGAAAAATGGACAGATATGTGATATCAAGTTTTACAAACTTACCTGTCATTGGGAGCACCATTTGATAATGTTTAGAAATTCTGTCGCATCAATGTCTTTTATACATGCATGATTCTGCTTTCTCAGGGAATCTGCAGAAACAAGCGGTAATGCGACAGAGTCAACAAATGGGGCAGAATCGCAGCAAGTCAAGCAATTCTTCCAGAAATCAGCAAACACAAAGCCGAAGACAGAGCAAGAGGAAGACTCGAAGCACTGATTCCTCCAAAGGCCCTTCAGAATACAGCTCCATGGCTTCCTCCTCCCTGCTTAAGTCACCTGAGATGATGTTCTCCCTCCCCAACGGGTCGGACAGTTCCACCCCTCTGTCGGGCGGACCGGACTCCAAGACCGAAATGAACGATTCTTGCTTTGGGTTCGAAGGACTGTTGTCCCCGCCCCAGCAGCAACCGTTGCCATTCTCTCCAGTCCTCCCTGACTCCCCATCCTACATGGTTGACAGTCTTGCCACGTCTCCTACTCTAAGCCGCAAGGAGGAGGTCGAGGAACACGAGGAGGCCCAGGATGCGCCCCTTTCCCCGTCACCATCGGACAACCTTGTCCTGAGATTGTCTCCCTCGCCAGAACGTGCCATACCAGAGTCGTCATCCATGTACTCCTCTATGGATTCCAAGTCATACGCATCATCGAGGGGAGGTCAGAAGAGGAAGGTCGATGTCAAGCTTACAAGTCTCATCCACAAAGAAGATGAAAAGGTCCCTCCAAAGAAAACAGTGAAAAGGAGAAAAACGCAAAAGAAGGTAATTGAGATTTACTTTGAATTAGACTTGCATAAGGCGAATATTTTCCCAGTCAAATCAGTTTTTTAGACCAGTTTTCATAAAACTTGTTAACAATTATGCTATAGCTGTTTACAGCTGCTAAAATCATTCAAAGTGATTGGCTGATAGTGAACTTGTTTACTCTAAATTATGCCTTTATGTAACAGACCCAGACTGTGCAAAACATGTTTTATATACTTGTACAATGCACCTCATTTAAATCAAATTTTTAAGTCAAACAGATATCTGTGATCCCAAAGGATTTGACTTAGGCAAATCTACTTGCACACACAATCCTTTTTTGTTTCACTTTTTATTGAGGTAATCTACTACAAGAAAACATAAGATTCAAACTTTGAATTAGTAAAAACCTAATTTTTATCACTTTTCAATAATTTATTCTTGATTCACTGTTTCTTATAACCTGAAATTTATTTTGAAAGATTTATCACTGAGCTCATTATGTACTTGTATCCGAAGATATCTTGCTCTCGCAGTAACATAAGTATCGTAAGGGTTATCAAATTCAAATCATTTGAAATGTGGCAATGGTGAAGCCAGGTATAAATTTTGACTGTATACAGTTGATATTCCAGTGATGTCTTTCACTCAGGAGCTCTATTTATGTCTCACCCGCATAGCAGGGCAAGACTATAGGCGCCGCTTTTCCGACGGCGGCGTTGTCAACATTGAAATCTTAACCAAGGTTAAGTTTTTGAAATGTCATCATAACTTAGAAAGTATCGTTCATGAAACTTGGACATAAATGCAATCAAGTATTACTGAACATAATGCCTGAGTTTCAGGTCACATGACCAAGGTCAAAGGTCATTTAGGGTCAATGAAGTTAGACCATGTTGGGGAAACAATATTCCCTATGCTCGACCTGCGACAAAGTCTACATCGGTGAGACTGGTAGACCTGTGGGGGAACGCATGAAGGAACATCGCCGTGATGTTCGGCTTAGGCGCACCGATAGCTCTGCTGTTGCAGAACATGCTTGGGACTCCGATCATCTACCTAACTGGGATGAGGTCAGCTGCATCGCTAATGATAAGCATTGGTATACGCGGCGCATTAAGGAAGCGATCCAGATCCGTTTGCACCCGAGCAATATCAACAGGGACAGCGGCATTGAGATCCCTGATGAATGGTTACCTACCATCCGACGGTATACTGCATCCACGGTTCACAGCGCGCGGCGCCCGCACCAGTGGGTGCCTGACACCAGCGCGGACGCTGATTGGCCGGCTGCATCGGCCAATCACAGCGCGCGTTGCACGCCCGAGCGGGCACCAAGCACCAGCGCGGACCCTGATTGGCCAGCGGCTCCGGCCAATCACAGCGCGGCTCACGCCCGAGTGGAGCCAGACAATAGCTCCCGACGCTATATAACCCGTGCGCAGCAGCGTCTTTGCTCATTGCCTGACGAAGTCTAGCAGTTTGCAGACGAAACGTCGCTTTCCTACTACGTTTGCTACATCGTGAGACAACTGGTTATTTCTTCTACTCAATATTCCCTATGTAACAACCTACCAACTGAAATAAGATCTCAAATTAGCCTTGCATCATTTAAATTTCATTTGAAGAAGCATTTAGCATTTATCTAATCATGACCCATAAGCATTCTTCTCTTCAAGCTGTACCTCATTCACTTACATGTACATAATAAACATTTGGTCTTCTATTTTGCTATTTTTGTTCAACTCACAACTTCAGCTTATTTTCTTAATTTTACAGATTTTGGCTAATTGTAATTGTAACAATACCCGTCTTATAACTTTCACGTCATCTGCTTTTTAAATCATTGTACTTTTATTGTTAATTGTATGTTTCCTTTTTTCCTTCACATGTACTTACTATTTATCTATGCCTCTCTTATGATGTTGCTTTGTAAATGAATATGTTATAATTGTTATGTTACGCTATGTACACTGTCACAGGGCCCCATGGGAGACCAACACTTTGTTGAATGGGCTTCCCTGTTTTTAAATAAATAAATTTTAAAAAATCTTAACCAAGGTTAAGTTTTTGAAATGTTGTCATAACTTCGAAAGTATATGGACCTAGTTCATAAAACTTAGACATAAGGGTAATAGTGTATCACTGAACATCCTGCCTGAGTTTCAGGTCACATGATGAAGATCAAAGGTCACTTAGGATCAACAAACTTTGGCCATGTTGAGTTTTTGAGGAATTGTCATCATAATTTAGAAAGTTTATGGCTCTAGTTCATGAAACTAAGACATAATAGCAATCAAGTATTCTTGAACATCCTGTGCGAGTTTCATTTGTTCTTTTCTTCTGTTATCATCTCTTCCTATTTCAGTACACCTTGCATTAACATGTCAGCCTTTTTAGGTGTGCCCCACAGCCATTGTATGGAGGAATTTACTATAAATTGTATTTCTTAAAACTGTCTTGATTATTAGTTGTTTAGTTTGTTGTATCTATCATCTCATTGATGAGCTTCTTTCTGCTGCTAAATAATGATGTACATAATATATGTGGGCGCATTGTGGTCTAGTGGTTCTGACTCTTGCCTTTTTAACAGAGGATCATGGGTTCGAATCCTAGCTATGGCATGTTTTCCTTCAGCAAGAAATTTATCCACACTGTGCTGCACATGACCCAGGTGAGGTAAATGGGTACCAGCAGGAAGAAATTCCTCAAAAAGCTGTGCGCACCAGAATCGGTTGACTAGCTTAGTTGGGGTAATATAGGAGCGCCTTCAGCACCTAGCAAGGTGGATACGTGCGCTATACATTTTTTTTGTATTGTTTGTTGGCCTATTTGTCTTGTTGAATGGTGTTGAATTGAATTAAATCTTGTTTTCCTTTTATTTTTTATGTTTTCATTGCAGAAGGAAGAGGATGCGTGGACCATGAAGATGAGCACGGAGTTTGATGATATTGATATGTATGAGCTAACAGTGGAATGAACATGTATTGGATACTACCATAGCTCTTGGGTACAAGGACATAGTCTGTATGCACAGACTCAAATTCAACACTTGAACAAGCTATACCATGTCTGGAGTGAAGACTACATGTAGACTCCAAACTATCTGTCTGTGTCTGATAAGAAGCAGTTTCAGTGCGTGAGTGGATCTAGTCCAACTACTTCAGAGTCGGCATCATTCACTCTGCGAAAACCAAAAGGTCTGTGCCTGCAGACTAGCTAGGGCACGTGTCAGGTGATGGATCAGGTGATATGGGAACATTCCTTTCTGCACACATTTCAATTTAGCAATGTCTTGGAAGAAGCCCTCCCACTTACACCATGGTCAAAAGATGTAAAAGTCGAGCAATGGGAACGAGGTTGCCTGCTGTTGACTGTGCATGCATGTACTTGATATTCTGTGATATGGATCATTGAATACCGTATTTATCGTGTTCCCACTTCCTGAAGTATTCTCATCTGCATGATGCACTTTACATGGAAAATAGAAAGTATATGATACGAGAATTTTGTAAATACCTAAATGTCATGTGCACCGTAACAATTAGATGATTTGATTACAGAAGTTAAACATTTCCAACAAGCATAATACAGAGTTTCATCAAAGTTGGATATCAAGTAACATATTTTTTACTTTTTACTTCATTTTACAAGATCAATTATATTAACAGCATTGTGATGTATGTAAATATGAGAGAGCAGAGGACATCATAATCTGACTATTCCATATCTATTTTATTACATGAATTATGATTTTATTTTATTCAATTTATAAAGCACTTGATTGAATGATAAGAAATTTCAACAGGTTGTTCCATGCATTCAAAGAGGAGTCAAACCATGCTTTACATAAAAGAAAGAAAAAAATTGTAATCTTCGGTTATCTGGATTGATAAAATAGACACAAAACAGAGAATGAGTTTACTTTTAGTGCTATGATTATTAAATTCTGCTTTATTTGATCAAATCAACTTCGTGTTTAGGGCTTTACACTTATTTTGTATAATAAACTAATTCATTGTTGTTTGTCTGAATAGGCCAGTGTTGTTAGTGAAGTCTTGTCTTTTCAGTGATCTCTATTGGAGATCATTGAAGAAGAAAAAAGGAAACAGTTCCTGCATATTGTTTATGTATTAATGAAGGATTATGATGTTGTTTTTTTTAACAAATCGCTATCATGCTATGAAATGGATCACTATTCACAGTATTTTTTTTCCATGTGACACTATAAGTGTCATTTTAGTTACTTGATTGAGCTTAGAATGAAAATCATCAGCAGAGTGAAATTGTGTTGTACATAGACTTGAACAATCATTAATCAAAGGTTTGTAATTGAATGATTAAAGATAAATGAATGTGGTTGAAGTAAACACAGATTCCATGAGACTATATGATCAGGAGCCTGTCTTATAAATTGATGCGATCAATCGCAACTATGGACGGCTAGCAACGTCAACATCTAAAATGCATTGTAGATATGACGTTAATTACATAAATTCATTGTTTCCTTTACAATTTGGTGTGGTTGCCTTTGTTTACAAAGGACATTTTGAAAATTGTATGTAGAAAACATTCTGACACTGATGGATTTCCATAGAGTTGTGATTGATTGGATCGATAGTGACTCTTTGTAAGACGGGACCCAGATCTAGATATGGTATAGTCACATAAGTTGAACTCTGTGAAATGATGAAATCTAATCTGAAAATGTACCACAAAGATAAGCACATGTGGGACAGTGTGTTATTATTGCATGGAAAAAGACTGCAATGCCATGCTTATTATTCCTCAGCAATTACACAATTTCTTTGACACATATTGGGAAGTCATTTTATTGGATTTTGTATGAACTAATTTTGACTTGCATTTATCTTTTTGACAGGCTATCAGGCCAATTGCAGTCATACAGGAGGTTGTAGAATGAAAAAAAGTATACAAATGTATAAAGAAATGTAGTTCTTTAGGATTGGTTGACTTGCTTTGATTTTCATTTGTATTTTTATGACATATGTTCTTAAATCAACGAACTTCATTTACTTGTAATGTTTTATGTGTATATGCCCACTGTTCTTTTTTTAAATATTATTGATGGCTTATTTTAATTGAATTTGACTTAATTTGTAAATGTTACGATGTGTAACTCCGGTTTGCTATCAAAGCTAAATGACATACTTGTTATACATGTATTGCCTGACATAGCATCTAGTGATGATTGTAGATGGATTTGAATACATACTTGGTCTGGAAAGTGAGCAAGGAGATCCCAAAATAAATGTATGTTCATGACTATGTAAGTTTGGAAGACAGTATATTATTGAGAAAAGATGAAATCAGTTCACTAACTTCACAGTTTGTCCTCTGATATTCTGCCGAGGAGCTATGATTTTTTTCTCTGTCTGGACTGTACAGCAGGGTGATATTATACAGTGCATCCCACAAAAAACAAAACCGATGAATTTTAATAATTTCATAAAATGAAGAGGTTCGACTGCAGGCGAGCGTTCAAACTCACTTGACACTCCGTTTTGTTGACGATCAGCCATGCATTGAGTCTTTTGTCAACTATGCGATAGCTTCTGTTGAAACCAGTTAAAACACGTTTATCTAATGAAATTATGGAAATACAAACATTGTTTCGAAGGAACATAACTTTTTTACTTGACCATTTTTTGTGCTAAAGGTATTAAATAAAAGAGCAGATATTGAATTTTTTAGGCATGTGATTTTCTTTTTGAAATTCAGATACCCCCTGCCAAATGAGATTTTGGTATCCTTTCTTCAAATTGTTTTTGGTCTCTCATGCGTGAATGAGGAATAATATAAGTAATATCACATGAAAGAGGAGATTCTAAGCTTTACATTGGTAGGTCATTTGTCTATTGTATTTGTGATAAAGATATGACAAATCATCGCTTAATCTCAGTTTCGTTTTTTTTTTCTGGGACGCACTGTATAGTCTCTTTTTTTCCACTAGTGTTAGCATCAGTGTCTTGAGCAATAGTGCTGTAATCACCTGGGCCCCGTAACATCATGCATAGCGATTGATCGTAAGGCTAATTTTAAGATTGATCATACTTGGTGCAATCAATCATAGAAAACAGCCTCATGATCAATTGCTTAGCTTTATGTAACAGGACCCTGAACTTTTTTTTATATAGATTTGGAGCTTCAACTCCAGTATACATATGAGATGGATTTGACAGTTTGAAAATCAATTATTTACCCTTATAAAGCTGTATTATAAATTTTAGGTACATGAAACTTTACCAAACTCCTATCTTGAAGTCATGATAAGACAGCAGAAAAGTGAGTTGGGTTTTAAAAGTCAATTAAATTATAACAAACCACACTTTTCATTTTAAAAGTAGATTTATCAAGTTGATACCCATGGTAATCTGGTA
Source organism: Lytechinus variegatus (assembly GCF_018143015.1). Lineage (NCBI taxonomy): Eukaryota > Metazoa > Echinodermata > Echinoidea > Temnopleuroida > Toxopneustidae > Lytechinus > Lytechinus variegatus. The sequence continues at coordinate 3,093,847 of NC_054746.1, read as the reverse complement.
TGGAATTGGGTAAAGTCATGATAATAAATATAAAATAATGCTCAAAGTTTGCAAATCTTAACCTTTGAATCTAAAAGTGCATGGTGTTCAAAGCTTGCTCTCTAAGGCCACCAGGTCAAGGTCACTATTTTTTTTGGCGCAAAATTCATTTCTGGGCATTTACTGTGGACTTAGAAGGGACCATTATTACTAAAATTATTGTTTTTGATATAACTTTTTTAGTCTTGTGCCTTTTTAGTATATGTTGCAGTAGAACTTTGTATTGGAAAGATCATAATGAATTGTGGATTGTAGTTATAGCAGAGCATGTATTGGTAATCTATGTGTAGACAGTGTAGTCATAGAATCACTATACCATTGTTAGATTAGGCATTGTCAGTCTTAATGATAAGATGCTAGTAGGTGTAAATTGCATATCTAAGGGACATAGTTAATGTGTGTTTCACAAAGAGTTGAATGTGACTTAAAATGCTGACACATACTTAACATTTCATACACAATTTTAATTGTTAATACCCAGTAGCAGGTGCATCTTGATTTGACGAAAGTCGTGATGCATTTTTATACCCTTGGAACTGGGAATTTGAGTGTGACTTAAGTCATATGCATCATGAACTTCATGGGTTAGATGATTTCGATCCTAGGCCGAGTCATACCAAAGACTTATAGGAAATGGGACCTTCTGCCTTCTTGCTAGGCGCTCAGCATTTAGATTGGAGAAGGGTAATAATAACATATAATGTTATGCAGGACCCACTGGTAGAGCAGTTTCCTAACTGAAGTGGCTACCCTGGGTAAATAAAACGTTATTATTATACTCAACCCTTTGTGAAAATCTCCCCAGAATGTCTACATAAAGATGACCTGTTAGAAGTCAGGTTTAACTTAGACCACGGTCTAACTCTGTGCTAAAAGAATTATGGGAAGCCAAACGTTTCAAAATTTTGTTTACAGTGGATGCTTGTGTTAACTGTGCTATTCACTAATTATTTAATGGTGAAGACAATTGTCCTACTTATCCTTCCCAGGCAGTTAAATGTTTTGGTAGTCAAATGAGCTGACACATTGAACCTCTACTGTTTTATGTAACAACTGGCTTTCCACAGTTAAACCACAACTTAAAACCAGTTTAGATTAAACCTGACTTCATATGTGATTAATAGAATCTGCATTCAAACAAGGGCAAAAGAGATATATTTTTAGTATTGTTTAGATATGTGATAATAAGAAATTACAGAAGAAAGGAAAAGAAGGAAATGATCATGCTTGATTAAAAAAGAAATTCAATTTATATTCAATTTTTTAAAGATATTAATAAAAAGAAAATCACTTTTATAATTTTTTATGTATCATATATATGTACAAATATTATTTTGCGAATGAAGGAATGTCTTGTCTTGTGATAATATGAAAAGAAAATTACGCTTCTTGTTTTGTACATTCAAACACTCAACCACTGAGGGACACCATAATAATATTGTAAATACAGCTAAAATATGACCTACCATATTTTGTAAATAAATGAGCACATAGAAATGACATAAATTCATCAGTTCTCACATTGCCTTATTTTTTTTCTCTCTGTGCGTCTTATGCAAGTCTAATTGAAAAATTTAATCAGGATTAGCTATTATCTATTCAAGAAATTGGGCTGTTTTGATTGAGTTCAAGTTATATTTTGGTTGGTCTTGACCTTTCAATTCTAAGTCAAATCAACATGTAATGTCAAGTCGACTGATAAACAAGATATACTCTGGAATTGAAACAAAAAATCACAAGAACGACAAAAGTTACATCAAAATGACATTTATTTCAAAAGAACCAGAGCATTTTTCATGGGATGTGTTACACGAATAGGAAGTTGATGATGTCATCAACTTACCGTTATGAAGTTCTCAAATATGCAATTTGTGTTTGAGCTTGCCACCATCAAAGACAACACTGCAAGAATTGCAGAGAAATAGGCAAGTGGTAGTATTGCACGAGTCTTTGGGAATGTTGCATTAAAAATCTTTTTTGATTAGCAAAATCGATAATGTATAATTAATAAGTGTAAACTGGAATGAGAAAAAAAAATCCTTTAATGTCTGAAAGGGGATTTCCCGAACTAATGGAATGTGAATCGGAGTTAAATTAGTGATTAGACAATGGGGTAGGGATGTTCTCAATATATTATATTACGGGTCCTCGTGGTGAAACCTTCTTGCTTTACCCTAACACATCTTCAATACCATGTTTGGATTCCTTATGATTATCCTTTCAGAATAAAAAGAAACGTTTTTTTTTGTACGGATCGACCAAATTTTGTTAAGTTATGACCACTTTTATACTGACTGCTCCATTTTCAAATATGGGAGAGGGGCGAATTAAAAATGTATGTCCATCAGTATAATTTCCTGTATTATTGAATCGTCCCAGTGGGATTTTTTTTTAAGTTTATGCAGTCAAATGCTTGACAGTTTCCCACTCGACTGCAGACGACTCATACAACTTTGCGGAAGTCGAAGTTCTGACAGGTGGAGTAGAAGTTCATAGGTTCTCGATTCGTCATAGCGCCCCCTGTGATTCTTATTTGACCAAATGCTGCGTTTTTCAGAATGTCAAACAGCGATCACCTGTATGGAAGGAAATAAAACAATTTTGTTTTTCTATTGAATTTCCCCCAAAAAAATCAGATTTGAAAATGTTTCCTTGCCACAGTTATTGCAAAATTACTAATGGATTTAAAAAAAAGATTTGGGAGTTGTTTTCTGGTTCGCAGATTACAATAATAAGCAAAGTGTCGGAAACTTAGCACAATCGAAATGTTTACCCTATGTGTTTACCGCCTCGCCCTAAAAAAGGAAGAAACGAACAAACTAACCCTCTAAGTTAATGTGACAAAACTAGTAATTACTATATAATTTCCAAACACCTGCCCACCTGTAGTTATCATGTTGTTCAGATTGGTGTCCTTCATGGGTAATGATACGGTTCTGAATCATTATGACGCCCCTGCCATCGTCTCCTAACCATTGGCGGCGGAAGCCCAAAAATTTAGGGGGTGTCCACCTGAAATTTTGGGATGGACACAGGTAAAAAATAGGACAAGCGCCCCAAAAAAAGGTTATGAACGTAAAATTTAGGAGTGGCAAACCAAAATTTTTTGACAAGCAAAAAAAAAAAGGTCATCAACCTTAATTTTAGGGGGGACAACACACGTTTCAGTGGGGGTCCACGTAATTTTTAGGGGGGACGCTGGAAAAAAATTGACAAAAAAAAATGTTATCAAAAAAAATTAAGGGGGGGACTGTCCCCCCACCTAGAATTTAGGGGGGGACACGTCCCCCCCGCTTCCGCCGCCTATGCTCCTAACTATAATAACGTAATATCCATAACACTAAAAGCAATGGAAGAAGCAATCAAGTGTGCAAATACAATCCGAATTTCGATATATAACGCAAGAAATAACTCGCCCATTTGCCCATGAAACGAAATGGAAATTACGCTGACATAAATTTTAGAGATTAGTCTAAAAAAATCAACTAAATACCTTGCAAAAGTTAGTAAAGCTGATGACTTTTTCGTTTTGTGCCTTTCCTTTTTGTTTGAAATCATAAATCCGATGGGTAAAAACTTTATGCTAGGTGTATTTTATAGACCTCCACATTCAAATGCAAATGCTTTTTTAGAAAAACTGAATGAAATTCTACTAAATCCTCTTTTGAAAAATAAAGATTGTTTTTTTATGGGTGACTTCAATATCAACTTAGTAAATTGCAACTCTAATAGCACGTCGCAAGAGTTTCTTGAAATGTTTCTATCACATTCTTTTTTGCCCCTTATAACTAAGCCGACAAGAGTGGCGAATAACTCGGCCACTATAATTGACAACATTTTCAGTAATACAATTCGACTAAATCATAAAGCTGGTATCATTCTTAGTGATATCTCCGACCACTTTCCAATTTTTGCCAAATTATCTACTAATAAAAGTCTCCATAAAGAAACATTTAATTATTCATTCCGAAAGATATCTGACGACAACATAACCAATTTGATTAATGATTTAAACATAACAGACTGGTCTACTGTATATGACTCCTCGGACGCTGACGATGCATACAACTGTTTTATTACCTTACTAACATCTTCTCTAGATACACATGTTCCCTTTACAACTAACAGAAGATCAAATTATAAAAAGATCCCTATCCACCCTTGGATTACTAAATCACTCTTAAGATCCATCAACCGCAAGAACAATTTATATTACAAATACATAACTAAACCAAGTGATACATCTCGCCACAAGTACACTTCATATAAAAACACTCTTACATCTTTACTTCGTATTGCGAAAAAAGAATATTACACTTCTCAACTCGATCTATACAAAAATGATATGAAGAACACATGGAAAATCATCAATGGGGCATTAAACAATAAAAAGAGGAGTTCTACAATTACAAAAATAAAATCAAACAATACAACCACTGATGACAATAACATAATAGCAAGAGAGTTTAATTCATATTTTTCACAAGTTGGCAACAAATTAGCAAGCAAAATTCCTCAAACTAACAAATCTTACAATAATTTTCTCGACAACCCAAACCCAAACTCCATATTTTTTAATCCCACAAGTTCAAGAGAAATTATAAATATTGTTAACAGTCTGCAGTCCAAAAAGTGCCCGGGATTTGACGGTATTTCCAACTTCCTACTTAAGAAAATTATTTTGGCTATCGTCGATCCTTTGGTGCATGTTTTTAATATTTCTTTGAACACAGGAAGGGTACCCAATCTTATGAAAATCGCAAAAGTAGTCCCTCTTTTTAAAAAAGGAGATAATCAGCTCGTCTCCAACTACCGTCCCATATCATTGCTCACCTCGTTATCAAAAATTCTTGAAAAACTTGTCCATACACGAACCAGTACGTTCTTTAAAATAAACAATATCTTTTCGGACTTTCAGTTTGGGTTTCGCGAAAATCACAGCACCTCGCATGCAATTTTATCTTTCATTAACAAAATCACTACTTCCACTGATAAAGGTTGTCATACTGTCGGTATTTTCCTGGACTTCTCCAAGGCCTTCGACACCATTAACCACGAAATCCTTTTGCATAAACTATCTCATTACGGTATTAGGGGGAAGGCCTTGGAGTGGTTCAAGAGCTACCTTACAGATAGGACTCAGTTTGTATCAATAAATAATCACAATTCATCCAACCTTCCAATTACATGCGGGGTACCACAGGGTAGCTTACTAGGCCCTCTTCTTTTTATCACATACATCAATGACATCCACAAAACTTCAAATTTACTTTCATTCATACTCTTTGCCGATGATTCCAACATTTTCTTTTCTCATGATAACATAAACCAACTTATTAGGATCGTTAACTCTGAACTCATGCATGTGACTGAATGGATCAAGGCAAATAAACTCTCACTTAACTTACAAAAGACCAATTACATGTTATTTAGTAATAGAGTAAATAGTTTGCCTGGCAATCTCATTTTTGAAAACACTGTCCTTGAAAATGTTTCTGAAACAAAATTCTTGGGTGTACTTATTGATAATAAATTGTCATGGAAACCACACATCGATAATATATGCAAAACAATTTCAAGAAATATTGGAATTATCAACAAGCTCAAATTTTTTCTTCCATCTCGTACACTACTTACATTATATCACACCTTAATATTACCATACATTAATTACGGTATTTTGGCATGGGGTTGTGCAATTCAAACACAATTACATAGGATACTTTTGTTACAGAAAAAAGCACTTAGGATAATATTTCATACACATTTCAGATGTCACACAGATAAATTATTTTTTGAAAACAAAATCCTTAAAGTTAATGATATATATCTGTTCCAACTCGGCCAATTTATGTACAAACTAAATAAAGATGATCTCCCCGCAATTTTTTCAATTATGTTCTGCAAAAACTCCTCTGTACACGATTATCCTACAAGACAACGAAACTCTTATCACCTACCTCCAACCCGAACTTTACTTGCAAAAAATTCTTTTGTTTTTTCTGGTCCTGTATATTGGAATTCCTTGCCCAACGCCTTTAAGGAATCCCCAAGCATCATAATTTTTAAACATAACCTTAAAAAGATGCTTATTTGCCAATACTTTACACAAACAAGTCAATCTACCACATAACGAAAACCATATACAATTTTTTTTTCCTCCCATCATACAACTTGCCTGCTACCTGTTTCCGCACCTGCCATGCTCTTCTTTGCACCTCCAATTGTACCTGCACCCCCTCTCTCCCTATATTTGCCTCTGTTCTTCCCTCATAATCACAATTATTGTAACCATGTTGTTATTTTTTATTATTTTTATTGTTATTACTATTATTATTTATTCTAATTTGGTTCACTCTTTCGTTGTTACCTTCGATATTTTGTATAGCCTCCTTTTAAACTGTCTTCCGTCTCTCCTTTATACTATAGTTTTGTAATATACGTATTGAAACTAAGTTACGGGGGCTTGCCTCCCATACAAGCTTCGCTTTTCTTGGCAAGCCCCTCCGTTCTGTTTTATATAGTTATTATAGTCAAAGTTACTTTAGTTTGCATTAATTCTCATTGTTTATACCTTATTTCGATTGATGTACTTTGAATTTGACTATGTATTGTTTGATTTTGTTGTGCTTTGTGAACGGAAAATGAATAAAATCTAAATCTAAATCTTTATTTGAACAAAAAAGAGTATTATTTCTATTGTCTCAAATTTATAAAATTATGAAAATATGAAATCCTGTGTCCACCCCTGGTATACCGTTTCCCGGATAAATTGAGAATTTAAACCAAGCACATGTAATTTCCTTGGAAAAAAATACAATACCAAATCTCTTTGATCACCCCCACTAGCGTACCTAAGGGGGTGGGAATGGGGGACAGATTGCCCCCCCCCCCTGACGAGTCATAAGCACAAAAAAAAGGACGCGAATAAGGGGGAAAAAGAAAAGAGGAAAAGGAAAGAGAGAGAAAAGGGGGAAGTGGAAAAGGAAGAAAGAGTTTAAGAGAAAGAGGAAAACAAAAACTGAAGTACAGACTGTCGGAAAAAAATTATGAACTGTCGGGCACAAGGGGCTTTCCAACTGATTCGTTTTTTTTTTAGTTCCACCATCTTTGTCGGTAAATGTCAAACTGTACACTTTTATCGGTAAATTGTGATTTTTACACAATGCGACTTTTAGAGCTCTGTGTACCGATAGTAATAACGAACTGGGCTGACCAGGGACAGGAAAAAGGTAGAGAACAACTTTTATTTAATATAATTATAACAATAAAAATTTCGCTTGCGCTACGCGCTCGCATCAATTATTTTAGTTGGATACCTAACATAAATGTTTAGTTGTCAATTGATTTGTTAGAAACCAATTTTTTCACGGTTATAAAGGGGTGCTGGGGGTGGAAGCACCCCAATAAATTTTCCTGGGGGTCGGCTAAGTATTATTAGTAGTATTATTTTCCACAGGCAGCACCCCACGAAATCAGGCTCCCCTGTATTTTTGTAAATATAATGTTATAATGTCCATAATAATCACATCTGACAATCACAAATCATTTACTACTGTCTTTCACATATTCCAATAACATACAGGTATATCCCTGGCCCTCCTAACGCGACTAAATCAAGCTCCGGCACTCTCGGAGATCCGATACAGATACCTGTAAGGTACATTCAAGTATAATTATTACTGGAGATGCAAGCATCAAGTAGAAGGCATTTAACAAACCAGTCTAGTAGGCCCTATATAAAAGAATGCACTTGAGCAGAACAAGTTAAAACTACAGTACAATCACGACAATGGAAGGTATTTTCTCTCTGGTTGAATAAAATTGGAAGGGGCTTTCTCCCATTAGGGTACCGTTTCATTAAAAGGGGAAGCCCACCCCGACAAAAAAAAGCAGAAAAGAATCATAATGAAGAATATTGCCGAAGGTTTGATAAAAATCCATCAAAGAGTTAATAGTTATTAGAAATTTAATCATTTGATTTTGTAACGTAATATGCTAGCAGCTTTCCTACATATCGAATTGTAAAAAATGAACGGAAATTGAAAACGGTTTTAACTGTACATTTCGAATATCAATCATGTCAAATTGTCAACAAACCATTTTACACCCGTTCCTAAAAAGAATACAAAAATAAGTCATCACGAACCATTCAAGATTTGAAATTTATGCATTTTATGTTTATAGATATGGGACAGCTGCTTGTTTATGACGTCACAAATCCAAAACTTGAAATTATAATAATTCCTTAATCTTTAAATGTATTTTCCTCAAACCTTTTTCTTTAATCCTTTTCATATGTAAATCACACTTTAGATTCTGCCATATCATTTTTATGTATCCAGACCAGCCAGACAGTCCCACTGTTATGAAGTTTGAGTTGAATCAAAGTAACATGCTAAAGGTCATTTATATTATTACGCCATCCTTGAAAAATGACGTAATAATATATATCTTGAAAAGTACAAAGACAGCCGACTGCGTAAAGAACGCTTATGAAAATGCGCCAATAGCATGCCAGCGCTGAATAACGGCGCAGCGCAAATGTGACCACGCCCTGGTAACAGCTGCACCCCTCACGCGCCCTGCCTGGTAACAAGTGTTTGTAAACAAACCCCATTCTCTTTGCAAATTTGCTCTCTCGAGAACCCACTGCCAAATTTTTGACAGTTTTCACTACTTTTGCTTGCACTTTTCAAGTCATTTTTGCTAATTGTCAGGTCAGTATCATATCGTTAAATATTTCTTGATAATTTGAGCAAGTTTGGAGAAAAAATAATGAATATTAAAAACTTAGTGAACAAATATTATTATGTGACATGTCAAATTTCATGTTTTCGATGATCGTCGTGCATAATCGATCAGTTTATAAAGTCTGTAGACCACGGTAGGGCTTAGAAATATAGAATGAAGAGCGATATGTATTCAAATCAAATTCAAATTGAGATTGATCTAAAATCTAGATCAATGTTAATTTGAGTTTCAATTGATTTTGAATCTAAGTCCTGGGCCGATAGACTAGATCTAGGCCCTAGATCTAAATTTATTTCGCAAATCTTTGCTAGATCTTTAGATCGGCATGCTGAATTCAAGAATACGAAAGCAATAAATTTCATAATATTGTTAAGCAGTATCTCGCAAATTGAATTCACACAACTTTGTAGACTAGATTTATTTTGGCAAATCTATAAAAAGAACTATCTTTCTAAAGTTTGGACATCTAGATCTACGCCCGCCATGCATTCTACCGGTCACGTGACTGAAAAACACGTTTGAATTTCTATTTCTCTTTTTCCTTTTCAATTCTACTCTCTTTCTTTCCAATTTCTTTCATTTTATTAGAACAAAGTTTCTTTTAGTTTGATCACGGGAAACACCTTTTGGCGATGTATTGCAATCGACTTGTTCGTCCCCCTACCCCCTGGGTCCTGAGACCAGTTCCCCGTACTGGGTCAGCTTCTCCGGCCATCAGATCACCGATGGTTTATTCCATGGATGTAAGCAAATTATGTGCAATTAAATGTGTCAGTGAAATAAAATAAGAATAAAACAAACATAAAATGAAGAAGTACCAGACTTGTCTATATGTTGTCTTATCTTTACATTACTATGATTGAATAATAATGATATAAAAATTGTATCAACGTCGCCATAACTATGGATTAAATGTAAATCAAAATTAATAACAGAATTAACCTTTGCAAACAGCAAATAAATTAATAAATAAATGAATGAAAAGATAAGTAAAAAGCAGTTAATGAATGAATAAATCAATAAAAGTAAATGAATTAATAAAAATAAATAAACATATAAAAGAATATATGAATAAACAATTTATTAACGAAGTAAATTGAAAAACTTACATAAATGAGTGAATAATGTTGTTTAATACATAAAGGGAAAATAGACAAATAGATGAATGGTTAAATTATAAATAATAAATAAGTAAATGATTAAATAAATGAATGAAATATAAACAAGTAAATGAACAATTAGAAAATAAGATTATGAACGAATGAAAAAAATAAATAGACAAATAAAATAATTTAAATACTTCTCAAGCGTGCAATGCGGTGCAGATTCAGGACACAGCTTCTTATGTATTTTGGGCTTACAGTCACTAAATTTGTAAAAAAAAAAAAAAAAATAGATAAAAGAAACAAATTTAAAAGCACCTCAGAGGCCGCTAAATTTGAAATATTGAAAATGTTATATGAATACTGAATTCTTAAACCCATGAATACTCTTTCAGTTAGGCTTTTAAATCCCATCAATGTAATATCTAAAAAAATAATAATCAATTCTAAATAGGAGCTGTGTGGGTCTCACCAGGATCCAACTTTCTCCCCATCCGCCATCTCTCCCAACACATCAGCTGGCAACATGTCGGGCAAGCTGCTTCTGCAGTGCTTGCAACAATCCCTGGAGAAACAGCAACTTCAGGAAAAGATTGCTGTACGTCTATTTACAATCTACCATGTAGATTTCACTTGTACTTTTCAATTTTAGGGGGAAATCCTTCACAAGATATAATGATAACATGTATATATTTTTAACATAAAAGGTCTAATGGTATATTTTACAAATAAAAGTGGAGAATTCAGCATTGATTTATTTTTCCAATATAGACCTCTATGAAATGAAATAGAAAAAAGTGAAAGAAATATATTGGAAGTGATAGAGTTCTTGCTTTATTCTAGCCACGTGAAAAATAACTAAAATTTATTCATTTGTTCAAATCGCAGAGCCTGGCTTCCCAGCTTGGTGTTGGACCTGATGGAGACAGTGCAGACCTCCTCGCTAAGATCAACTCTCTGGTGACAGAATCAGAGGGAAGGAGGCTACAGGCAGAGAAGAAGGCCAAGGCTTTCCAAGATCGGTTCCTGGACTCAGAGAGCGAAGTCCAGATCTTGAAGATGGAACTGGCAGAGGCCAGAAAGCAGAGAGACGCTGCTTTAAAGAATCTTCAAGTAAATACTTTTTTATTTTTTCCCCATGATTTAACCAGAAGGGATGCAAAGTTCTTGTGGACTCGTGCTTTTTGGAAATAATTTCATTTATGATTTGATGTACACGAACCATACTGTTTAATGGTATAATGTTTAAAGAAGAACAATATCCCAAATTTTCTATTTTATCAAACAATGTAAAAGTTAGAATCTATCCAATGTGAAATTTTGATTGATTTTTTTTCTTCTGTTTCCAAGGATATGACTTGGGAGCCAGTTGAGAGCTCTTCTCCTGCCGATGGAGCAGCTACCAGAGGCTCTTGGTAAATGTCAAATAAATTGAAAGAAATACAAATAATTGAAAAAAAAGATTATTCATTTATTTATTTTCTGGCGGTTGTAAGGCATAAAAATGTTCTTTCACTCTTTTTTTCCCAGGGAACTGATGTGGAAAAGGCAAATGAAATAGGAAGGAATAAAATATTTTTATTGTATTCAAAATTCATAATCAAACAAAGAAAAAATATGTGTATACATAAAAAAGGAAAAATCAAAAGATCATTAATAATAGTTGTATTATTTTGATAGCTGGCAGACGTATACAAGTATGTTCGATTAATAGAGGTTACTTAAACAATTAATGTCAAATCTATTGTCACCTAGGTATTCTGGAGACAACCCCCAGTCACTGTCTTCAGCACCATTAGACCATGGAGTAGCACCCACCTCTACACCAGACACAGCACCATACAACCAGTCAACACCAGACACAGCACCATACAACCCATCTACACCAGACACGGCACCTTACAACCCATCTACACCAGACACAGCCCCTTACAACCCACCTACACCAGATACAGCACCTTACAACCCACCTACACCAGACACAGCACCATACAACCCACCTACACCAGATACAGCCCCCATTGACACCATGCCACTACCCCTTGCGTAAGCATTGTGCTATAAATCGACATCTTTTTAAAAATCAAACCAAAAAACAACACAATTCATGTATCACTGAATAAATAATAAATCTGCAATAAAAAAAACATTAAAAGGGTGAAAAACAAAAAAACATAAAAAAAACCACTCGCGAAAATGCCACGTTCCACTTGTGACGCGGCAACTTGAAAATCTTTATTATTCATTTATGTTTTTTGTTTATTGTGAAATTCAATAGATAAAAAAAGACTTTCATTAAAGAAGTAAAATTTTTATAATTATCATTATTATACCATTTTTTTTGCAGAACTACATCAGTGAGCTCAGCTGTTGGTGTTGCCACATCTCCTTCCAGCGGTTCAACTGCCCCTGCCCTTGTCCCGGCATCTTCCTTCGTCCAGGCAATGGGCGATCTGAAGTCCTTCCTTCCTGGAGGTGGGGACGTCTTCCTGGGCAGCGGTGTAAACGGAACAGTTCATCTCTTCCGTCATCGTGTGACCGATCATCCCATCGCACTGAAGACCTTCGAGCTCCCCAACGATTCTGAGGAGATGACTACGAAGGTTGGTTCACTCTTATTAAAAAAAAAACGCTAAAACGGTTAGAGCTTGCATTAGACATTATAAGGCCAGAAAATGAAATCGTAGAATACTGAAAGAACTTGGTTTTTTTTTGCATTGATTTGCATTTCAATAGGTCAAGGTCATCCAGTCCGAAGCTTTCATCCTCGACGTTCTTGGTAGAGAGGAGTGCTTCCCGACTTTCCTTGGATGCTTGGAGATCAGCACAGGAACGATTGGCCTTGCGATGGATTTCATCGGGGACACGACTTCGGGAGAGACCTGGACACTCAGCCGTGGCATGAGAGAGTTAGTACTGAGTCAACAAGAATGGTAAGTTGATGATTTATTCTAACTCTTCAGCATAAGGCTTGTACAAGTAAATATCTTATTTTGATTTTCACGTTCCATCACTTGTCTTTTCTTTTCCTCTGGTCTTTTCTTTTCTTTTAGGTTCAGTCTGGCTCTCGACATTGCCAAGTCACTTGGGGTGATTCACGAGAAAGGCTTCTTGATGAACGACCTCAAGGAAGACAACTGCTTGCTTCGAAAGGCTACATCTGGACGATGGCAAGCGGTTATCGTGGACTTTGGGCTGGCTTGTTCCCAAACCGAACCCTTCTCCTTCTGCTTTTCTACTGATGATAAAGAGAAGTACAGAAGAAAGGTATGTTTAACATGTTGGTCAAATTAAAAACTTGTCGATCAAAATATTTATATTGATAATCTTTTCATTGATCTAATTCAATGTTTCTCTCTAATTTGGATGTCAGTAAGTCAAATGATAATCGAATGGTTTTAATAAAAAAAGTTATCGTAATATAATTTACACTTTTTTTTATTTCATATTTACAGGAGATCTATACCCACATTGCCCCAGAATGCGCCCTCGATGACCATCCGATATCTGTCTCGAGCGACGTGTTCCAGCTCGGCCGTCTGTTGACCTTGATGGGAGATCGCACGAACACCGCCGATCTCATCGCCATCGGGAACATCTGTCGGCTTAATACCCACCTCTGCCGACCCACCATCGACGAGGTCGTCGACGAGATCGAGAGGGTAATGTAGGCACTCACTGCATTTCAAGAGATATCGAATCATTTCCCCAGTTCACATATTTTTAAGTGCATTTATAACAAAAATCAGAAGTAATATGACATTTGGATTTAAAGCTATATAAAGTATGCTTATTTCAATTTCAAATTTTATTCAAGACACAGATGCATATTCACAGAATTATATTGTTTGATAACTCTAATAAATATATTTTCAGATAAGTCATGTTTCCAAAATTCTTTGAAATCATAAAAAAAATATATATGCTTCTTTTCATATTGCATCAAGCATGCAGTAGTTACACCAAATGATTAAACGGCTTTCCCCTATATTACAAAACACCTGAAAGAATTATTATTTTATTCTGCTCTGAATCATCTCTACGTGCATTATCCAAAGAAAAATTGAATTTTAAAAAGTACGAAATTGAAATTTTAACAAAGCAATTAGCAATGATGTACGTTTCTGATATTTATAAACTTATTCTAAAAAAGAAAAAAAACACCTGTACTACCAATCTGAATTTTGACTAAACATTGGAATTCCGCAGGAGAATTGATTTGATATCTTTTAAAATGCAGTGGAAGGTAAGTATTGTAAATATTTCTATTGAATACTATTTTACTTTAGAATTCTCATATAGCTGCTCGATATTACAATTATGATTGATATAGCAGTTTGGAAATACAAGGTCCCTAGTTGCATACATGTAAAACTTACTTTTCGGGTAACATAATTATTCATACAATAGTAACTACCATGCTAGTATTGCTCAACGTTTGAAGAAGTTCTGCAGTACTTCTAAAAAAATCACGGCTGATTTGATTTGTGATCATTCCATTTCCAGTTCGAGTCGGGCAGGATAACTTGTACGTAGTCTGCAGCCAAAATATCGTGATTAAAACTTTGACCAGGTTTACTCAACAACTTGTTGAAAGTTAGCTTCATAAAACAAAATCAAGAAGGGAGCTTTTACAGTAGTATGCGAATTCAGGACACTTTCTTCAACAGAAATGGTTTACCCGGCAAACTAACTTAAGTAATTATATTTCATTGATAAAGATCATATCAGCTGATCGACAACGCCTAAATTTCATCTGAATTTCCGTTTCAAAACAAACTAAATTGCATATAAAGAAAACATAATTAAAGACAAAATAGTTCGTTGGAACTTGTAATATATACATACAAACAAAAAATAATAATAAAAAAACATGAATCGCTTGATGTCTTAAAAAAATTAAACAAGAATTGATATTAAAATGAAACTAACTGAATAACTATCTGGTCAATATTCAAGAAGATTTCCATTCACTGTTGATTATACGGAGATGGAGCAATCGGTATCGAAACCGAAGGTAGTCCATCACGGTACAGAGCGGGGTGGGGCTCTGTACACAGGGGTGGGGCCCGGTTAATTTTGATAGGAGGATGGGGTGTTAGACGGCTTAATGATGACTTTTTCTCAATTGAATCAAAAGAAACATAGCAATTTCTTTTCCACTTTTCATTCCCTTCCATTTTTATTTTTACCCTCCCCCAATTTTCACTACTTGAAAACAGAGATTAGGGGAACGCCCCCTGCCCCGCCCCTTCTATGGTGCCGCCCGGATTGTCTGTACAAAATGTGGAAGACATGCATTTCTAACAATTATTATTTTCGTAGGGTAGGTGTTGTAATGGGTCAGTCATATGAAGTGGACTAAAAATAAATTCTCTCCTTCCTTTTTTTAAGGCTATATATGAGGAGAAGGGTTGTTAGAAAAAAAATGTATTTGTCCAGAGGTGGGGTACATTGTGAATATGCACTTGAAAGGGGGATGGTCATTCAGGGGGGCCGTATCATCAACGGACTAGTCAGACGTTTCATCTGACTACGTTTGTTTAATAACAAGGCTTCCCAACCAATGAAAATAAAGGAAAATGTCACATGCAATCATAGGATTTAAAGAGTTAGAAATAATGAATTCCCTTGTGATACTTTGTATATATGGATTGATAATTTAAAAATTTGCACATGCATGGAGTCTGCGTCTACTTCATGAACGGATTTTAAAGAGATTCTTCTTCTCATTCTTCTCCTCTTCCTCCTCCTCCTCAGACACGTTTTAGTTATCCGGGTTCGGTTCTCGAAAGCGTTATATTACTCCTAATTTAAATCTGTATATACATCTTTTTCTTTTCTTTAGTTAGAACCTATAGAAATAAAAAAAGTGATTAGTATTTGAAATATGGGTATGTGAGAAACATTTCACAAAAAAGGCAGAAATAACTCGGCTAATGTAAGTCTGATTATAGGCTGCTGAACATGAGTTTATAATTTGAAATACTATTTTGGGGGTAGGGGATAGTAGAATTTATCCCTTTCCTCTAATCCCCGCTCACTTACTGGTTATTAACAATCCGATCATTGATTATAGATCTATTGGATGATAATGGTGTAATGAATGATGACAACAAACATCAGTCTGCTTCGCTCAGCATCAAATGTCCCCTCCCCGGCCCAATTTCCCCAAAATATGAAATGGTGTAAAACAGTTATAATTATTATCATAAAGAAAAAAAAATACATACAAATTCAAAGGGAAAATAAAAAAAAGATAGGGAGAATATCAAAAGAAAGCAATTTGAAACAAAAATGTATTTTTTTTTCATCATGAAGAATTCAAAGAATCGAAGGGAAATTGAACTTTTCTGGAAAGAAAAACTCATAATATTCAATCAATATTCGCAGTAGAACATCATTACAATTACATTTGAAAAGTGTGTTTATTCTTTCTGAAAAGTTACAATAATCAATTTCCTCACAATTGTTTTGTCCATGTTTGGACAAAATTTTATATAGTAATCAATTTCCTCATATTTTTTGTTTGTCCATGTTTGAAGGTTTCAAATATGGGACAAAGAGGGATTCTGAATTTTCTAAAATTGTATTATTACCCAAAGATGCCCCCAGCCTGTCATACCTGTGATGTGAGTCTGTTACCTTATAAAATAACAAACGGCTTCTCTGTGAGGGAGATGGTTCAGGAGCAAGTCGGGGATTAATAAAGTTCATGAGAACGATTCCACAATGATTAAAACAAGGTTCTCATCGTACTATAATGAGGTACTGTTTATCATAGCAACCGTTGTCATGGAGCAGTGATAGCAGTGATATCATGTCCTCAAAAATTATAATGTATTGGATTTAAACAATCATAATTTAATTTTGATAACTTAACATTACATACGTTGACATTTACGTAATGAAATTGGCGTAAAAAATAGGGGGCACAAAACGAGGTATAGGGAAAAGGTCTGAAAAGTAGCGAGCGAGCAAAAAGTTGACGGTTGGATTACAAAGACATAGATTTGATAATATTTTCTGTAATGATATCGGTAATGATAAGCACATGAATAATCCTTTTTCATCATCACCACCACCATCATCATCATATCATCATCACCATCATCATCATCACTATCATCATCATCATCATCACCATCATCATCATCATCATATCATCATATCATCATCACCATCACCATCATCATCATTGTCATATCATTATATCATCATCACCACCACCATCACCATCATCATCATTATCATTTCATCATAATGATGATGATCATGATCATCATTGTCATCATCATCATCTTCACTGTCATCATCTTCACTGTCATCATCATCATAATCATCATCATCAACAACACTATCATCATCAACATCATCATCATCTCCTCCACCGTCATCATAATCATCATCATTATTATTATTATCATGATCATCATCATCTAACATGACTATCTCGAAAGAGACAATCGGGCAGCATATGTACGTATGACCATAATGACTTAAACTTGGTTTAGACACCCAGGTGCTGATAAAGAACTCTATAATGGTCATGATAATGTGCGAAAATTATCACTCAACAGTCTCGTCAGTCTCAAGTTGTCTACTATTCTTTTTTTCTCATCCGAATATGTAAACTTCTAGCATTGTGAGTATATATTTCCCACAAAGTATGAAAAACTTACATCAGCCCTGATGATGATGTTGATAATTGTGAAATTCATCTTTTACTATTCAAATTTGAAAAATTGCTTGCTCGGTCGCTACATGCTCCCGAGTCGCAAATAACATCTAAATGCAGAATACAATATAAACGCTGTCTTAAATTGTGGGTATAGCAAGTCAATAAATAATTCCTTGCAATACGTTAATGAAAAGGGATTTTTTTTTTTCAAATAAGCCTTTATTTACTCTACTTCATCTAACACGAAAATTTGAACTCTAGATTTGTCTATTTTTCGTCAAAAGCCAGCGTAATCAGAATTTGATCATTCTGTAGGATAAATATTCGTTTTAAAAGAAAATGGTTCTGTCGCTGTAATATTATCCCAGACCGATGCTAAAAGAAATAAAAAATATATAGTTAAGAGTCAGGATGTCGATTCATGTTTCAGATGGGGGGGGGGGGCGTTAAAAAATTACCCAGAATTTTCTGCGCGCGGAATTTTAACAATTATGTTGAACATGAACAGTTTCGAAAACATGACAATTCTCGTCTGCCTTGACTTGTGAAGTAAAATCATATGCCCTCATCTGGATGTATAACACCAATCAGGAACTGATAGGTGTCATGTAGATGAAACGTTTATGAAAAACATTTTCAACCATTTTGAATATGTGAAATTCACCCCCATCCTTTACTTACACGGGCAGGTTAAATCCGGGATCCACGCTGGTGTATTTTGACAGGGGCGAGGGGCAAGAGAAAATAATGTCATATTAGAATTAAATTACATGGGTATTAAATAAAGGTACACGAACCTGGGGCCCGCTTCATACATCTTGTCATAACAAATTTTCAATAACAGATTTAAGCTACTGAAATCATTCGATTTGATGGCTATGGAAGCTTAAAAGTGCCACCGAGATGTTGAGATAATTATCTCGGGAAGTCGACATCTTGATAGCAAAAGATAAGATGACGAGATCCTGGATCTCATCATGTCGACAACTATATTTTCCCCGGATCTCATCATGTCAACATCTTTTAGAAGAGATGTTGAGATGACAAGATCCCGGATCTCATCATGTTGACATCTTTTAGAAGAGATGATGAGATGACAAGATCCTGGATCTCATCATGTTGACATCTTTTGGAAGAGATGATGAGATGACAAGATCCCGGATCTCATCATGTTGACATCTTGTAGAAGAGATGATGAGATGACAAGATCCTGGATCTCATCATGTTGACATCTTGTAGAAGAGATGATGAGATGACAAGATCCTGGATCTCATCATGTCAACATCTTAAGAAGAGATGTTGAGATGACAAGATCATCTCATCATCTCATCATCTTTTCTACAAGATGTCAACATGATGAGATCCGGGATCTTGTCATCTCAACATCTCTTCTAAAAGATGTTGACATGATGAGATCCGGGATCTTGTCATCTCATCATCTGTTCTAAAAGATGTTGACATGATGAGATCCAGGATCTTGTCATCTCATCATCTCTTCTAAAAGATGTCGACATGATGAGATCCAGGATCTCGTCATCTCAACATCTCTTCTAAAAGATGTTGACATGATGAGATCCAGGATCTCGTCATCTCAACATCTCTTCTAAAAGATGTTGACATGATGAGATCCAGGATCTCGTCATCTCATCATCTCTTCTAAAAGATGTCAACATGATGAGATCCAGGATCTCGTCATCTTATATTTTGCTATCAAGATGTCGACTTCCCGAGATAATTATCTCAACATCTCGGTGGCACTTTTAAGCTTCCATAGGTGGCTGATAGTGAAATCGATACAGAAATTTGTTATTTTAGCAAGTAAAATAAAACCTTACCAAGATTTCTTTTATTCTTTTATTCTTCTTCCTTTTTTCTTCCTATTTGTCTTTCTCTCTCTCACTTCTTTGACCCTTTTTTTCATTATAAGAAAAGTATGTCACCCCTGCCCCCTGTAGCAGGGGCCGCGGAAGCGGGGGGCGGACCTTTTTTCCAAAACCGTGTACAAAAACGTAAAATGACCAAATAATTGTGATTTTTTGCATGGGCAGCCCCCCCCCCCCCACTTTGAAAACCACTCCGCGGCCCCTGTGTAGCACCGCCCTCGTTCAGTCTCGGTATGTCATGCTTAAACCATTATAAAAGAAATACGAACAATAACTCACTGCTATAGCCTATATAAAGCGGCAGATCGTCACGACACGTACTTAAAAGTTAATAACTGCCGGGAGTGACAAGTTAAGAATGTGAACTCGCTTATGTTGGCGCTGTTGTTTGCTCTAATTGTTTGAATTTCGTATCGCTCTCGAGAGCTTTTGTGATAAGGATCGTTGAGCGATATTACCGAACTTTGGAACATAATTCAATTGGAATGATCAGGACAGAATTCCTAATTCAAGAGCTTCATCTTAGCATTGGAATGTGGAAATGATATTAAGGGCAATTGCAGAGCCCTTCAGGTTATAAGTATTATTTTGGTAGGGCCAGAGGAAACATGGCGAGGTTTAGTGAGGTAGTGTGTCGGGCGAGTGTCATACTCCTTGGCGTTATATCCTTCGGTGCAACTCTACCTATTCTTGAAAAACATATAGGAGAACATGGATCCGCAGATGCATTTTACCAAAAGGCCCAAGCCGCTGGGAAAGCGATGAGGGACCATTTGCCGTCGATTAAACATGTAGTCCAACACAAGCCGAACCATCTGAATCTGACGGCTTCGACCTCGTTGCAGCCTGACGAGATTTCAAAGAAGCTGAATGATTTGCAAGCAAAGTTTGAAGAGCTGTCGGAACAGAATGAGGCGATGAGACGAATGCTGGATGACAAGGTTAGCTTGAATCAGAATATAGATGCACTCGTTGGGAAACTGAATAAAATATACGGGGAGAGCCCTGTCAGTGAATCCTTAGGCAAGCTCGCCAACGATGCTCATGCCGAAGTCGGCTTTGACGATGAGAAGGAGCAAGCCATCTTGTCTCAGTACATCAGTAACCATCGTAACAGGTGATATAATATTTGTAAATTTGTCGATACATCATTTCCCTTTTGTTTGGGGTTGCGGGGCCAAGTGGGACTCGGATCAGTTGAAAAAAATCTGCACTGACAGCGCGTATTCTGAATAGGGAAAATAAGAACCTTGTCTATTTCTTGCTCTGGGCTATGAAGCTTCAGGTGCTATGGCAGCTAGCAATGAACACGGTCCCTGTGCACATAAAAGAACAATGATGATGCAGTGTGCATAATACATAATCCTCCATAGGATAATGTATTCTTTGTAATAATACTGTTTTCAAATAAGAAAGGACCACATGGTTGTGTGCCTGTTGTGGACTTGTAGATCTAAACTTTGACAGGTGAATGTTAACACCTTCTTTACGAAATAAATGGGGCTTTGTTATCCCCCCCCCCCCCATTCTTACTCTATTCTCACCAATCTATCATATCATTCTATTTGAAGTTCTGTAAAAACATGATCGTAATCGGGTAAAAATAATTACGTTGGCCCAGCGTAATTTTTGTGATACGTTGCCAACATTGCACAAATGTCGATAATGCCGACATTTGCATGATGTTGCCGACGCTTACCGACATTGGCCGATATTGGACGACATTGGCCCAATACAACGTCAGCTTGCTTGCTGGTACAGACCAAACACCGCATCACTGTCACTGTATCTGTCTATTCAAATCTACGAGGTCATGCGACATAGTACAACAAACGCGGACAATTGATCCTGTTGTCCAATAGTACTTTAAAAGAAACGTTTTCTATCTGGTTTTTTATATGAAACACATATACTTAAGCTAAATATATGTACGTACTACCATTATACAAACAAGGAAGCAACAATTTGAGCCCGCTCTCAAGCTAGTCCCACCTTGAGTCAATGGAGATTATGCACAGCAAAAACTGTGGTGTTAACCGGTGTACATAGAGGACCACACCAGTTATTTTACACCGGTGTTAAATTGGTGGTGTTAGTTTTACACCTATAGGTGTTATTACAACACCTTTGGTTGTTAAATTTACACTCTTTGGTGTTATGTTCAATCTTTAGGGTGTAATTTTAACACCTCAGGGTGTGGTCCTCTATTAACACCAATTGGTGTCAGTTTTAACACCACAGTTTTTACAGTGTGGTATCAGCCCTAAAGAAGGTATCCGTTGATTCCTGGGGTTGATTCCCATCAAATTGAATGAAATTGATTCAGTATATCCCTCAAGGAAACAAATCAAGTTCTACATTATACGAGAAAAATGGAAATATTCAATTTTCAGACGATGAAGTAAAAAGATATTATGAATATTTTTATTTTTGTCGTCACCGACTCCCTCATTTTGTATAGTGCCAATGATGCGCAAACCATTATCTTGTGAAAATATTAAGGGAAAATTGACAAAGTCATAACTTTCTTACTCTCAATTTCGATGAAAATACCAGTGCTATGCTTGTTTTATTTTTCTGTATTAATATTAGAATTCATGGTATTTGTTAGGGTTAACTTAACATTTAAGCAAAAGGAATGGATATAAATTTCAATTTTAAAAGAAAGTACTCGCTCTGCCGAATCAGATCGTTCGATCCACATTGTTGAGAAGTCACTGTTGACTATTTTCGCAATTGTAGAACAAGCTAGATATCTTGATGATGAATACCTAAATAATATCTCGAGCCCGCATTTTTAACAAGTAAAGGCAAGTTCTTTATCACTTTTATTTGCAGGGAAGCGGAATTGGTAAGGAAAATCCGGAATCAAACGCTATCTTCAAGTATTTCGTTCCTGAAAAACCGTCTTCGGCAAGATTCGTCATCCAATGAGACTCAGTCGGCGGTTGACATTATTGCCAGGATTCTGGTTCAACTACGTGACCCCGAAGATACGAAGTCACATGTGCACCTATCAGAGACGGAGGTAATGTAAGATGGTAGTAGAGAATTACAATATTTAATCAGTATTTTCAGCCCGTACTTTTTAAAACAGAGACCAGTTCTTGAAACGGAACTGTTTAGGAAGTTCCGGTATAAATCGTCCTTAAGTAGGCATATTCCGATCGTGATAAAACAACTTCGGCATGCGGTGATTAGTTTACAGGTTTCATGTTCAAATGAGCTACCCCAAATGCTCAGTGAAACGGTTATCAATGATTGAAGAAAAGATGATAGGAACTGATAAAAAACAAAAAGACACATAAAGAATGAGGGTGAGGAATGGGGTGGATGCAGGGGATAAACTTGGAGAAAGGGATTTGGAGGGGTGGAAGAGGGGAAGAGAATAACCGGGGAGGAGAAGGGAAATTAGAAGATCGGTATATGGGTCATTGAAGATTTTTCCCCTTCACGTTATTACCATTATTATTATTGTCATTTTTCATTGCTATTGTTATCATTATTATGGTTTCATTATTGTCACCATCGTCATTATCTTCATCATAATCATCATTCATCACAATCATCATTCATCACCATCGTTGTCGTCGTCGTCATCATCATGATCACCGCCATCACCACACCATCGTCATCTGCATCATCATCCTCATCATCATCAATAATCATCATGATTACCATCATCATCAAGATCATCACCATCATTATCATCTTCGTTTTCATCGTCGTCGTCGTCGTCATCATCATCATCATCAATATCATCATTATCACTGAGGTCCTATACCTGGCACTATGAGCTCGAAACATGAATATAATCACCTTTATTGAGTATCAACTGATATGTTACTTGATACCACTATACTGGTATACGATGATAATTAGTTCGAACCTTAACAACCTGACATTCGATTTCATATCCGGATATCGTATATATATCACATAATTTGCTAATTAATTTCCGGCTTATTTACAGGAATTTTCTCGTCCTTATACAGTGAAACCTGTCTATAGTGACCACCCAAGGGAAACACAAAATGTGGCCTTTATAGACAGGTGGCTGGTATAGATAGGTTCTTAAACACACAATCTGCCTCCATGGGAAGCAGTTTTAGTGGTCACTATAGGCAGGTGGCCACTATAAACAGGTGGCCACTAACACAAGTTTGACTGTATTTTATTTCGTTATAAATCTGAAAATATAATATTCTTCGTTTGCTCTGCTTTATTTAAATGTTCATTTAATATAAAATTCTAAAGGCAAGTTTTGAAAATACAAAATCACAGCTTATTGCCTCTCATCAATAACGACCTTAGAATTGATTCAGTGGATTCATCTCATGCCCATTTCCACCATTTTCTTATCAGATAATGCTTTTACAAAATCATGATATAAGGATATTTTATGATGTATAAAACATATTTGACTTTATGCAATGAGTACATCATTTCAATGTTTTAAAATTTATTGTTTAGTGTTTAATTGTGAAATACTCTTACACTCGGCATTTTTGCAGCGAACCTGAATTTGATTTTTTGATAAACCAATTTTTATTGAACTGGCCTTTCGATAAACCAAATTCAACTGTATAAAATGGATTGAATTTAACCTATTGCATCTATTTCTATGCTGCAAAAGTGTATGCGACGTGAGTATTGTGAGGCAACCCCATACTTAAAAGGGAGCGACAGTCTCTCCCGAATTTCAAGGTCTATCCCTGGAGCTAGCGATCAGTTCATGAATTCCTAGCTTTCTTAACCTCCTACCAACACCATTATCACGTAGATCTCACCGGGTGCTCCGAATAGAGAAGAATTCCAAAACGGATCAGCGAATGTCGTCAAAGAACTTGAACTTCACCCAGCCCTGGCATCCCGCACAGAACCGGCTTTAAACACCAACGATTCCGACAGAGGTGATTATTCCCCCATTATCCATTCCTTTAAGTTCCTCGAAATCGATTTAACACTACTATTTCTGTGTTGTTACCCCGGTGAAAGAAAGGGCAAGATTGTAATGCCATGTGCAATGTAAAAAGTACATCGTAGTATAGGTCCCACAACGCAAGTTTAAGAATTGAAACCAGTTCAAAGTCACGTCTCATCTGACCCTTCCCGATGGCAATTTGACATCTTACTTGATAGAGGATTCGGAGCTGAATATAAGGAATTTAAGGAATATAAGGAAAATAAGGATGGGAAGGGGTGGATGATGTCCATGACCTAGGTCTTCAAAACATTCACACAAGATACCAACCCCATTTCTATTCCCCGACGACCCTTCCCTTTCTCCAAAATCGAATGCATGAAAAAACTTATGAAGTTAATGAATGAAGGAGTAAATGTGTAAATTAAATGAATGAATAAATTGATTTTTTTTAATGTAAATAAAAGAATACCTATATACATGACTAAATGAATAAAATGAGAAGTACATGATTAAGTAAAAAAATAATTGCATGGAAACAAATAAAGCAAGTAAATAAGTGAATAGTTTAATAATAAATGAATTATAAAACAAAGAGTTTTATAGCTCCAATGTCACAAAATTGTTTATTCTAGTAAATACTATTTGTTTTAGACGCAAACACGTCTTCTGCAGGGTTTGCGTCTAAAAAATAGTATTTTTTAATAAAATAATAGACATCTTCGTTGCATTTCATTACATCTAATGACTTCTAGATTATTTCATATTACAAAATACCAAAGAAATGGTGAACGTATGACGTCTTTGCTTTCCCCATTCGCTTTATACTGCCAATATTGCACATTGCACGTTTTGTGAATTTATGAATCTTTTAAAAAATGACTAAAGTTTCTTACGCTACTTCTAATTTATATATAACGTTTCAGTGATACGCTTGATTTGTTTTTCTCATTCTTTATAAATGAATTGGGGGCTCGTATTTAACACAACTAAGAACAACACATGCACCATTATCATGACATGAATTACCAGCCCATTACAGGCTTCCATTTCATACAGTCTTGTTTTAACAACAAATGTACAATTTCTATAACCATCAGCCAATCAGATATAAAGATTTCAGTAGCTTTGAACAATTATTGCTAAGTTGTTACCCGGGGGGCCACTTACATTGACGAGTGGATACCATGCGCGACCATAAAAAACACGTAAAATGAAAAAGGATGTCTTTTTCACGATAGGGTACGTTACGTACGTAACGCGATAAGGGTGTCAAAACACAAAAATAATGAGAAAAGGGTATCTATTTCGCTAGGAAAATTACGTGTTTAGGGTCGAATTTGCGGGGATGATAAAACAAAATGAAAATGTTTTATAAAGGATGTCCTTTTTGCCCCAACACTACGTGTTTAGAGTCCGATTTGTGCGAGGTGTAGAAGGTGGGATCGTACTAAACCAAATAAGGTATATAAAGCCGACGACTGAAGGACCCGTAACAATAAAACATTCCTGTACTTGTTTAGGGATTCATTTCATGGAATATTTGCCAAGAGTATCGTTTTGTTTCCAATACTTGTTAAGGGTATGGTTTCACACGCCAATACTTGTTAAGGGGTGCATTTTCAGAATACGGAAATTACGTGTTTAGGGTGCTTTTCGAGACCCCATGGTCGCGCATGGTATCCACTCGTAAATGGAAGTGGCCCCCCGGGATTTGTTATTACAACAAGCTTTATGAAACAGCCCCCAGATTTACTCCTTGTATAAAAGGAACTCCTTTAACACGATCTGTACTTGCATGAATAAAATATGTGTGAGCGTTTTGTGGGAGTGGGTTTGTGGGTGGGTGGTGTATGTGATGGCGTGTAATTATTAGTTTTTCTTATAAGCAAAATTTTGGTATTTATTAGATTGTTAAGCCTAACTGTAAGTTATGACTTCTATGTACTTCTGAATGCATTTCTCTTTAAGGGATTATATGCAGATTTGTACATTGTTTATTTAAATGTCTGTGAAACTCAATAAATTAAATTCGATTTAGTTATTATTTATCTCTATCACCCAAACGACTGAATTATTTCATTTTATATCTATAATATGGGATAATTTGAACACTAAGGGCACTCCGGAGGTCTAGTGGTTATATCACTGGTCTATCAATCCAGAGATCGTGGGTTCGTATCCCACCCGGTCTGCCTATGATTTTTTTTCATAGGTATATAGGTACCACATAGCACATTGTTGGTATGGTTGGAGAAACATAAATAACTTAGTATGGAAGCGCTGTGGTGTAGCGGTTCTGACTCTCGCCTTGTAATCACAGGTCATGTGTTCGAATCCCAACATGACCTAGCATCCTTTGGCAAGGTGTTAATCCACACTTTGCCACTCTCACCCAGGTGCTAATTTGGTACCGGTATAGAAACAGCCGTTATTGTGGTTGGTTTAGCAAGTGTGCGCTATAACAGACTGCTTAAAATGCTATCAATCCAGTGACTGGGTAATAACAGTTGTTAAGCGTTTTGAGCAGTCGTAGATTAATAAAGCCCTATATAAATACCAATTAACATTAACTGAACATTTACAACCTTCTCTTTACAGCGACTGCGGCATCGAGAAAGATTGCATTCTCTGTGGCAGCAACTGAACCACAGCTTGGCGTGGCAGGTGTTGCCCAAGCTGTCCAGTTTCAAGATATCTTAGAAAACAAGGGAGAAGGGTTCCTAGCTTCCAATCACACATTCATCTGCAGCGTCCCAGGATGGTATTACTTTACATACAGGTAACTATAATGACCCTTGCCCTAGGAAGCGGGGTACTCGACCACGCCCCCCACCCATTTCTCATAATTTTCTTGGCTTTTCTTTTTTTCAGACCCAAATTACCATTATCGTGATTATTTGGGAGTAAAACCCTGTTTTTTTTTCTTTTGCTTCTCAATTACTTTTTGACCAAATTCATCTTTAATCGGGAGTGAAAATTCCCTTTTCCCCTGTCATTCCCCCCAAAACGGGACCCCTTGCAATTTTTTGTTCACCCCCCCCCCCCTCCCCACCCGTAAACTAAACTCATTTTGGTAATTCTGATAAATGTCAATTTATTAATTTTACTTAGTTCAATTTGAATTAAACCTATAACCAAATTTAACCGGCATATAATACATAGTATTTGACAGCTGGAGCTAATTTAAACATATCTCATCATCTGTCAAAAGGTTCCTGCAAAACAGACAGACATTGGTATGCTTATAGGCTATTTGTTTATCAAGATTTTCAAATGTTCAAAAGTTAATTTTAGTTGGATGTCAACATACACCCACTTCCATCTGCTTATAACGACCAAGAACATCGCAATGACCTATGTATTGCTTAAGTTGGAAGACACTTTATTGTACGTGTACATTTACATCATATTAATCGTACACAGCTATTTCTTTGTCGAGTCGTCCAAAACTTACTTTTAGTTGGATGCCAACCTACACGTACTTCCATCAGTTTATAGCGACCAATAACATCGCAGTGACCTATGGGATAAACACGCGCAGTGATGGCAATCCTCCCGTCGTAACTCATTATCCAATCCCTCCATTAATAAACGTCATCGAAATGTTCTTTCCAAACTCCTTGTCTCAGCTTACGGACCTTCCAGGGCAAGTACCTCAGCGTGCTCCTGATGAAGAATGCGGATTATGTGGTGGGCGTTTACACGGATAAAGACGACGTACGGAACACGATGGAGACACAGAGCACAGTCATCTACCTCCTGGCAGGAGATGCGGTGTGGCTCCGCCTCCCTCCTTCTCAGGATTTTGCTCTTTTCAGCGATAAGTACCGATATTCCACCTTTACCGGATTCTTACTCTTCAAGGAATGATGATTATTTATGAAGTGAAAGGACAACGACTGGATATAGCAATATTCTATGATAACACGGCCCTTTTCATTGGCCATCGTAATGTCAGTTTCCCTTTTTTTTCCTATCGCGCCTTGTCTTCCTCTCTCCGTGGCGGAGAAACATGCTGCTTCTCTCAAAGTATTAGATATTTAATTTTTTAGTGATAAGCACAGTTGGCTCATTCAGAGAAAGAATTATGACTTGATTAAACAGTATTGTTTTATATAGAACTCTCCGAAATGCACATTCATAAACGCAGTAAAATCCAACTTAGGTTACGAATTATGAATTAGTTTATTAATTTATTGTTTATGAATTGTGTTATTTAAATTTGAAGCAAATTCGAAATTCAAACTAAATACTTTGGGGGTCACTTTCTTTGAAGAACAGAATGTGATTTTATTTACTAATTGCCAGTTTATATGAAATCTATAAAGGCTGTTTCATTTTGTGTTACTGTGCACACACACACTCACTCACACCCACACCGCGAATATATATTTGTACAATGAAGAGTACAAACATAATAATGCTTTTCAATCCGAACGCCGACAGTATTTAGTTGCTTAACAAATACAAATACTAAACAATATACATGTACATACCATGCATTTTCGTTCGTTTATCGCTAAATTTTCACCACATCGCGTCTTAAAAGAAAACGCGATGAGATTTAGCAATTTAGCAATACACATCGTTGGACTAAAATGCATTGTATGAAGACGAGTATATGTACATGGTGTAGGCCTATGGGTGTGTGTGGGTGAGGGTGTTGTTGGTGTGTGTGGTTGTGCGCTGCATCGCACTTCTAGCAACTAACCTAAGTTATTTTGTCTCATAACAGTTATATGCAAATATAATATATATATATTGCCCAATCACGAGATCAAATATTGCAATAGGAAATATTTTTCAAACTATTTGATTGACGTTATTTATATTACAATTGATTACAACTATATTCTTAATCCTTAATTAAATGTCAGATGGACATTGTGATTCATATATATATATATATATATATACATATATACATATACATATGCATACCCAATCACGAGATCAAATATTGCAATAGGGAATATTTTCAAACTATTTGATTGACGTTATTATCTACATTACAATTGACTACAATTATATTTTTAATCCTTTAATTATATATATATATATATATATATATATATATATATATATATATATATATATGAAGATTAAGTAAATTGGCAGATATTAATTCATTTCCATGCGTAGGGTATTACATAATGATTTATGATTAGCCACTCTTAACATGCTAAAATCGAATACACAGTAAAAAGAAAAAGTAGCATATTGTTTAAGCATGTTACTCTACCAACAAGTTGTTTAAACATTCTTTTGATTGTTCAAACTTGTAAACAACTAGTTTAAAGAGTAAAAACAGTTGTGTAAAAAGTTTAAACAATAGTTGTTAGAGTGACGGGCTTAAACAACGTGCTTGGAATTTTAAACAGCGGCTTTACAGTGTATATAGAGTTCATAGTTATCTAAAAAGGATAACATCGATGTACAGAAAGAATAAATATATTGTCTGGATATTAGGTAATATTGTATATAAAAAGAGTAAACAATATACTGACGTTCCATATTTTTCTTTTTACCAGCAAATAAATAAACTTTACATATCAACGTATAAGTGATTTGATTTAATTTAATATCCCGTTCAACATGTTCAAGGCAAGTGAAAAATCTAAGAGCTTTAAAACTTAAAATCTAATCGAATTCAGATGTAAGAATAAGATTTCAAGCTATACTATATTAAGTTCCCCTTATCTATACAGTGATATGCTCATTATAAGCCATGTGCAATTGAAGGAACGGATGATGTCTCACGACATTTATTTCATATTTTATTATATATAGGAAGTATATCATTCAACTTTTTTCCTCATTCCCCATGGCAAAAAAATATGTTAGTACAATTTCCTTTTCATTGTGTAAGGTTGAAAAAATTGTAAGTTTGAAGGAGAAAATAATATAAGTTCAAAGCAGCAACTCAAATCAATCATCAAACCAAATGGGAAATAGGTGAAACTGAGACACAAATAAACAGAACTGCAACCGAAGAAGTCTGGTAGTGCACTGTTTTAATATCTGGGCTACTTTGCCTCAGTTAAACTTGGCATCACATTATAATTTACATAAATATTTAAATCAAGTATAGTCAACCTATCCAAAAATGAATGGAAGGATCGAACTAAAAATGTAAGAACCCAATTCATAAGATAAACCAATAAGGAGTGAGATTAAGATGACAAAGATGTCTGGTGATTGTGTAATAATGGAAGTAGAAACTAAAGAGTCAGGTGAGGGATGGAATGAGTGGAACACCTGAAGAGAGAGTAGAGAAGGAATGAAGATGACAAAAGAGAATCAAAGGAAAGGCATTTAGAGTAGAATGAATGACAACTGAATATCATTAAAGGACAAGTCCACCCCAACCAAAAATTGATTTTAATAAATTGAGAAAAATCCAACAAGCATAACACTGAAAATTTCAACACAATCGGATGTAAAATAAGAAAGTTATGACATAGGTTTCGCTTAATTTCACAAAACAGTTATATGCATATTGCGGTCAGTATGTAAATGAGGAGACTGATGTCATCCACTCACTATTTCTTTTGTATTTTATTATGTGAAATATGAAATATTCTTATTTTCTCCTCATTGCCAAGTAAAACAACGATTAATTTCTCCCTGAACACGTGGAATTAGCATTGTTTAATTTGATTTTGATTTGATTTTATTTTATTGATTTCCGTTTCACAACATAAATATGATAAATATAACATGACAAGGTCGAAAATACTGCAAAACATAATAAAATATAATTTTTATAAAACATAATCTTAGACTTAAAGAACACAGTTCAACAAATAAAAAAGAACCTAATATGACATTTGTATTTTAAAGTAAACCGGAGGGTCTTGACGAAAAAAGCCAAGCTTGTACAAAAGGCAAGACCCTATATAAACTTAGTTTCATTACACACAAACAAAAACACTGGGTCGTAATGATATATAGAGCTTTTGTTTACAAATAAATAAAACAATTTTGGTGCACTTTACGAAAAAAAAATGAACAGGTGGATCATGCAAAAAAATATTTTGTTTTATAGCATTAGGGAGGGAGGGGGAGGTTAGGGGAAGAAGAGGAGAAGGACAGAGAAGTGCAGTGTACGACGTAGAAAGAAAGCGGGCAGCAGGAGCAGATACTTTGGCTAATTGCAATTTAACAGGAAGAAAGTAATAACAAATAATACATGTATATGTATATAATATGAGAGCATATGATACACATATACATAAACGCCGAGAATATAAAGAAAAGAAAAAAAAACAGTTATTCGGCATGACCTGCTTGCAAGGAGTATTGCAAAATTAACATTTTTTTCAGTTTGCGTTTAAAAATATGTATATTAGGGGATTCTTTAAAATCTTTAGGCAGAGAGTTCCAGTAGGCAGGCCCGGAGAAGACAAATGAATTCTTTGCAAATAAAGTTCTTGTTAAAGGAAGGTGATAATATTGTCGTTGCCGTGTTGCCGGGTAGCAGTGAACTGATGCATTTTTATGAAACATATTTGAGAAAATAGTGGGGAGATCCTCCTTGCTTAATTTGAACATAAATTGGCTAAGTTTAAAGAGATATATATCACTTACTTTAAGAATGTTATTTTCAAAAAATAAGATATCAGTATGTGATCTAGTGTGTTTGAAAAATTACTCTTTTTTCTGGAGAAGTAGTATTCTATTTAGTTGTGTTTGTATTGCACATCCCCAGGCAATTATTCCTTAATTAATATATGGTAGAATAAGGGTGTAGTATAATGTTAACAAAGTTCGAAAAGGGAGAAAAAAATTGAGTTCATTAATAATTCCAATGTTTCTAGAAATTGTTTTACATATACTATCAATATGAGGCTTCCAAGATAATTTGTTGTCAATAAGGACACCCAGGATTCTAGTAGTGGAAACATTATTAAGAAATATCAATATTATATGGTTTCAAGTTCAAGTTTATTTATTCAAAACCAAAAACATCACATCATAATCAAAATAGATGTACATACAACGTAAATGACTACATGAATATACATCAATGAGACTATAGCATATAGGAATTGGTTTTAGGACCCCTTTAAAAGCAAAGCTTGTGAGTAGGGCCCTGGAATACTTATGATTATTAACATAAAACATAGGATATACTAATCTACAAGATACAGAGAGAGAGAAAAAAAATGTATAATAAGGTTAAGATGCTAAAAATAGAATGGAAAAAAATATAACAAACACACATATATACACAAACCCACACACACACACAACCACATCCACCCACAAATATACATGTTAAACATAGATTCTGAGTAGGTCATCAACTTAAATGCAAATACATTAACTTAAACACATATTGAAGGAAAATAATCACAATCTGTCAAGAAAATAAGTTTTGGATAATCTTTTGAACATGAAAAGAGTTTTACTATTTTTTATATCAACAGGTAAATTGTTCCACTCTTTAATACATGATATATGAAAGGAGGTCAGAGTGACATTTGTTCTTGCAAATGGCTGACGAATCAGATCCTTTTGACGTGTATTATAATTATGTATTTTTGAATTCTGAAGAAATAATTTTTTTAAGGTACATTCTTGGGGCATTGATTGTAGTTTGAACATGAACAATGCACAATTAAACGACACAAGTTTACTAAGTGGTAGCATTTTCAGACGAAGAAATAATGGAGTACTTGGATGTCTATAATTAGAATTTGTTATCAGTCGTATTGCCCTTTTCTGCAATATTCTCAATTTATCAAGATAAGACTTGAAAGTGTTTCCCCAGGCGACATTACAATATGTCAAATAAGGTAGAACAATACTATTGTATATTGTTATGAGTATCATTTCAGGTAAAATTGATTTTAACCTATAAATAACGCCTACACTGCGAGACACCTTTGTGCAGACAGCATCTAGATGATTTTTCCAGGATAGGTGCTCATCGATGTATAACCCAAGAAACAAAATATTTGCACTTGGTTCAACATCATGACCACCTATATGAAGACAAGTTATACGCCCTGGTAGCTTTTTACCCTTAGAGCGGAAAATTATGCATTTGGTTTTTTGAATATTCAACAATAGCTTATTACAACAAAACCATGAATACAGCTTCTTGATTTCTTGATTTGCAACCAGTAACAAATTTTCTATTGACTTATCAGAAAGCATCAGACTGGTATCATCGGCAAACAGGGAGTATGAGAATAATGTTGATGAATGTATTATATCGTTTATATATATCAGAAACAACAGGGGACCAAGAACAGAACCCTGAGGTACACCATAGTTAATCGTAGCATGTTTGGATCTAGATCTATCTATCATAACAAATTGTGTTCTATCACACAGATAGCTTCGGAACCATGACAATGCTACACCACGAATTCCATAGTGTTCAAGTTTCTTGAGAAGGATATCATGGTCAATGGTATCAAATGCCTTTGACAGATCTAAAAATATCCCCAGACAATATTTGTTTTCATCAATAGCCTTTATGATATTACTCAATAAGTTAAAAACACCCATTTGTGTGGAGAAGTTTCTACGAAAACCGCACTGCTGAGGAATCAAGATGTTCTTTTTAGATAAAAAGTCATTTAAACGTTTATAAATTATTTTCTCTAGAATCTTTGAAAATATTGGTAACAATGCTATCGGCCTATAATTTACGACATTCTTACGATCAGATTTTTTATACACCGGCACAACTTTAGCTACCTTTAATTTATCTGGAACGACCCCCTGAGATAATGACATATTGATGATTTTACATAAAGGTTCAACAAAAATGTGAATACTCTCCTTTATAATCCGAGGTGAAATATCATCAGAACCACTCGATTTAGAAGGTTTTAAAGATGATACAATATTAATTATCTCAGCTTTTGTAGCAGGGTTTAAAAACAGAGAAGCATTATCTTTACATTGTTTCATATAATCACGATGAGATTGTGGTACTTGAGGAATTTCTGTAGATATTTTCTGGGGCAATCCAATGAAATATTTGTTAAAGCTTTCAGCCTTATCCTTGGCCGATGATAAAAGTATACCATTAAAATTCATCTCTTGTGGAATAGAATGCCTATTTGAGCGTCCAAGCAATTCATTAATGTGAGTCCAAGTCTTTCTGATATCACCTTTAACATCATTGAACAAATCATTGTAATAATCTTTCTTGGCTGAGCGAAGAACATTAATCAATACATTCTTATAATCAATATACTTCTTTTTACTTTCAGCTGTAGGTCTCTTGATGTAAGTACTATAAAGCTTATGTTTACGATTTATCGACTTCAGTAAACTATGAGTTACCCAGGGCTTTTTACATTTGTTCCTTGTTGCTGCCTTAACTAGTGGGAAACAAAAGTTGTATAGGCCGTGAAACTTTTGTAGAAAAACTTCGTAAAAATCATTAACGCCTTCCACTGAGGGAAGAGCCTGCCAATTAATTTCAGCTAAGTGTTGTTTGAACCTTGTGATTCTTACATCATTAATAAGCCGTTTCATATCTTTCTCACTTTTCTTAACAGGAGTTACTAAGGAATCCTTTCTTATACAAAATATGGGCATATGATCTGAAATATCTGAGTGAATTACACCAGAGCAAAACTCATTTTGAATGCAATTTGTGAAAATAGTATCTATCAGGGTTGCACTGTTTTCTGTTACACGAGTAGGTTTTGTGATAAGAGAGAACATTCCAAAGGAGTACATGAAATCAACAAAACTTTTAACACATTGATCACTATCATAATTCAATAAATTTATGTTAAAATCACCCATCAAATAGATCTCCTTGTTCTCTCTACTCACAACCTGTAGCTCATGTTCAAAATCCTCAATAAAAGACATACTATCATACTATCATACTATCATAGTTTGGTTTGGTGCCCTATATAGTCAAGTTGGTCCGTATTGTCAAATTTGTAAAAAATGAAATATTGTATAATTCAAACAATAAAAAACAAAAGAAATAGTGAGTGATGGACATCATGGACTGACTCATTTGCATGTCACTGATTTGTGCATATCACTGTCTTGTGCAAAATAAGCGAAACTTTAAAATGCCATAACTTTCTTATTTTACATCCGATTTTGATGAAATTTTCAGCATAATGCTTTGTTTGTTTTTTCTCTATTTATTCAAATCAACATTTTTCTGGGGTGGATTTGACCTTTAGACTCAAATAAACTAAGTTCAGACTGCAAGGGCAGTACTGAAAATAAATGCAAATGATTCAAATAACTGTCATATCTGTTTGTGTTAGAAATTGTTTTGGAGTAGGGTGTGCAAAATATTTTATTCTTTTCTTGAATCAAAATAAGAGCAACATTAAATAGTCACTTATCAGAAAATTTCACATTTCTTTTTAGGCTTTCGGAAAATGTTAATTATTCTCACTGTTGATTTGTTAGGATGAACCGGTCGCGTAAAAATATCAGTACCTATCATGCACAGGTACATGGCAATACAGTCTGATATTTGGATAAAAGATGGATAAGATGAAAATGATGCCACTGAAAATGGGACGACGGGGGAGCGTACTTTCGAATCCTGACAGTCCACTCACCCGTTTTTTTTTTATATTTTAGTGATTGTTTTACTTAATTTACTTAATAAAGTTGTTGTAGCTGGATTTACTTGAGTAAAATGGATGCAAAGCAAACTGCCAAACGTATGAATACTTGAAATAAATCAGGCAATTTTTGGCATCAAATTTATTCATACTAATTGCAAATAATTTTTTTAACAGTAATATTCCAGAATGGTAAGTAATAATAGAACATTTTTAATGACCAGCACCCACCCCCTCCATTCAATCCCGATAATGAAGTCTGAGGTTTAAGGTCAACGTCATTGCGACTATAATCTTCTCTGATGTTTATTCCGGGGACGAATCAATAAATTTCTCTCACGAGTACTCCCTAGCCTCACCAACATTTATTCAAATCGAATAAAAACCACTTAAGACTCTGAAGAACAGTCGTGACGTCATCTCTTCGTATCGATCAAATTGCTCCCAAACGGCGAGGCTCTTTTATGTCGTTTGTGATGAAGGGGAAATCGTCAAACTCCATTCACCTCATTGGCGCTCCCTGCTTTCACCTACCGATACACAACACACACATTCTCACACACACACACACTCGCATCCACCCACGTTAAGTAAGGCCATCCACGAGTTACTTCGGAAAGCGCCACGGTACAGTGTGAAAGGTATATGCGAGTGTGTGTGTGTATAGGCATTGAGCAAGATGCTGTGTGGCGTGCATCCGATTAAACAGTGGTTCATCGGGTGCGGCAGGCAGTGACTAGACTTCAAGAACAAGCAGATGCTCACTCAGAGAGACAGAAAAAAATAATAAGATGGCTACTCCTTCTATTGACTTCAAAATGTGTCTTAACATTCTATTGACATTATGCATATTTGGTAAGTCATGTGAATTGATGTTAATTATGAATGTTTTAAATAATGATGATGTCTTGTCTGTATTAAACGTAAACTGATATTAGCGTTCACAAACCATACGGCGACCATTGGAATGCTATAGCGATAGGTTGGTAAGGGCTGGGGTGAATGATAAAACATACCTAACATGCCTAATGAATTAAGGGTGTATAATTTAATGCATGAAATAGCACGAAACTCTTTCACGTATACATATACCTAGTAAAAAAATATATATACATGGAGTAAATATTATTTTGTACCACCTGTTTGAAAATTCATGACTTTGTTCACAACTATTATCTGAACGACCAGTGGTAGAACTAAACAACTTCTTCCACTATAACAGCTGGTTCCCGAAGTATTATTTTATGAGCACTAATGTTCTTTTTTTTTCTTGAATGTTTCAATTTTTCTCTATTGTAAGCAGTTTGACCATCTGTGTAACCGTTTCCTTATGCAGGCTAATTAGTAAATCAAGTTGATCTGTAAAGTGAGGTCAACCCTAATGACCATCGTTTTTCTTTTTAAAACCTGTCTAAAGCTTTGATATGGTTCAAACTATTATATCCTTAAATTTTCATCTCATCTCATTAAAAAATGATTTTAGTGTTTGAATGTGCAGTTAGTTTTTTTATCTTCATTTCATCTCCCAACTCTCTCCTCATCCCACCTCCCTCATTTTCTATTAGCATTTTTATACTATCAATAAATTTACTATGATGAAAATTACCGTTAAGCTTATATACAATGGTTCACCTGTAAAACGTTCAACCACACCAGGCCAAAAGCTAAGAGAACCTTCAGAAGGTTACATGTTTTTTTACCTGTCTGGTTTTGGAGCTCCTTTAAGAACAGAGAGATGCAAAACTCCAGTGTGGCTTTGGGTCAGGTGCGAATTAAAAATCGAACTTTTTTATGAAATGTTTAAACATAACACACACAGTTCCTCTGAGTTCAATTGGTGGAGAATCTTATTAAAAAGTATGAGCAAAAAGAATGTTTACTTATTGAATATATTCTTTGTAAGAAAATGGAATTGATCGAACTAGTCATGCATGAGTGAATGTCATGATGGTCTTATTTTCTATCCGATTTCGAAAAAAATATCAGTTTCATTCTCGTTCAGTTCTGTTGAACTCAACTTTTTGTTGGAAAGACTTCACCTTTGAATGTTAAAAAAAGTTTTACAATATGTGGCCTATACAAAAATCAAGTTATATTTGATTAGAAATGATTATTCATGATACTTTGAAAAATTGATCAGGTTGATACGCGATTTGTCATACTATCCATTTTAAAGAAATTACCAGAGATTGAAAAACTGTTTGCATACAGATTGTAAAGACATTAGAAACTATCTCGTGAAGAAAAACTTTCAGGATACGTCCTTTGCTCATACAAAAACAAAATGAACTGCTTTTCGACTTATATCTTTGGTTATGCTACTAAGATTGGTGATAAGCAGACATTCTTAGAGGTTTTTAGAATAGATACCTGTATCAGGTATGGTAAAGGCGAAATTGAATTGAAAATAGATTCCATAGCAAGCCTTGAAAGACTCAGTTGTGGCGCCAGGACTTTAAAGTGAGGGGGGCAAGTGGAAGAAAAGAGAAAACTCAGCGAGGGGGGGGGTTGAGGACAAAGAAAACATTTCGAGACTAAAAATAATGAAGAGTGAAAGAAGGTATTATAAAATACTTGTGATACTCGTGATAGCATATTCCGACTATTTACAAATCACTCTACAGTTTTGTTTATTCATTCTTGGGGACCTAGGAGCGTAGGGGGGGGGGGCTTGGTGCCTCAACTGTATAGGGTGAAACGCCATTGAATCCGATTTTTATTCATTTTATATAAAGCAGTTTCAGTAAGCAGTCAGCCGTCATCCATACAGGACGAACCGACTGATCTAGAGGGGGACTTCGTATCTCCGTTTGAGGATAAAGATCTGGATCAACAATCACCAGGAGAAAGTTCAAATACAAAGGTAACCGTGCTTCTCTGTTAGTAAAGTAGGGTGATTATTTATTTACAATGTGTTTCTTTTGAAAGGGAAAAAATCGAATTTATGTCTTGTTTTATGATGGAAATTAAATCTGACCTTGAAGTATGATTGTGATGGTGCATGATGATAAAATGTGAATTATATTAGAGTATGAATAGCAGCACCGATAAAGATGATGATAATAATAATATTGATATTAAAAGTAGTAATAGTAATGATAATAACGACAGTAATTATCTGCACCACTCTTTTAAGCAGGAATGACGACGATGATGATGATAATAATGGTGCCGAATACTGTTTTACCAAATCATCACGACAACCCCATTCTTTTCACGTTTTTGTTTTCAATCCGTCAACTTTTAGGCTCCAACACCTGCAGAAAGAACAACACAGACAGCACAAGAGAAGACAACCTCTTCCCCAGATGATGTTGCCAATTTCATTATCCGTGACGATAATGGTAAAGCTTGTATCCGTGCCTGTTTTTCTGCAGTTCTCAACGTATTTTATACAAACCAACAGGTAAACAAAAAAAAGTTCATTTTGGAATAGATATATATTCATGGAATTTTGACATAACATGTTAATTTATCCATTTTTAATTCATTATTTCACTTTTTATTTTTTGGGTAAGTTAGTTTACGTAATAGGTATTAAGTTTCATATGCTTCCAATTATAAACTATAAAGGTTCGGTCATTTTTCGTCAATGTTGAACTTTTGCAAAAAGGTAAATTACAGATATACCCATTAAGAACTTAAATCTTATTAAACATGGCAAATATTCTATACTTTTTTATCATCTTCTTGCACGCTAAATTAATTCTAGGGGATAATAATGACAATTATATTTGTGATATTTTTCTTGGAATCTAGGTTTCTATATCTCACCTTTAATAAAGATAATTATTGGATATAGGTTTTACTCAAAACCCTAACCGTTTTATTAACTTATCCTGTATAAAGGTAAGGGAGAAAAATTATGAATCTATTTGTACGAATTTATTAAATTGGAACATTCGCGTATATCCTGTAAGGGTTCAGATTTCTGAAGATCATCATCAAGTTAATGATTGTCATTATTTTTTTCAACTTTTAGGCTTATTGTTATGAAATTGTATTAGTTTCAAGGTCAAGTCCACCCCCGGAAAATGCTAACTTGAATAAATTGAAAAAAAAATCAAACTAGCATAGTGTAAAAAATTTCATCAAAATCGGATTTTAAATAAGAAAGTTATGACATTTTAAAGTTTCGCTTATTGTTCACAAAAAAGTGATATGCACAACTAGGTGAGTCAGTCGATGGTGTCCATCCCTCACTACTTTTTTTTTATTGCTTGAATTATACAATATTTCATTTTTTATAGATTTGACAATAAGGACCAACTTGACTGAACCATATAGTATTAAACAATGCTAATTCCACATGTTCAGGGAGGAAGAGTCGTTGTATCACTTGACAATCAGGAGAAAATTAGAATATTTCATATAATGAAATACAAAAGAAATAGTGAGTGGATGACGTCATAGCCTCCTCATTTGCATACCAGCCAGGATGCGCATATAATTGTTTTGTGAAATTAAGCAAAACTTTAAAATGTCATAACTTTCTTATTTTACATCCGATTTTGATGGAATTGTCATTGTCATGTTTGTTGGATTATTCTCTTTTTATTCAAATCAACTTTTTGTTGGGATGGACTTGTCCTGTAATATCAATTAAAGTCTTTGATGATATGTAGTAAAAAAAATCCTTTCATACTTACAGAGTGAAAGTGCTGAGGTAAAAGTTCCCCTCCCAACGAAGGCTACTGCCAGAGGAACATGTGGTACAATGACAGACCCAGCATCTCTCTCAATCCAATGGAATGAAGGGAAATACAACCTCAAATTTCTTTTTGAAAATGTAAGTCAAACATGAGGGGGACCAGGGAGCGTTTCATCAACATTTTTGTCCGACAAGTTGTCAAGTCTGACAACTTTCCTTGATTCTGATTGGCTGACAGGTACTGTTACTATGGGAATTGTCGGATAAAACAAGACTTGTCTGATAAAATCCTTTCATGAAACGCTCCCCAGAGTTATTCAAAGTATGCACCCATGAGGGCGAAAATATAACGGTTACAATTGTAACACTAGTTGAATTCCATGCAACCGAAGTTCCAATTTCAAGAGCTACCAGTTGAATTCCCATTTGTACCTCTGGAAAGTGTAACATCGATTTAAGGGCCTAACTGGTCATACTGGTCCAGTTGAAGTAACTTGTCAAGTTAATACTGGTCCTGAATTAA
Source organism: Lytechinus variegatus (assembly GCF_018143015.1). NCBI lineage: Eukaryota > Metazoa > Echinodermata > Echinoidea > Temnopleuroida > Toxopneustidae > Lytechinus > Lytechinus variegatus. The sequence continues at coordinate 3,052,713 of NC_054746.1, read as the reverse complement.
CGTGGAGGAGGTTTACGGTTCAGCATGTGTAATATGAAGAAGGGAAAGAAATACAGGCAGAAAGATTGAAATAGAAAGACGAGACAGAATGAACAAAGATCATCTGGTCTTGAATTGTAACTGGAATTTGTCACTTGTCTCACTGACCATATATTAATGACTGGAAATTCTAGCACTACTCGTCATCTTATGGGCCTTTCAGTTAAGTAATATTATTCATTCGCAAGTGCCAACACGCATCTTCGAGTTTCTATTTTTGTATAACATAACTCAAACATGCACAATTAGAAAATTTCTACTTCAAAACAGAAGTTCCTGCAGCAGAGTCTCGAGAACAAATGTAATCTCGCTGCACTGTGTATAATCTCAAATGCATTGTGTGAAATTGCAGGATATTGATATTGGGTGTATTTTACTGAAAACGCAAATGTGAAAATTAAAAAAATACTTAAAATCATCAATTTTCCCATATGAGTGAACAGAAACTTTCATCCCCTTTACAAGTGCCTTCCATCCTGTTTTCAGAAGCTCCGTTAATACATGGCTCCTATTATGACGAAGCTTCATATTGTGCTGATTCCATTTTAGTCTAAAAATCACTGGATATTTTATGCCATGTATCTCTGTAATGACATAAAAATACCATGAAGGGCTGAATGTGAGTTTCATACAGATTGCATTTTATATTGTAAATACAATTTAGCTTTCAACCCAGTAAATTGCATTTCCCCCTTTTCTTTTTTTTCCATTAATCCATTAAATGTATCTAATTTATATTACTTTTATTACTTTGTATTATGACTGAGGTGAAATGAAATAAAGAATTGAATTGAATTTAAGTGATTAACGAATCTTCAATAATTATGATTTTCCACAGAAAACAGAAAATGGCGCAGAAAGCTGGAATGCAAGGAGCCTTACGTTTTCATACGATACGACCGATGACACATATTTTAAGGATGCTGCAGAAGGTATATAAGAAAATTCAAATGATTTGAATAGTATTATAAACATAATGGTTAAATATGGGATAGATTGAGGAAGAGAAAAGAAAGCCAGAGGCAGAGGCACATTCCAACATGCTGGGCCATTCCTATGGAATAAACTTCCAAAAGAAATCCGCAATGTTTCTTGTCTCACCACTTTCAAAAGTTCTCTGGAAACCTGTTTATTCACACAAGCTAATTGTTGTTGTTATTCGCCCCCTCTTTTTAGTAGGTTTCTATCCTTTCTTTTCTTTCCCTTTTCTTTTTCTTTTCTTTATTGCGCCATGGGCATCTTTTTATGATGGATACCGGTGGTTTAAAAATTTTCATATTATGATTATTATGAGAAAAATATTTTCATAGATATTTATGGGTGTACAGAGAGGTAATCGCTTCACGCCATGCTTGGTTTGCTGTTATATTTATTTTTTCTTCACAGACAATGATATATTGTGGAAAACCACAAAGCCAACACGCAAATTGTTGCTGGTTTAGGCAGCCCTGTGGCTCTAATTCCAATCTTCTATTTTTTGTAGCGTTTTTTTTAAACTGATTTCCTTGATAATTTATTATAATTTCAAAGCAGGTACAAACCATCAGCTTCATAATAGCACTACATCAAGCACTCAAAGTTAGCCAGGTTCTTTACCCATGATGCATCATTCTGAGCAGAATATAAATAAAAGACCCACTTGAATTATAGCATGCTTATTCACTTGAAAATACATTCATAGAGCACTAATTATGTTAGCAAGTATAGGCAGAACAAATACTCTCTTCCAAAAACAAACATTTTGGTCTGTCTATATATATAATTGAGATTTTATTAAATGAAGTTATTCTCCATGCTATGAATAGTTATCTCAAAAGGGATATTTCCAAGACTAGCTACTATACAATACTGTGGTATAAAAAAAATATAAAAATAAAATCAATCTTTGCAGCTGGGATGAAAAGCGTACGCAGCCAAGTCGACGATGATGACCTCTTTAAGACGTCGGCTGAGAAATCAAGAAAGTGTGAACTGGAGGATGAGATCGAGCTGGTGGGCGGAGCCAGCAACAGTACGGACAAGGCAATATTAGAACTAAGTCAGCTGCAGTTACAACCATATCATCTTTTAAATGATTCATTTAGTAAAGGTATGTCCAGTAAAGAGGCGCCATGCTCACTCCTAACATAAAAATTCACCGTGTTCTTTTATTTTTACGTTATTTTAAAGGTAGGAGATGGACAAATGAAATGGTATACGATCGAATGCAATCTTTAGTGTTAATTCCAATGAAATAAAAGTTAAATGCATTTGCAAATATAATTTTATGTATCGGATACCAAGTAATTGTCAGAACTTATAGATGAAACGGATGGATCTTTTGTAGCTATATAGCAAGCATTTCTGATATATGTACATTTTATAATTATTAATATTCTTTCTTTCGTCTTATTTTTACTTTTGGAAAAGTTTAACTCGTTTCCGAGTTCATTTCCAAAGTCTTTACACATAACATCTACAAAAAAAAAACATTTGTCTTTTTTCCTTTTTTTTTTTCATTTTCAAAACTTTGCGATGAACGCTGTCTCGTTTTCTCATCAATTTTCTATCGTCTGCTTTATTAAACACAGCATCATGCTTTGTGAAAGGCAACACAAAGGAAATATATAATTTGGATCTAATCATAGAGATGTATACATCTCTATGGATCTAATCAACTTAAATGCTTCATGTTTGTTTTTACACTGGCTCATTGTTGATTTTGTGTGTTGTTCTCTTTCTTTCTAGCACAACTATGTCAAAACGATAAAGAGGCCGAGGGAACCAACATCGCATCGATAGCCGTGGGCGCCACTTTGGCGCTTGTCATTCTCGTGGTCATCGCTGGCTATGCAATAGGACGTAGGATGGGCGCCATCACCGACAGAACCTCGTACAGTTCCATGGAGTAATCCCCTTCACGTCTTCTCATTTACATTTAATCTAGGTAATGGCTGTGAAAGAACTATGATCGATAGAGCTGCTCAACCCCTTCCCCTGATTGGTCCCCGGTCTTTTGATCATTTTATTAGGTACAGTTCCACATATATGATTTTTGGTGGAACAGCATTATGGAAATGAAAATATTAATTGAAAACGGCAGTGCATGTTAACACTATTTTTTTCTTATCATTCACGTCATAAACAAATCCATTCTCTCTATTCAAGTGTCAATGTCCCGCCTACGTACAATGTAGGGCACATTATCATTTTTATTCACATTCATGAACAAAATTAATCTACGCTTGTCTGTGTAGTGAATTATGCATCAGAAACAGATCTATCATTGTATATTCAAATTACTTAGGCCCATATATTACCCCTCTCCCCACTATTCAAAGGCCCGATTGGACATTAAAAGTCGCTTAACCGGGGGGGGGGGGCCCTTTCGCTGCTAATTTGAAAGAAAAAAAACACAAAGCATGAAATGTAGGCTTAATCACCACAACATTAATACATTTTTCACTTTACACGTTCGATATCAAATGAAAAATAAAGAACGTCACGCAAAAACGAGAAAAAAAAATCATCCACTTTGCCCAGCATCCTTTTGGCACATTTGAGAATTCTTTTCTTTTCTGGGAGAATGGAAACACGTATGTATTCTTGACATTACGCCCTTTTGGAATTAATGTCAATTTGGCGATGTTTCAAGCTTTGATTAAGTGGCGATTCATGAAGCTATTTGTAACTTGCACAAAACAACTGAGGGCCTGTATTCATATTCTCTTTCTGTTGAAGTTAAAGTCCGACCAGGAGTCCGACCTTTCTATGTAATTACTTTGTCAACAAGCATGTAAAGCAGAAGTTCACCCTGGTGAAAGGTTTGTTGTGGACTTAGTAGGAAAATAATAAAAAAAAATTTAGTGAAGGTTTGAGGAAAATCCGTTCAAGATTAAGAAAGTTATCAGAATTTGTGACGTCATAAACGAGCATATGCCCCAAATGTTATGTAATGTAAAATGCATAAATTTCATTTTCAATGGCGGTTCATGATGACTTATTATTTATTTTCCTATTGGGAGCGGATGTGAAATGATTTGTGTATTGATACACTGAAGGTACAGTAAAAACCTTTTTCAAATTTTCCGAGAATTGAATTTTCATTGATTTTTTGCCATGCGATATGTAAAAAAGCTGCTAGCATATGGCGTCACAAATGAAATAATAACAATTCTAATAGCTTTTTTATTCTTTGTTAGATTTCAGTCGAATATTTGCCATCATATTTAATTATTCTTTTCTGCTATTTTTACAATAAATCTTTTTTTCAGGGTGATCTTCCCCTTTAAGTGTAAAGAGTTTATTATTGAGAAAGTTTTATCAGGCTTTTTTAGGAAATTCGCTTCCATTGTGTTTAAGAGAGACAAATTTCGAGTATCTCATATGGTATAATATAGGTACCAGTCGTGCACAAGCCTGCATAAGAAAGGTCGAGCGTAACTTTCCAATAGATTAATAAGATACGCCTGGACATTTCAAGTCCTGAATAGATAATACTTTGTGAAAAAGTTTGTGACGTGAGTTAGAGACTTAGTAGGACCAAAGATATGAAAATTATTAGGTATTGCTTGCTTCTTTAATGTCAGGGGTTTTTGTCTGCATTTGCCACAGAACAATCGTGGATTGTTGACATTTCGCCATTCCAATGTGATAATTTCAATATAATTATCATCGTATCTGTGAATTTTTGCTTTGATTTCTTCTACAATACAGCGATTTATCGATCACTGTTCAGGTAAAAGTTTTGACATTAGTGTGTATACTGGTACACTTTAAATACGTGAAAATGTGTATAAGCATGAGGGAAACTAAAGCTCATGGAATTACTCTCCAAGCGATATATATATATATGATATTGGCAGTTATGCTGTAGCCGGCGTAGTATTGTGAAGTGCTTATAAACATTGTTCAATTCAACGCTATATAAGTAAATGTAGTATAAATCACTAACCTGTATGTTCTTGCCGAATTCGCAACAACAGCAGAACGAACACGGATCAGCTTTAAAATACTCAAAGGTAGAACATAGGAGTGCGACTATAGCACATTGATAACTCTTCAACGTTTATTGATGGTTAGAGTTAGATTCAAGATTTATGTTTTATTTGGGTGTTTTAAAACATATATAAAATGTAATAAATCACATTAGCAAATAGATATCGTTATCATCGTTAATACGATGAAAATGTGGTTTTATGAATTATGATGGAAAATATTCTTACGGAGCTCTGTTTTTTGTATACTGATCAAGTGCATATACTAATGATTCTGATCAACTATATATTTAAGACTGAATATTACATATCTTTACAAAGTTCAATGCTTGTATATAAGGGCCGTTAAACACACATACCTTGTTTTATATGGTCACGTTAACACGTATGTTTATTAGTAGCCGTCCAAACGTGTGTTATACCTGTTTTATGAAATAGTTATAGTGTAAATGTATATTATAGAAGATTATATTTATATGATTATGACTGTGTGTGTATACATCTCATTATACATTATAATATGATATAAATCATTAGAATAATTGTGAAAGTGTAAACTGATCGTGAAATGTTGGCCTGAATTTTTTTTTGTTTCTCGAAAAGTCTTGAATAAGTGCATTTTCCAAGAGGGGTTAAAATGATTGTTTACAATGTTGGATATATAGGACCCTGTAGCAATCGATTTTTACAATCAATTGCAAGTTTTAATCCGTGATTAATAACAGCTGCAATTAATATTGTAATAGTTTGTGTCACAGGGCCCGGGTTTGACAGCGGAAATACAGCAGGACCGATGAAAAAATCAAGATCATATACATCACTAATAAAGAAATCTGTAGTTTGTGTCAGGTTTGACTAAAAGATAAATGATGTATAGTGTAGATACATTTCAATCCCATTTGTTGTATGACTAGATATTTATTTTTTTTTCATGTCAAGTGCAATAATAGAAACCTTTATTTATTTCCCACCATTTTCCTCGTTCTCTCTTTCTCCCTTTCCCTCTCTCTCTTCTCTCTCTCTCAAATCTTCTTTGGATTTTTCTTTCATTAGCTTGTACAATGCAATTTCCCGTTTATTAGTATTTCTGTGGAAAAGGTGATACATAATTTAGTGTATAGCCTGTATGCACGTACAATGATGTTTATGACCATATTGTATAAAATTGTTAACAATGGATGACCAAAGAGATCGAAAACCTTTTTTTTGCCTCAGCCATCTATATTTTTCCATTTTTTTTTTCATCATCATCGTTATTTTGCAAAGAGTCAATTCAGACAAATCTATGAAAAAAAATCTTCAACTTTGTTCAATTAAACGTTTGATCCAAACATTTGTAATTTGTTAAACTGCGATGGTGATAACTTACATGAATTATGTAACTATGGTACTTATTCCTAAAGAAAATATTAAAATATGAAAGGGTTTAGCGTAAACATTCGTTTTCTATATCCATTTACAAATTCACTCTTCTGAAATGATTAATTTGATAATTTAATTAATGGAAAGGAAAAGTCATCCTCAATGAATTTTGATAATATTGACAAACATCAATTACATTAAGATGATACATTAGTCATTGTTCGTATTACACTCTAAAATTCAAGATTTAAAACAAATCCAGATCGGCTGTGGATGGTGACCAGCCGAATGATGGATTTCTCTAAAATCTTTCGGATCAACCTTCAAATCTTAAAAGATTTAAATTTATATCTTTTAGATTTATATTTGAATCTACAAGGTTTAAAACTAAATCTAATATTCCTGTCACAGTTATTACTAAAGCAAGCAATAGATAGCTTTCTTCTTTCATTTTAAATTCTCAATTTCATTTCATTTTTCAATTTCAAATATCTTTTAGCAAAGTTATTTTCAAATATCTCAAGTTATTGAGGCTAATGACTATCATCCACTCATATTTTACAGTTCCATCACTTTATAACATTTATAACATCCTATACACAGTAAGATTGCAATGAAGATGGATTATTATGTTTTCGAAAAAGAAACGACAGTTGTATCCTCTTGTAAAAAAGTAGATATTATTAATATGTGTATAATGAATAAAACATTTTAGAACTAGATTTAATATATCTCGCGTTATTCTCAAGTATTTTTTGTGAAGTTTTGTGTCTCTCGTAACTCATTAGTAATAAAGGTTATTGCAAGCAAATTATAGATGTTCGGTAGGTAACGGGAGAAAATAAGTATGTGAGAGTGGGGAAATAAACAAGAAAGACATGAAAGAGAGAGGAGAGAAAGAGGGGGGAGGGGAGAGGGGGAGATAAAAGTGTATATACCAAACTATAATAGCTAAAATGTTTACCTATTAGCTGCTAACCCCTGGTCATGATTTTGTTGTACACTTGCTCATTATACTTGGTATGGATCTACTATTCATAAGTCTAAGATTGCAGTTTTTGGCAAATTTTATAGGAGAGGGAGATCTAGATTTAAAAGCAGAAGGGTCGATATCTAATTCGATGAGAACGGATTTCTAATTCAGTTTTGATCCGACCATGTATACAGATTCGAGGTATTTCACTTGACAACACAAGAAATTGACAAAGAATCATTACATTCATAATAATCGGAGGGCAATATTATAGAAGAAAATAGGAGCACCATTTATTTTTTGACATCCGAGAACAACAGAGAGTAATACAAATTATTTTTTTCATTGTTTATTTTATTATGCTACTGGAACCAAACAACCACACATCCCAACACGCTCCCACACATACACATACCCATGCACACACACACACAAGCACTACTCACTTAAACAAAACCGTGCACCCACCGGCCAACCCAACATCCCTAGGTCATTAACAATAAGGGAAAACTAAAACTTACCGACGGAAAAAAAGAATACTGGGAGATGCAAACGAAATTATGCGTGAAAAAAAAGTGTCACAAATAATTCCGAAATATGAGATCCAGATAAGGTGTAGTTAACTGTTGATATATAATTTTTTAATGTATATAATCACCATTTGGAAACGAGCAACACCATGTCAGTAATGTTTTCTATTAGAAGGTGAGATAGGCTTGGATAGGTGTCCCTCTCCCATTTTCCCGCCAATTTCAGCAGCCTCAAAATCTCACATTACAATGCACACTTTTCCTCAGTTCACTTTCATTTTGATATCCAATACTGTCTTGTTTGGTAAAGTAATTGAGTTTGTTCTGTGACGATCTTTAGGTCATTGGTGTTCTTAAGGAGTGTAAATGTCTATCAAACTATGTATGGTCATTTCTCTCCCTTCTGTTTTAAATGCATTGAAAAGATATGATACAACATTATGTAGTTCAATATGAACATGATGATAATTATGATATTGATAACAGTGAAATCATGCTTCTTCTTTTAATTTCAGTTATCATCATCATCATCATCATCACCACCATGACCATCGTCATCATCATCATCATCGTCGTCACCATCATCATCATCGATCCTGCAAAGCATATTCAATTTAATTCAATTCAATCATGGTTTATTTCGTATGAAAACAATACATGATTACAAAGCCAGAAGGCTGAAATTAACATGTTTACAAGTCATGGATGAAAGCAAACAATTTACAATGTACATAGATAATGAATAAATTTTAAAGAGCAAGTGTACATAAAAATTTATCAAATATAATGAAATAGAACGAAAAAAAGCAACACAATATTAAAAAGTGATGAATATTAGACAATCAAAAATTCAAATATCAATTGGATTGAAATGGAGACTAAAACTGTACAATGGCAAAAAATTGAGTTGATTCGAAGGCTATGAAATTAAAGATTTATTTAGAATTTAAAGCGATCTGTTTTGCATTTTATCTGAGCAAAGTTTGGAACACTCCTTAAATTAGGTAATGGTGGATTTTTAGAAAAAGTAACTCTGATTACATTGCATTATTCGGATTTAGTTTCATAATGATTATTAGATGACCAGGTAACGAGTGCATTTAGATGACATTGTAATACAGAAGGAGTTTCTATTGAACGATTCTGAACTATAGTAAGATCGTCAACATAAAAGTGCGGTAAAGAATCATTCTGACACGCATCATTAAACATGATCAAAAATAATATCGGGCCTCATTTCGTTCCTTGCGGCACTCCAGCATGATTTGTAATATACGGAGACAATACGCCCTGATATTTAACAGATTGTGAACGATTTTCTAAAAAACTAACAATCCACTCAATTATGCAAGGTCTTACGTTAAATCCAATTAATTTTCGAATCAGAATATTATGGTCAAGTCTATCGAAGGCTTTGGAAAAGTCTGTGCAAACTATGGTGGATATTGATTTAGATTTTTCACAGTTGTCTAATACACAATGCAATAATTTTGCCAAATAATGGGCAGTTGACAGACCTTGTCTGTTTCCGTATTGATGAATGTCAATATATTTAGAAATATCTTCCAATAACCATTTTGTAATGAATGATTCTGCAATTTTAGTCAATTGACATGTAAGGGATATAGGTCGAAGTTCTTTAATATTCGGCGGTTGTGACTTGGGAATGGGAACAACCTGACTTCCCTTCCACTGCCAAGGTACTAATACTTGGTGAAATGATGTATTAAGGATATTGGCAAGAGGATGGCTTAGTTCACATGCGAATTCACGAATTACACGAGGGGGTAAGTCATCAGTTACACCTGCTTTACTGCATTTTATTTTCTTTAGCATAGAATAAACCTGATAAGGTTGTACTTTTGGGCAAACACAAGGAGAAGGTAAGAAAGCTGGTAAACAACCTCTATATTAGGAATAAACTAAGGCCTATAGTGTATGGTGACCTGACTAACAGAAAGACATTTTCTCCCAGTTGAACGTACTACTCAATAATGAAAATTTTTATTACAGTTTGTTAATTGATGAGACGATTAATACATTATGCTTTGTCTGATCACAAAAAAAAATCTTTACTCCTTCGTGCCCTTGTAAGAATGTTCACGCAGTGTAGGCACAAATTTGTGCTGTTTGTTTGTTCCATTAAGCGGGGCTACTTTACCAAATTGTGTAAAAGAATATTGTGACTCATTTGCTCCCTGTAATGACTATTTTAATGGGGACGCACATTAGTACTCGCTCGAGTAAAGAACCCAATTATATTAATCCCGCTTAGTAATGAAGCGAGACTCGATTTCATAAGCTGTTGTCATGGTGATCCATCATCAACAGGGAGCCCTGATGTGTATATTTACATTTGCGTTGCTCGCTGCGGCTTTTTTTTAAATTCTCTCCTTTTTTCAAAAGGAACTTTGATGATAATAGCGTTCTGTTACTATCGATTCGATGAAATTAAAAATGAACCGAGTTGATTACTTCATTGTGTTCTTTTAAAATGTTATGTGAAAAATACGCCTGTATACCTATAGATATATATATAATTACCTTGCGTCGGTTTAATTCACAAATCTGAATATACAATAAAGGACAAATGGGAAATGGAAAAGAGAGACGATTTACTATAGCAATGGGATTGGGATAAATGGAATAAAATGTAGACTTTCAGAAGTTTATGTGGCATCTGTTGAATGTTGTGAGTGAATGAATAACACACACCACCTCCGTTCTCTTTTTCTTTGGCATAACCCTATTGCACTAATTTCAATTTTCTCGCACACATATATACACACCCATCACCCAACTCTCACACACGCTCTCATATTACTCATCACCCACATCCATGGTCCCACCTCTCTCACACACGAAGAATGTATTTTATTTCAGTTTTAACCCACAAACGGGTCATTATATGGGTGTATATAACACTGATACTCTTCTTTTTTATATGTATAGATTGCAGTGTCATATTAACGAGCAAATTTTGATAAAGCAATCTTTACGATTTTCGTACACGTTGTCATCCAGACGGAATAAAATTAATTGACTGATTAGATAGGATGCCCTTTCTGTTATTACTACTCTCGCTTACTCGATCCCCCCCCTGATCTCTTAATTTTCCTCTCTCTATTACTCTCTTTTCGCATCCCATCGCTCTCTCTTTTCCACACACTCTCCACTCTCCCCCTCTCGTTCTCTCTCTCCCTCTCTTTACCTACCAATCTCCAACTATCGTTCTCTCTCCCTCCCTCTACTCCAGAGTTGCTTTCTCCATAATTCATTTAATCTCCGTTCAATAAAGCATCGATGCTTTCACCGAGCCCATCCCGTATCCATGGCACCTGTCAATAAACAAAGAAACAAACCTCAACCCATCGGGCATTGCCGCTTCCATTACTCAAAATGTTGTCTGCTATATGCTTTCCAATGACACGGATACCAGATTAGCTTTAAATCTCTTTCTCTCCGCTTTCATCTCATGTTGTTGCCAACCATATACCAATCAGTCCATTTCTGTTTTAGCATAAAGCTCTTACCCGTTTAACAAACAATGATTACTTTTCCAAAGCGTTCGAATTGCATCGGTCTCCAAAATCAAACAGCACTTTATAGTCAATACAAAATCTATCCTCGCATTACCTGCATTATATAATGTTCTAATATTTTACTCACCATCTTGGCATTGTAGTTAGAATCATTAAAAGCATTGATCACTTCGACTCCTACACCAAAGAACAACCTTGATCACATAATTGGTATCCACTATTTGTCTCTCTTTTTTTGTAAAGCCAACTCAGATTGATGAGAGAGTGGGTGTGAGATTGTGAATGTTGGGGTGTGTGTGTGTATTTGGGTGGGGGATGTGTGTGTGTGTGTGTGTGCGTGAGGGAGGGTAACATTGAACGTGTAAAAGTGTGTGTGAGTTTGTTCGTGTGCGGATGTGTTATAGATTCCAATTTCAATACCCTTTATCCTCAAATTTACATAATAACATTGTGTATAACTGTATCTAATAGGGGCATACATGTATGTTATAGAAACATAACTCATTCCCAAATGAACAAATGTTAATCATTTTTCATTTCTCTATTGGAGGTAAACAAAATAATCTCAAATATGAAAACGCTATATTCGTTTTTGTACGTTGACTTGATATCGGCATTATATAGAAAGGCAAAAATGGAAAGAAGTGATTTCTGACATCAGATTCTGGAAAATGAAAGTCAGCTTTGTTTTTGTTCCTTTGTAAATGTTGTATCTTGCGCTTAAAGGGGAAATCAATCATCATAAAAACTGTGTTTATTTATTAATATAAGATATAACAAAATGTACTTATTCAAATTTAGAACATTCAGTACATAATAGATGTCTATCTTGCATAAGGCATTCATGTCAGAGTTAAGATTTTGCGTGAAGAGCCTTGGGTGTTTTTTTTTTCGTTTATAAGTCAGATCTTTGATATTTGAAATCATTTCGTTCATGACTCATGAGGTATAATCACGTTGATGATAAATTATGACTATTCAATGGAACTAAATACAAGTGACATACGTCATGGTTAGGAACTTCTTCATGATGAATTGGGTGATAATGACATTTTTTGTCAGAGTCCCGACGAGCCATATACTATAGGAGTGATTCATAACATTAAGAATACAATTTTTTTTGCCTTGTATATCTTATTTCACAAAAAGCAAAATATATAGTGCCAAACCGTCAAAAATGGAATGACATTTTAAAAGAAGAAGAGAAAAAACTTGTTGTATATAGGGAAAATGTTTACAATAACTTAGGAATATAAGACCAATACAGGATTAACAAGTGAACCAAAGGACATACACAAAATATCCATGTAAAATTAAGTATGAAAAACCAATGTAAGACCAATTATATATTCTTAAATCTTACATAAAATTATTTGGAACTTCAATTATCAAGTAGGATCAGTCCGGCCGAGAATGTAAAAAAACTTGAAATATTGCGCTATTGTTCGGTCTTTAAGTTTCTTTACTTCACTAAATAACTAGTGAATCTTGCTAAACCTTATGTATTTATGAAGAAGCAAACTCACCAGTAAAAGCATCAAAGTGATGAATTCCATTTTTTTCTGATCACATCAGTGTTGTGCCTCATAGGAGTTAACCTTACTCTTCATCTTCAACATTCATCCATTATTTATCTGCATTTAAGTCTATTCCAACTTTTCAGATATCATCACACATACAAGCCGATTTATTTTTTTAGAGACCCTTTATTCTACAAAATGTACTTTATTACATGGGGATTGTCTTTTTACATCTTGAGATGATATATTGCTGCTTATTAATTTTTTTTTTTGCTTTAATTTCCGCTGATGATCATGTTGCTATTCTCATATTTTCTTGCCTTGTTTCAATTGAAAAATAGAGGCAATAGATGTTGAAAATGTCTTTCTTTCTTTCTTTATAGTTTATTCAGTGAAATTAGTATTTTAAGCGAAGGTATATTTACAACTGTGAGTCAGGTCGTGCATAAATCCTTGAACTATTCGTATGTTATTCAAATTTCTTTTGCTTTTTAATGGTCAGATATCGATGGCTATATTTCAAAGCGCTCTTTAAAATTCAGGATATTGATATTCTCCGGACAAAACGTATCAACGTCACACTTATAAGAGGCAGGCGGTTTTACGCTATCGTAAATAATATTTCAAGCCCTTTCTTTTGAGATGCTGGCCTCGTCAATCTCGTAGTCATGGAAACACGTATTTACTCCGCAAACAAACGAGTTTCAATAACCATTTCATTTGCACAATGGCCAAGGACCTATGAAATAATGAATATGCACCTCAATTATTTACAACATTACTCAGTCCTATATACATCGGTAATGACGATGATTATGCTTTGGTACCGTCCAGCTTTCATACAATTTAGACATGTTTACTGAATGGACGCAATAATTAGACACATATGGTAATTTGATTAATGGTTATCGATAAAGTTGAAATGGAAATTTAATTCGAGGGGCCATTACGACAATTAATATAGGCAGAAATGATCTAGACTTTGCATCAAAGAAAGGCATCCTTTGGGAGCAAGGGGAGAAGACTTTCAAATTAAAGGGGAACATGCAATCTACACAATGGAAGTCGATTTATCTTTCATTTACATCTATTGGTGTAATGGAAACTTTCCGTGATTAAGTGAAAATTCAAGCAAGATTAATGCCAAACATGGACCAATTAATAGAGCAAAATCAGTTACTATCGTTTGATTAGATATCCGTTTTATCTTTTTCTTGCTTTAAAGGAAGCCTGAAAGAAATAAATTGATTATAAAAGTAATAAAAATGATAGCCACTCGCCCCTAGGTGTCCCGTTGAATGTTCAATTAAATTCTACACAATCACCATGTCAATAAGAAGGAGAAAGGAATCCTTTCGGTCAACATCGCTATTACTGATTACTATTTTGTTACTACAACAATCTTATACAGAATGACCTAATGCGTTCAAATGAAGTAGTCCTAACTGAAGTACACTCTTTGTTATCAATCGGTTGATTAAAGAGCGACGTTAAAATGTTTTGTGCGAGAGCGTTCTTGGCACACATCTCGGTTTGAACTGCCCTGGTTTGATCTTTTCAATCCTACATCCTCAAGGGCTTGTGAAAATGGTCGAGAGCAAATAGCAGTAGCCCGGGAGACAAGCCGGGAATTAAGTACGCATTCGCGGGAGACAAAAGAGCGCGAATAAATATTAGTGCACCGTGCTGTTTATTCAAGGAAAATGCTTGTGCGCGAGTGTGTGTGTGTGTGGGTGAATTAGGCTGCGCGTGAGGGTGTGTGAGTTTGTTCGAGGGAGGGTGTGCGTGTTTGTGTGGCTTTCTGTGTTGTACACCGTCGATGAATACAACTTTCCTTGTTACAAACACCAATGGACAATCAGACGGTGTTTACCTTGATTCCTAGAAAGAAGGCCCTTCAAAATAAAGTATGATGAAGAACACTAACGCCAATGCTAATACTTCACTACTGCTTTGCGTCGTGTTGGTTGGGATTATCATATAGTGGTCCCAAATAGTGCATAGCTCACAATGCAGATATTTCATATTTTCGGAGGGAAGAACAAATTTCCTTGAAATAAGACAAATATAAATTATAGATGAAATTATAGAACTACAGGAGGGTTTTGTGCAGGTCTTGTACAACCAGTCAATGAGTTATCAAAAATCTCTTATAAAATTTCCTACAATCTGTTTCCATAATGAATTTAACTTCTTATATTTCACATTTACATCATTACGGTAATTTTCATTTATAGTCATTTTTTATGTAAAATCCAACAGTTTGTTGTTTACTGCTACTCGAGCTACAGTGATGCAATACATACCACTTAGAAGGTTCGTATAAATTAATGAAATTCACAGCAATGATACTTTTGATCAATGATTTATTGTCCAATCCTTGTCGAATTATCGTAGGATGTGGTATGTGATCCTTGGATCATACCATGACATTACAGTGGCCATATTACATTGATGTCCAAACAGCAACTTGAAAAAACATGGACATAGAATAGATATATTCAAATCATTGATTGATATGACTGAAGCTTTCAAATAACTTTCGAACAACTTTTGAATAATCAGAAGAGCATATAGACTATACATTTACCATGTTTACGTCTGCAGTAATCATCATGACCATTTCAAAAATACTATTTGATTGATCGATTTCAGTTCAACATGTCTTTTGTAATATTTAAACAATTATTTATTCTAGACACTATCTTGTTCAATTTTGTAAAAAGAATTTTGCATCAGAAGAAAATGTCTTCATGAGAAATGAAAACTTTCTATATTCATGTAGAATTTCTTTGATGTGCAATGCACATTGCCTAATTTAATCACTCTCTGCATTTTCAAAATAGCAAACACCGTTTTATATGTTTCCTTTCTCCATATGGTGTTCGGAATCATATATCATAGGCTAATTGCACATAAAAAATATTCATAAATCCCTGCGTAAGACTAAAATATCGAATTCAGCATATCGTGATTATTAGTGATATTATCAATTTTTAAAACAGTAATTGGCAAGACTCAACTATTCACATATCATTCTCAGATAAATACTTACAAATATATGTGTTCTACAAACATGACAAAGTTGTTCTTTCAAAGCTACCGTACAAGGCTTGAAATCTTGAGGATAATAACATAATATCAGTTGTTTTAGGATCCACTTAGGTCATCCTGTTTAACATTGTAATAGTCTTCCGTAATATATGAACATCATGTCGTGTTTATAGCCATCACTGACGCATTTCAGTGACTACCTGGATTAGTTCACCAAAATTGGTTTGCATTCACTCCTTGAAATCTGTTAATTTCGATTTCGCATTAGCAGGATGAGGTTTTTCAGTATTTTTCTTTTTGCACATTTACAGATCGAATTTCTATTTCATAATCAATAGTCTGAACAATATTAGCCAATTCGAAATTTAATGAACTTGTGGCCAATAAAGCAATATTTCAGACTTTCAGAAATATTCGATCTTAAATACTCGTGTCGCCATAATTTTATTTTCCCCTGAACCTTCTTTTGAAATGCCTTAATGAAATGTTTGTATCAGGGGCCGCGGAACCAGGGACGGGGCTTTCTGCCCCCCCCCCCTTTATTTCAATAAACAAAAGCTTCAAACCTCGCCATCTGATTGTGTTTTTGCATAGTCGACCCCCCCCCCCTCCACTTTCAAAATGGTTCAACGACCCCTGATTGGCACTGAATATCTGTATCAATGACCACTTTGTTTTATAAGCAGTCGAGAAGGGATTTGTGCAATCATGGAATATAACTTCAAGGACAAATTATACATTCATCATACTGCTGCTAAAGTTATACAGATAAGGAAAATAATCTTTTATCTCACTTACCAGACATAAATAATGGCTGGTTAACCTTACGAAACGAAAAAAGAGAAGAAAGTTATATGATATACTTCTAATCGGAAGAGGGTGTTTCCCATAAAATGATATGATGATTGCAATAATCCTATGCCTAACTGTCATCTATTTTGCCAAATTGTAAATCGCGAACCCCCGCCCTCCCCCCCCCAAAAAAAAAGAATATGCATCACGAAAATTGATAATGATAAGACAGAAATTGATCAGAGTGTCATAAGTCTACTCGTATGGTTCCTCTTAACATCCATGATATCATTTTCATCTTCCAAGATATCGCTAGGGGGTGTTGGTGCCCCCGGTCGAGCAAGATCAATTCCTTTGGTGAAGTCCGATTCAAGTATATCCAACCGAGGGGATGGCGGCTTTCGGTACCGACCCTTGCTGCTCTTTGGTCTCACAAAAGTCGTATTTGACACGGCATGGGTCGTATCTGGGTCTCTGCTAATGGGGTAGTCATGTTCCAATTCGTGAGAGCGAGACATTCGTAGAGGCCGATGCTTGTTCGAAGTATATTTTGTCTTAACACCGCCATATTTCGAATTATTGTTATCCTTGATAGAAGAAGAATTGTTGAGAGTATCTTGGGTCTGCTCACGAGACGGTTGCATCCGACTTCCGTAACTAGAACGCGGTCGTTGTTCACTTTGGCCTGATTTTTCTTTCGAAGCATTGTGCGAAGATGACGATTTCCCGTTGGTATGGGCAGTTTGGCATTCGCCGGCATCACCGAATTCGTCATCAAAAGAGGCTGCTCTTCGCCTTCTACCGTAACCCGTCGAAGGCCTAACCTGGGTGTGGGTATCTGCACCCTGGATGATACCTCGTTTGGAATCATTCGTAGTTCTATCGTGAACATTATTACCTCTACTCTCGCATCTGAGGGATAGTGGCGGCAACTGACTCCGCGTTCCTTCTCGTTGCAATGGCGATGTTTTCATGATTTCACGATCAAAGATATGATCCTGATCTCCAAGGTTCAAGCGTTGAGTGTGTTTTCTGTGACCTTCATTGTGGTTGTTCTGATCACCTGCAGTGCTACCCCAGGTACTGTCTTCCAGCGACTCGTGAAGTTGCCTTGGGGTTGTTGCACCGCTACCTTTGATCGCAGGCAGAGCCTTTCTACTCTTGGAAACATCACCGTTAGAAACAGCATGTTTGGTGAAGTGATTCTGCTGTTGAATGATGTCTAAAACCTCCCTCACAGCTTCAGGTCTATGCGAGGGTCTCATGCTTCCAGAATGACAAGTTTCACCAAAGCTGTCACCCATTGTTTTTCTTGTTTACCACAGATGGAAAGTTGATAAGAACCATAATAAATACTTGAAGTTAAACGTCCAAAGATCCTATTCCATTTTCTCAGAAGAGTCGTGTTATCCAACCTTCATTGAATTAACCCTTCCTCGATGATGCCAACCGTACCATACAAGTGACATTATGGAATGAGCAGGTATTAAATATGAGTTCTTGGTGCACCGAAGAGCGATCGGGTGAATCTAATCAGACGACAGAGAGCTGAAGCACGTCATCAGAACGAGGCAAGCTCGCAGAATGGCAAATAATTACAATGAGTGAGCTCACACGCACCACCCACAGTCGCACACTCTGTTTGCACTCACATAATTGATTAGGAGGAACAAGCCAGTGCCACCATGAGATGGCGTTAGGATACAGTTTGTTAAGAGCAGCACAGTTTCATATCAACCCAGACTAAATGACAGAATGCATTAATGAAACAATTATGATTTCATGTAATAACATGAAAAAAAGAAAGAAAGTGGAAATGTGACATCATCAGCCCAAATATTGAATACAGTATTCATGACTACGTACATAATATAACTGCTTTCACAAAAATATTGCTAAATTTAAAATTCAATAACTCTGTTATTATTTTGTCATCCGATTTTGATGAGATTTTGGCATTTTGCTCTGTAAATTTTACTCTATATAAATATTTTCAGCCTGGAGCATCCCTTTACGGAGAATTTTGAACAAACTGGAGAAGAAGAGGGGCAGAAATAAGTGAGGGCATATTTGAATGGGGCGTGTGATCAGAGGTGAAAGGGGCACACTGCAGAAGAGGATTTTTCACGACTGGGGAGTTAGATTAAGAGGGCACTAAACACATTTTGAAAGGGATTATTCAGTTAAAGTACTATAGTAGAAGGAAAAAGAAAGCTTAATAAGGGAAACGGGCACTCACTGATTTGAATGAAAAGAGTGGTTTTGAGAAGGGCAACCTAGCTATGATTAGGTTGCCTTTCTCAAAACCACTCTTTATCTGAGACAAGAATGGGCGCTAGCTTATCGGGTGCACTCGTTAATTTAAAAAAGCGGGTCCATCAAAGATTAAAGAGACCCTGAACACGTTTGCAAGGATACATTTTTCTTACATTAAGAGGCACTTTTCAATGCTGCGTAAAATGTTAGAAAGTGGCGAACCTTGGGTCACGGCATGGGGGGGGCACCAGCAAAAATTTTGAGTCAATTAATGGGCGCGCGAAGCGCGCTATATTGCCAGGCATACTGACCTTATATAGAGAAACATTTTAAGGAATGTGCCATTAAACGGATTCCACTGATAAAATATTGCGAGCGCGCGAAGCCCGAGCAGAAAATTAGAAGCACTTTTTTGTAATCATGACACGTAACTGTCTCACTTAGCAAACAATGCGAGTGCGAAGCGCGAGCTGAAATTTTTGTTTATATTGACCCCCCAAACAGAAACATTTTATAAGGCATACTGACCTTATGTAGAGAGACATTATTTTTAAGGACTCTGTCATTAAACGGATGTGTATCCCACTGATGAAAATGAAGAGCAGAAATATCTCACCAATCCACTAAAGCGAAAGTAAGCATGGACTTGAAATGTTTTATATTCAGACCTTAAAAGGGGTAATCGTGTTATTTATTCATTCATTCTTTTATTTATTTATATATTTATTTATTTATTCATTCATTCATTTCGATATAAAATAGTAATAACTAAATTCTGATCTAGATTCATGAATATGGAAATAAAAGAAATAATTCGATAAATAAAGATTTTAGAGTATAATTTAATCCTGTTGTTTCCGGTGAAGTGGAAAGTGGGGTAAAACGGACTACCTAACTTTAGCTCGTCATATCTCTGTAATAGAAAATGCCCCCAAAATTAATACAATATGAAATAAATTGTTTTGGCACATCTCGTGCTGAAAGAGTGGGCCTTTGTCAGAAGCATTTTTAATTCTATTACTGGGGCAAAACGGACCCATATGGTCCAGTGACCCCTAATGAAACATACGCATATTCATACATCACTCAATACATTCATGCTTTATCATAAAATCACCAAAAATCTCAAAAGGGGATGATGGCAAATTCTTCAAAAAATAACCCTTATCAGATCTATAGAGTCTAAAAAAACTTCAAGTACCCCTCATTTTGTGCTTTTCATTGTACAAACGACATGTTTTCTCTCCTAAAGATTAATTTTTTTGTCAGGTCCATCTTTTTGAAGACGAATAACGCAATGATGTCATTTAGGCACGAATTGATATATGATACTTGATATAGTGTTCCCTTTGGCAACTCATGCTGGGATGATGAATAAAGTGAGCCACTTATAGGAGCCACAGTGAGGCAGGCAATTCACGGAGATATGGGGTGGGTTGGGGTGGGTTCGTCTTACCCAATCCGTTTTACCACACTTTTCCCTAGCTCTGTCATGAAAACGAGGCATTATGTCACTAGATCAAACAATAATAACTCTAAGTGCGAGGAAGTAATATTGGGTGTATATTGACTTGAAAACGGGATAAATATAGAACATTAGTATTATATATCTCATTAAACAGTACATGCGAGCACCATGTATGGTGAACACATCTATAGGCCCTTAGCAAATTATGTTTCATAACGGTTTAGAAAGAAATACATGTAATGTAATGATAATAATGATATAACATAATACAATACAATGAACAATAATTTCTAACCCCCCCCCCCACACTTCGTTCCTCTTTCTTTCTCCCGCCCCCAGCACCCCCGCTTCCCAGGGCCATTATATACGTACAATCTGTTACCCCCGTGCGCGGGATCGCTGCCATTGCAATTCCCTGAGCAAAGCATTTTTCTTTTACCATACCGGAGACGTTCAAAGCCACCATACCGTACACATCGCGCGTACAATTTGAAAAAAAAATGGACCTCTTATTCAACGAATAAAATAAATAGAAGATTGAACGTTTTTTTTCCTAGCCGAAGGTGTTTGGTTCAGTCAGCGCAAATGCCAAATATTGACTGATATGTAGATGAAAAAATGAACCCAACTCAGGACTCTGAAAAAGTTGTGGACGGTCGCAAAGAATGGTAAGCATGATGATCTCATTTTTCAGATCACAATCACACTCGTCACACTAAATCATGTAAATGCTAACCCAGCTGGGAACTCCGGCCCGGGCCCGCCTAGCGGGCGGGGGCGGGAGCCCAGGAGCTTACCGTGTAATTGACCATACTCACGGGATCGGGACAAGGGTAGATTATGGTCAAAATATCTAGCAAGATAAATTATGAAAACAGAAATTATGCACTTACCACGATTATATGGATGATGGTCTAACGAGTGGCAGTTTTTCTGACATCTGGCCTTTCTGGGCACAGACTGGAACCTCAAAAACCGAAAAGTTCTCTCCTACCGGCTACCCCCGTCTCGTACAATCATGTCATGAATGTGTGAGCAGTAGAGGCGCACGGCCAATATTGGAGACTGTCTCCCATGAGAGAGATTATCTCCAATATCAGAGACTTTTGTAAAGAATTTGGGTATCCAGTTTCAGAGACAGTCTCCAGTTTGGGAGACCAATTTTCTTTGTTTACATTTGCTTAAAAAGGATTACCTTGGCGGCAAATAAAAATGTGATAAGCAGATTCCTCATGAAATATTACCCCATTGCACCGTCTACTTTAAAAATTCACTGTCTACTTTTGTTTTTATAAGGATTTTTGTTGTCATCCACACACAAAACAAATGGGCTACTGACCTCGGTGGGACAAAAGTTTGGGTGGAAAAAAATCATACTTTTGTTGGTGTTGTTTCTTTTGATCTTTTGCAAAGCAGGTCTCCAATTTGGGAGATTGTCTCCCTTATTGGAGAGAGTCTCCCATATTGGCCGTGTGCCTCTACTGGTGAGTGGTCTCGATCGGCCATTTTTGTTATGAATTGTAACTCTCACTCAGTGTCACAGTACATTCAATCATAAATTTGCACAATTGCAAGCCAGGAGGCTCCTGGAGCTGGGGCGGTATTCTGAAAACCGTACTGTTTTAGCACAAAAACGGTGTTGCGCCTTACGGTCATGACGGTATGAATGATCTAAAAATAGGCCTAGTGTTGAAAAACATGATGTGGCTCAAGTTCTGAAGTTTAACACCGCGCAGGTCATGAAATACGCAGTGCGCAACGCGCAACCCCTGTAGTGTAGTTTTACGGAGGAAGATAACACAAAATTTGGTATTTTGAAAATGGTGGTAGCTAAAATTTTGTTCAAAGACAACACAAACATTGAAATTCTGAAATTAAACTGAGGTTAAGTTGGGGATGACAATGGCTGCACTTTTTCTAGCAGACACAAAAAAACATATACAGGCATATAGCAGAATTTGCTGTTATCTTCATTTTTAATTTTCCAACTTTATTTTCCACCTACCTTTCTCTCTACTAACAACAATGATTAAAGTCTAACAATTTCTTTGGAATTCCCTTTGAAAATACACTTCAAATGCATCTTTAATTTGGATCACTCATCACATATGCTCATGAGTTATTTATTTGGTTACTGTTTGCCATAATATAAAAAAAGAAAAAAGGAGAGAAAGAAAATTAAAACAGTAAAAAAAAAACGCACAAACAGAAATTAAAAAGAATGGAATTTGCGATCGTGGAACTCTTCTACATGTATAACATTCACAATTTTTTTGTTTTACCCTTTTTAATTGTTATATAGTTCCAATGATTACAATTTTAAAACTCAATGCTTCTAGGTTTTCCTTAATTCATATATCCCGCTAGTCAATCTATATGCTTCGGATGTGGGGGGGGGGTCAGGCAAAAGTGATTGGGGGGGGGCTGATCGCTACACACATCAAATTTTGATAAAGAAAAAAAAAAATTTGTATGTTTGATATTTCTATGTCAGGTTTGATATTTCTTAAATTGATTTTCATGCTTTTCAAAATTTGCCTTGCATACTTATTTACATGTATGATTGGCCAACAAATATCATATTTCATGATATTTATTGGCCGATGCAAGTGATTATGATTCATGGTATTTATCGGACGATGGAAATATTTTCTTTTGCCAAATTAAATTGGCACAACTCGTGATATTGTTGCCCTCTCTTATACGCGTCTTGTAGCTAGGCTACGATACCAAATACAGCAAGATGGTGACAATAATATCTGTATTTGCTCATCTTCTTACATGATTTTTCTTAATTTTTATATCATATTTTGTGTAAAAAGAAGTTTATTAGTTCCTAATGGGGGGAAATGAAGTTGTTTTCCATTTATATAAGTTTGTGATAAGTAAGTTAAAGAAATCATGTATTTTGGAGCAACATTGTTGTCTCCAAAATACTTGGTGTGTGTGGGCCTATGCCATCCCGTCACAGGCTTCATGAAGAGTAAGCCTATGTCAGTAGAACTACTTTTAATCGCCAAAAGCCTGCTGGCTAGGAGCCAGGGACAGAATGCCATTGCACTACATGCATGGTAAGCATTTCCACGCTCTTGCTCACTCAAAATTGTGCATTTTATTTAGGGTTTGAGCCCAAACTTATTGTCATGACTGTAGGCAAGAGAATCCATAAGCACCCCCCCCCCCACTTACATGTATATTGAAAATAAAAACATGGAGAAGGTTTGGAATAATATATCTAGCCTTAATAGTACATATATAATGGGCAAGTGGAAATAGATTCTACATATCAAAATATGGCTTTATTCCATCAAATTTTCAGCAGGGTCTAGTGTGTGTAATTGTCCATACTAGACATTTTATTTAGTCAGTAGAGGGCCAAACTATCGGCTGATATTCGTTCAAAATACCCCTAGTGCTTCTCGCTAGCATGGCGGGAAGAAGTCTTGACTTTAGATTAAACAAGGTGAGTTCGAGTCCCAGCTAAGGTAAGCAACACCAACAGTAAAAAAAAAATGCTAGAAAAATCTGGAGTGAACAAGCCAGAAGTTTCAACAATATTTTTTCATTTTTGGTGGGGGGTGCATATGGAACTCTTTCCCTTATGTAAATCATGGGCTACGATATTATTGGTTTGACCCTTTGGGCAAAAAATTGTGGGTTTTTAAAAAATACAATTGCACTTGAATACATGAAAATATGAAAAGTAGAGGAGCATTTACTTACATCTGTTATTGTCGCCATCTTGCCATCTTTGTTATCATAGCCTAGCTACAAGACCCGTGTAGACTCTGCAGAGGGCAACAATATCATGCATGAGCAGTGCTAACTAACAATAGATAAAAATACTTGCATTGGCTTGGATTAGGGATTTGTGACATCATAAATTAGCAGCTGACATTTATGTTATGTGATATAAAATGCATTTCATTTTTAATGGTTCTTGATGACGTATTTTGTTATTTTCTTTTTAGGATTTGTGTATTGATTTTGATACTATAAAAGGTACAATAAAAATACATTTTCTGAGGGAATTAAATTTCATTGATTTTATTTACCATATGATTATGTAGGAAAGCTGCTCGCATATGATGTCACAAATCAAATACTGGTACTTTAAATTCTAATAACTTTTTATTCTTTGATGGATTTTTTTTTCTCAAACCTTCGCTAATATTTTTTTTACAATAAAGTTTTGTCAGGGTGAACTTCTCCTTTATAATTGCTTATAAGATGATGATTTTGTGATGCTTCTGTAACAGAGCTCTGGATTTATTAGCTCTTCTTTATAGTCATGAGCAGGATGTGCCTAATTAGTATGCCAACTTTGTTGTAATAATTTGATGATTCCTTGTTGATTTCTAATACTCTTTTTGCCACATTTGCACAATAGCACAATAGTGTTAGGGTACATGTAACTAATTTGCTTCCCATTTGTTCTCATGTGTGAACTGCTCTTGATACATGTACACCTAAGTCCAAGACAAGAAAATATCAAGCTTGTTGATTTTTTTTAGTAAACAGGATCTCCATTCATGTTTTATTACCTTTTTCTGTGTGTAATAGCGGCATCATGCGACCTGTACCCAAGTATCAGCATTACATTGATCACTTTGAGGAACTCTATAGGCAAAGCCCTCTTGCAAAGGTAAGTGAAAGTCCTATTAACATGAAGCGATGCCCTCTATGTATCTATGCAAGCAGGAAGAAGAGATACAGGTATTTCAGTATCACTTGTAGATTTAGATTGATTTGTGCTTACCATTTTATCAAGCATCTTATTTTTACTCAATTTTACATAAGTAAACTGATGTCTGAAAAATACATATTTTTGCAAATTTCTTATTAATGAAGTTCATATTTTCATAGTAAAATTCTGAAAGTTCAAAATCATTTGTTGTAGTGTTCTGTTCATGGATCCTGTGCTTTCTCACTTTTCTTTCGGCACGCCAGGTGATTGACAAAAATGCCTCTTCTGTTCCTTCAAAACGCAACGCCGACAGTTCCTTCTCGGGCGGCGCACCTGGGTCCTTCAAGGTTCCGTTGACGTCCCCTGTGTACAAGATCAAGAAACCGGTTCCCATGTCGGTGGGTGCTTTTGTCATGTCTCCTGTCGCGCAGCTTGTCCAACAGATGCAGTCGACGACTGGGGTCTCGCGATGCAAGAAAAAGCGTGAAACTGCCAGTCGTATTGAAAAGCGATTGTCTTCTGATTCTGACAGTATTCAGGTTGGAGAGAAGCATTATTTGGATAAGAGTGATTTACCCCAGGTGTGTAATGATCACATATTTCATTGATAGCTTTTTCTTTTCTAGGATGAAGTTCACTTTCCTCTTTGCTTAATTTCTTTACCATTAACGTTACTGACTTGTGTGTATCTATTGTTGTCAAGCTTTCAACATTGTTTAAAAGTATATCTCTAAAAAATTATCCTTTTTGGCCAATATATTTATTTGTTGGAATATGTTGGTATTGAATAGTGTCCAAGTTGTGATTGTCTACTCCAGGGTAAAATTTTCACAGGGGCTCAGGGCTAATTGGCCCCTGAAATGCCCCCAAGAACCCAGGGGTCTGTTATATCAGGGACTTGTATTGATGTTTTAGTTGCGTTTAAACACAACTTTTTCTGCTACAGTCCCCTGGCAAACTAATTCCCAGAGTCAACCGTAAACTGTAATACTAAGTGGCAAACTTTGGCTGGTGAGCTCTGATAGTTTATCCCCGGAATTTTTAGAATAATTTTTAGTGTGGTCTAGTCTACATGTGTTTGTTTGCATTTTTTTTTTGGGGGGGGGGGGCGGGGAAGGTTTTTTTTGGGGGGGCGGAACCTACTTCCCAACCTGCAGTGAAATGGAATTTTCCAGGGCTCTTTTGAGTTTTTAACATTTCGGGGGGGGGGGGGGGAAATCGCCCTGAATCTCCTTATAAATTTTTCTGTTTTGTTTTTGTTTTCTTTGCAGCCTGAATGTTTTCAGGAAGTAGAGTCTCCTGCAGAGCTAGAAGCAGGGGCGCCATCGCCAGGAGCTGATGATGAAGAGGAGAACGTTTCACTTCATGAGGGTGAAAACGATGAAGGAGGGACTGAACAGATGGGAGAAGAAGAAGATGATACTGAAATGAAAGGCTTGGGTAAGTGGTGCTGTATAAATGGAACTGCACTTGGATTTGTGGCCCAGTTCAAAGTCCAAATGTTCATAACGCTTCAGGGGAAAAGAGGCATTGTAGTAACAATAAAGCAGAAAATGAGTGATATCCAGGGCTCACTGCGGAAAGGTTGCAATTAAACACAACTTTAAAAATCATACAAAACTAGATTCTCAACCAATAATAGCATGCTATTGTGAATTGCATTTACACTCAACTCATTCTGCAACAGGCCCCTTATATTATATGACATTCGCGTTGTCGTGAATGTATGCGCTATTGTGCTCATCTTTTCAGACATGATAGAGTATATGTTTAGCTGTAAAATGCTACCAACTTCATGACATTATCTTTCCATTCAACCAAGACATGGTATGTTAAAACTGAATCAAAATTTAAAAAGTGTGACAAAACCACCTTTTTGTGGGGCGAGTTCAAGTCACATGGCCATATGTCATTGGTCAGTGAAGTATCTGCCAAAAAAAAGACGTAATAACAGTAAAGTTCTATGAATTTAAGGAAATGTCATCGCACTCTTCAATAGATATAGATGTGGTTATTGCACAGACCAGTACAGTTTTCTTATAATGAAATGCCTGGGTATGTAATTCTGTGCATTGATATTGGGGGGCGATCATAGAATTAAAAATCAGATCGTAGTATGACTATCGTGCATTTTAGAAATTACATATATATTTGTACTCACGGCAGTCCTTCTCACACTCATGCGGTGAACCAGTCACTGGAACAGACCCATCTCAAATTCAAGAGAAAGGAGAAAATCACCAAGGATTAAAGACTTTGAGCTAGGTGTGTTTGGAGGTAGTTTCAAAATCACTGAATTGAAAATTAACTATTTCTAGCTTGAAAAGCCATTTAAAAAAGTAATGCTTATTTGTGATCTGTCTTTCTTTTCAGATTCATGCGATAAACAAGTCATTGAAGCAAAGACCATCTCAAACCCAGGAGAAAGGAGAAAATCACAGAGGATTAAAGACAAAACTGACAAGTCTAGCAGTGATGTCGAGCATAGTAACAGTGGTAGCTGTGATGGTGTAGTCAGGAAAGACAAAGTGAGTAATAATGATAATTGTAATGATGATGATGATGATGATGATGATGATGATGATATAGCGCCATCTATCACTACACCCAGCTTTATCTCGAACTGCCATTTCCAAGTCTGTATTCAACTTCAACGAATTAATCTTGCCCGGCACCCTTTCACCTCACCTGGGTTGAGTGCAGCACAATGTGGGTAATTTTCATGCTGAATGAAAACCTGCCATGTTTTGATTCGAACCCATGTCCTTCTTTTTGAAAGACAAAGATCAAAACCACTAGACCACGTCATTCCCACATAAGTTAGCTTTGCATTGTTTCTGAAATCCTGATATATTGATCGTAATATGCTTAGTATACCTCTGCATTGGAATATCAATAGATAAATCTATAAGAATTGACACTTAAAACATATACTGGCTGCACAAAAACGTGTTAGCGCTAGCAGAGCCCAACCAGTAGGCCCAGTCACATCTTTCGGATTGTGATGATCCAATAATGCTCAGTTGTGACATGAGCCATTGCTGTAACATCACCAATTGTAACAGGGCCATCTGTTAGGGCATTGTTGTGCTAACAATGTTTCTGTGTGGCTGATACTTGTGGAGAGTGGGAAATACTTACTGGATAGATTGCTTTAGATTATATTACTTTGGTCACATAATCAATGATGACAAATCTCTGCGCAAATATGAAAGAGATTCACACATTACAAGAAAGGGTGCTGCCATCCTCACAGCCAGCATCCGGCCACACTTGTACACGTACAGTGTGGTTCTTGTTGTGACCGAATCTCTTCATGTATTCATATTTTCCTTATCTGAGATTTGTGACCATTTCAAGAGAGATTAACCTCAGACATCTTCCAGAATCACTGGATTTATTTTGTCTGCAGCAGTCCTGACGATATCCCTCAGAAGTGCAAGGCATTTTTTGTTGTTGTTGAAATATTGCTGTAGACCAACTGTTAGTAATAGGGGACTCAGGAGGGCAGCAGAGGGGCACTTTTTCACCATAGGCATGATTGAAAACATGTCTTCGAACAACGTTTCTGCAGAAATATGGTTGCATTTAGTCAAAAGTGAAAGTAAAATGTTTCAAATCACAAACATGAAATGTGGGGGGGGGGGAAATGTGATGTTTTGACAGTCATTTCTGCAGATAAACATGTGAAAAGGGTTGACTTAACTTAACAGTGATATGAAAACTGATTCTATATCGTCAATGTGTCGGCCTACGTCCTTGTCCATGCCAAACTGTGCTGTGCCAGTTGTATTTTTCGCTTTTGATTCAACTTGACAGAAGCCGGATGTATTGAAAATCAACGTTGTTTATCTTCTACAATATCAAAACCTGTGTGAAAGTTGACCTTTAATGTTTGAATATGTGCACATGTTTTTTTTTTTCCTCCACTTCGATATTGTGATCAGAAGTCAGTTACAGACCTTGACCAGTGGATCATAAAATGGATTGGATCAGGATTCAAGCATATAGCCGTTGAAGGGCATAGATTGTGAGTAGCACCAGTATCAAGATTGTTCATAATCCTAAACATCAACCCCGGCGGGGACTACACAGTGAGGTCTCTGCCGAACTTTGTTCAGGCGAAACTAAAATGTTCTCTGAAATAGCTTAACAAGCAATAAAGAGAGTCCAACGGGGGGTGTTTCATGAAAGTTGTCAGCACTGACTAAATTCTATTTCAGGGAAATCCTTGCTCTTGATTGGCTGAGAAGCTCTGGCCTATGATTGTTACTATGGTAACTGTCGGAGAAAGACATCTTATCAGTGCTGACATCTTTCATAAAACAGTCCCCAGATTGACTGGAAAGGTGAAATATTCTAAATGCGATTCTGTGTTTTATCTATATTTTCTGGGAACTGCTTCTCACAAGTTTTCATTGGTTATTTTTAATTTGTGCATCGTTCTTATGCTGAAAAAAGAAAATTGAATAAATGATTTCCCTTCTCTTTCATGACACAGAGAGGACCCAGAAGGCTCATTTTGGCACAGTACAGCTATCGTGAAACGGGTTTCCCCCTGCCTT
Source organism: Lytechinus variegatus (assembly GCF_018143015.1). Classification (NCBI taxonomy): domain Eukaryota; kingdom Metazoa; phylum Echinodermata; class Echinoidea; order Temnopleuroida; family Toxopneustidae; genus Lytechinus; species Lytechinus variegatus. The sequence goes on along the minus strand of NC_054746.1, from coordinate 3,022,949 downwards.
GTGGAAACGTCCTCAGGATCACAATACCGTCTCCATGGAAACTTCAATAGCCTCTTAGCATTGGATCAAGGTAGTTTTTCTGCCATTTTTTTTCTTACAAATTTATACTCTACTGTAGTTTATTCCAATATTGTATTTTTTCGAATAAATGGAATAAATAAATTGTGACAAGCTGTCTCCATTAAGGTAAATAAGAGTTATCTCTCCTTAAATCACCATTTGTTTAAAGTTATTTTGCTGGAATAGATCTATGATTATTGAAATATTTTGAAATTCCATTTCCATCAAGGAAATACCTAATGAATAGTGAACATTTTCTACCTCCATGGTAGCATCGGATCACCCTTTTTCTACCGCCTTTGTTATAAACATGTATATATATATATATATATATATATATCATTTTATAAAATTTAGAAAAATTATAGAATGCTCTTACTTGCTTATTTTTTTGGTAATTTCAAATAAATTTTCACGGTTGCATTCATTTGATTTTACTTACTTATCAAAATATATTTTGGCATTAACTTTTACTGTCTCAAATTTTTTTTAAGGGATATTATATATCTAAATTTAATTTTCTTTCAAACAGTAAGTTTGTACATGGATTGTAATATGTCCCCTCCTTCGTAGCTTTTTGTTAAATTTATAGAGTGGTATTTGAAGCTCACCAACTGTTTATAGTAAGATAAAGATCATGAAGGGCATCTGTTTCCTCCACTGTCAAATGTAGGATTTTCCAAGCAGTTAGTACATCATTTTCGGAAAGGATTCCCAAGACGTTGGAAAGCCTATTTAAAGCAAGAAGCGTTGGAGCAGTCAGGAGGGTGAGTGTGAATTGCAACCCCACGATGCCCCACATGGTGGTCTAGTGGTTAGGAATCAGAGGGACGTGGGTTCAAATCCAAGTCATGGCATGTTTTCCCTCAGCAAGAAATTTACCCACATTGTGCTTCGCTTAATTCAAATCAGACGAATGGGTACCAAGCAGGATTAATTCCTTGAATGCACTGAGCGCTGGAAGGCCGCTCGAACTAAAGCCGGGGTAATAATGATGATAAACAATGCGCCTCGGAATAGAAGATTTTTCTAGATAGATGGCGCTATATAAATGCACATTTTCAATAGAGTGTCATTGTAGCAGACTGTATCTATGTTGATTGGAAATAAAACCATGCTTAATAAACAAGGTAACTTGAACTTGAAAATAGGTCATCATGTTATAAATCAGGTAAATCATACAAAGTATTTAGGAATGATCGTTGACTCCAAATTAAAATGGGACCTCCACCTAAACGAAACAATCAAGAAAATAGGGAAAATGGTTAGCTTTTTTGGGCAGGTTAAGGCACTCACTAAACGAGTCCTATCTTAATATAATTTATCAATCCATAATTCTCCCTCATTTTGATTACGCTGATACCATATGGCAATCATGTCCAAACATCTTTCTGGACCAACTTCAAAAACTCCAAAATAGGGCTGGGCACATAATTCTCGGAATAACTCCTTACACTCACAAATCTATATTCCAAATTAATGAACTTTTTATGAACTCTGATTTTTATAAGGTCACATAGGTACTGTTTGGCACAGATTATTTGATGTAATCTTATTTCTGCCCTTTAAAATGTTTTTTCTTTATCTTTTTCTTTAACTTTGCAAATGTGATTATTGATCTGATAATCTTTTCTTATTGGAAATTATGCAGGAAAGCTGAAGGGAGTGTGTCAGAGTCTAGGGATGCGGAGACAGCCAAGACGTCCAGAACGTGTGACACCAGTCTTTCAAAACCCCCGAAACAGAGTACTGTGAAGAAAGATAAAAAATCTGCAGTCACTAAGGCTGCATCCAGTGTGCAGGATACGACTCCTGTGTCAAGAAAGAAAGAGGGTAAGGAACGTATGTTCTGGGCCTTGTTGCATAATTATTAATAATATAGCGCACATATCCACCTTGCTAGGTTCTCAAGGTGCTCCTATATTACCCCGGTTAAGCTAGCCTACCGATTCTGGTGCACACAGCTTTTTGAGGAATTACTTCCTGCCGGTACCCATTTACTTCACCTGGATAGAGTGCAGCATTGTGTGGATAAATTTGCTGAAAGAAAACACGTCATGGCTAGGATTCGAATCCACGACCCTCTATTTGAAAAGCGAGAGTCAGAACCACTAGACCATATAGTAATAATTTTAAATCATTGCCAATCTGGAAGCAAATAGAATTTGAAATACTTCTTCTTATTTGGAAAGTGTTAAACGGTAAGGCACCAAAATATCTACAAGACCTTGTCATGCCTTATACACCAGCTCATAGCCTAAGATCAGCGTACCAGCAACTTCTTAAGACTCCCAAGACACGTGTAGCACATGGTGCATGAGCTTTCTCTGCCTCAGCACCTTCTCTCTGAAATAATTTGCTGTTGAATTCAAGAATTATATCATCACTGGAGACCTCCAAATCTAAACTGAAGTCTTATCTTTTTGAATAGTATTAGTTATTGGCACTTTGACACTCATCCAAAGTCTCTCATTCGTTTTTTCTTGTGCGCCTCGGAATAGAATATTTTTAGATAGATAGCGTTATCTAAATGCCTTTTGTTATTATCATTGTTATTGCTATTATTGTTATTATTAATATGCAATGAATATGAATATATAGAATCATTTAAAACAAACACTATCATAGCTCGTACAGTACATGACCCCACACTTACAATAGTAACCCCGATCAGTCATTTAAGAATAATAGATATTGACAAAAAGGGAACTATGAAATATTTGAGTAGGTCTAGGTATGCAAAATAGTAAATAATCATTGAATGTCCATCGTAGCTTCAGACAGCAATATGATAACGAATAGACTAAAGTGTGGTTACGTATTGATTCGTTTTCTTCAAACCCAGCTTCAGTTGTCACGCCCTCGTATGTCAGCGTGGAAAAGGTGAGAACTACCAAGAGCGGCCGAAAGGTCCTCCCTCCTCTTCAGTACTGGAGAGGCCAGAGGCAACGGACCCTTCTATACATGGATGGGGCTGCAGAACTCCTTGAAGGATCTGTTGACTATACACCTGTCTCAGCTACCAGTCTTAGTGTTACAGGGTCCATTGACATATCACAGGTACCCAGATGACTATGATAATAGAAATAATAATAATACCTAGGGCCCATTTCATAAGAGTTACAACTGTTGTAACTTTGCCATTATGGTAATTACCATGGCATTAGCACTCAGCAGCCAATCAAAATGAAGGTTACCATGGTAGTTGCCATAATGGCAAATGGGCCCCTAGTTTTTATATAGTGATTTTTGCCATAACAGCTCAAAGTGCTTTACAACATATTATTACCCCGGTCATTGGATTCATTTAAATCCCGCACGAAAAGTGCACAATTTCCACTCCCTTGGGAGCACTCTTTGCATTCATCACAGCATCATAATGGCGCAGGTAAATTCAAACATACAAACAAACATTCAAACTGGGTACCCATTTAGCACCTGGGTGGAGAGTGGCAAAGTGTGGACTAACTCCTTGCCAAAGGACACTAGACCGCTGTGGGATTCGAACACACAACCCTCTGTTACAAGGCGGGAGTCAGAACCACTACACCACGGCTCTTCCACTATGCTCTGCTTTGTATGAAATGTAGGGTTTCTGTGTTTTTTTATTTGAGACAATATATCATATGTAAGCACATGTAAAGTGTCCATAGGTTCTTCTTTATTTGCTATGTACTGTATACACAGGGTGACCAGACGTCCCGGGATTGTCCCGTATTTTGCTTCTGTGTCCCGGCGTCCCGACAAACCCTTCCCGGGACGCCTATTTGTCCCGTATTTCAGAATATTGAACAAAATGTAGTTAATACATTTAAAAGTGACGAACTTTCATTATACGACCAACAGCTGACGAAGCAGGGACAACAATTAAATCGATATTTACTGTAAACTTTTGCAAGTTCTGCGGTGATTTCTTGCTAACCCAATACATTGCAAACGAACTGGCCTCCCGCCTGTGTGTGGCAGGCTACTATAGCTAGGCATGTAGGATCGAAGCAAATTCTCAATGGTGAAAACAATCTCACATGATACACAGTTTTTCCACCAAAATAATCACAAAATCGGCGGGAAATTCTTATAATTATGCTATGGATTCTCAGATTAATGATTTGGAGATGTAATCGGAGGAACAAGTTATTGACTTTTTGTAGATCTAGTTGTTTCAGCTTTCGTTTTGAGTCTTGGTGTGCACGATGCCACGATGTAGTTTTAAGTTTAACAATATGTTTCACTTTGAAATTTATTCATTTCTAAAACATTTTATTTTTAAATTTAAAAAATACATTTAAAAAACATCAAATGAAAGTATGATTTTATTAGATGACTGGATTTTTTTGTTTACTTGAAGTTTGAACTTTTCCCTTTTTCTTTCTTTTATATATACCCTATCCTTTCTGCTTGCCCTTGTTCCATCTATCTTTATTTCCAATACCATACTTTATCCGTATTATTTATTTTGTAATTATCTGTGTTATTGTTTGAATATTGTTTGTGTCTTTATTAATTACGAATACATCGCACTTCGGCCTTAGCCGCGCGATGATGTCTTGATTTTTATTAATAAACCATTTATCTATCTATTTCCTATCTTTCTTTCCTAGACATTTTCTTCCTCTCTCTGTTCATTTTGTTCATTTTTCTTTCACTCCTTCTTTCTCTTATTTTCCTTCTTTATCAAATATCCTTTTTTATTTCCTTCTTTCTTTCTTTCCTTATAATTACCTTGGCTTCCTTCTCTCTTCGTCTCCTGTTTCTTTTCGTTCTTTCTCTCCTTCCATTATTTTTTCTTTTTTTTCGTTCTCTCCTCCCTTCATTTTTCCCTTCCACTCTTTCTTCCTTTCCTTATTTTTTCCCTTCTTATTCTTTTCCCTTATTCTTTCTTTCTTTCTTTTGTTTCTATCTTTCCCTTCCTTCTTTCCAGTTTTCTTTTTTATTTCTTTCAAAGAATGAAGGAAACATGATTATTTCCTTCATTATTTCTTTCCTCCTTTTTCTTACCCTTTTCTCCCTTAATTCTCTCCTTTATTTTGTCTTTCAGACATTTATTCATTTCCCCTTCCTTTCTTTCTTTTCTTTCTTTCTTTCTTTCTATATTCATTTCAAAGAATGACAGAAACCTTTTTTTTATCTTTTTTATTATTTCCTTCATCCTTCTTTTATTCTAACTTTCTGTTATTTTTTCTGTTTTCCTTTATTTTCTTTCCTTCTCAATCATCTCTTTTCTTTCTCTCCTTCATTCTTTCGTTCCTTCCCTTCCAATTCTTTATATTTTTTTCACAAGTCTAACACTTTGTGTGGGCTTCTTTGTTGAGCTTTGTTTGTCAATTGTCCCGTATTTCATTTTGTAAAATCTGGTCACCCTGTGTATACATTTCCGTTATCAGTACTCAGTAGTGCTCATTCTATTTTCCTAAAGTAGTTTAGTTCAGTTTAAATAAGTTTAGTGGAAATCAATTTAAGGTGCAATGGGATTGCTCGCAGTGGCCTTGGAAGCCTATTTATTAAAGTGGTCTTCAAAACCAGCTTTGAAAACCAAATCAGAATGTGGTTTTGAAGACCGCTTTGCCTCCTTAAAAGTGGTGGGTAGGTAGGTAGCCATCTTTGCAAGAAAGTGAGTGCATGTGTTTGGCACTCTTCTCGGCATGCACTGCGTGTAGAATACTTAAGCGGAGGTTTCAAATTTCGCGTTAATATGTGACCCCACCGAGTGCGTTCCGGTAGCATCAAGCCCAAATTGCACGAAGTGGTTCTAGAAATCAGTTCAGGAGATTGTGAAGAGAACGCTTTTTAAGCGATCTTCTTAACTGGTTTCCTTAAAGGAAAGCAGTCCAGGAATATAGATCTATGAGAACAGGGTCTTACTGATACGGCTATTGGCAAGTCCTGTAGTACATGATCACACTTCTCTTCTGTATAACTTTCATGTGAATTAATAGACCTACTGTACTGATAATTTGTCAAAGCCCAGACTAACATGTAGAGAGCCTTTTTTTTGTCAGAGACAATCCCCCAAATGATCAAAGAGCTCTGGAAAATGATTTAAAAAGTGCACAGAAAAATCCCCATTCACTGACGTATTAAAGCTTATCCAGTGATGCAAATTTAGGGAGAAGGTTCTGGAAGAACCCCCGAAAATGAATATTTGAATTTTTTTGCCTGCTTGTTGCAATATATGGTTTTACACTGAAATGAAAATGCCACTTTTTTAGTTTTATTCTTGAATTAAATGCTATACTTTTTGTCCTTCAGAGATCAAGAAGGCAGTGTATCCAAAAGGAGACCCCAACGGGCAGGGTACAAGTTGTTAAGTCCACAATTTCAAAAAGAAAAGGTATCATCAAGGAGAGCGAAAGCAAGAAAAGCCAGTCGAAGAGGATACAAAAGAAAACTATCGTGTCCAAAAATGAGAGAAATCGGGACACTGCTGAGACAAAAGAAGATGGCAAAGATTGCAGTCATGAAGTGAAACCTGAAAACGATAGTCTGCAGAGCTCTAGGAGGTCTTCTGAATCTTCTAACCATCATAGATCACTGAGCAATTCTAGATTAGCAAGTCTAACAGCTGCTTCAGAAACGGTATCTCCAGGTTCCAGAGTGAATGGAGATCATGCTACTACGAGACACAACCAGCCCTATGACCTATACGGTGAGGTAATGGGAGTCTTGAAGGAGAACAAGCAACGAAGGTTATCAAATCAGAGCAGGAGACGGTCGCAAAGTAATCTGAGTTCCTCATCGGCAGCAGAGCACTCCCAAGGGGATGAGAACTTCAATATAAGTGACGATGAAGACTTTGCGAAGGAAGAATCTGCTTTTGCTAGTGAAGGGGAAGGAAAGAATACCTCCTTTTCCAGGAAAGACTCATCTGCAGCAAGCTCAAAAAGCAAAGCTTCCTCGAAGAATAGAAGGAGAACATCTTCAAGAACTAATGAGAGAGTGTTGCTTGGTTCAAATATGCTTCCGTCTGTTGTTGTGGAGAAATGGGAAAACAATGACACAAATACAAAGGGGAAAAGCAAGAGTAGCGCCCAATCTCAAAAACAAGACAAAGTTAAAAAACAAGCTAAGAGCAAGAGGACAAAACAAGCACCGCCAGAGTCTCGTAGGTCACAGAGGATCCACGAGACAAATGGGAACTGGATGCCCGATGAACTTCAGCGTCTCCACAGGTTAGACAATTGATCTTATTATTTCCTCTAAGTCCATCCTCATCAGACGCAGATACATTTTATGAAGCAATTCGTCACAATCTTCTGAATTCAATCTAGTTTGAAATAACGTGAAACCTTTCTTTAGTAACTGCCCAAGGAAAACACAAAATTTGGTCTTTAAAGACAGGTGACTGCTGTAGTCAGGTTCTTATATACACAGTGTGCTTCAATGGTGGTCACTACAGGCAGGTGGGAATAAAACCCGGTTACCCGGGTCCTGCCCGGAAGCCTCAGGTACCCGGGTAGAAAAATCAATACCCGATACCCGAAAATTGCTTACCAGTATAACGTATATGTATTTAATTTGTATTGCGTAGTGTAAGACATGATTGTAACTCGTCACAAAAGTACTCAAGTCTCATTTTGAATCTCACCAATTACTCTCGAAATATCCATAAATATACAAGCTTGATGATGACAAGATGACGTCACCTATGGGGTTTTTCTACCAGTCATATTTCATGCGACATGATTTTCGGGTACCCAGGTACCCGCTGAAAATTACCACGGGTCCCGAAGACAAAAAGACCCGAAAGTCCCAGGCCTCGCTGTACCATCTTGTGCTAGTTAGGCAGGCATGCTGGATTAATGCCTCTGATGTCATAATAGAAAGCAGATACGAACTCTTATTAATTTGTGCGATTCTAGAAAATGTAGAGGGATTTAAACAAATTTTCCATTGCAAATTATACCACTGATCCGTTTTATAAGACAAATGATGCACAGATTTATATTCATGATGTTCATGTGATTGCAGGCACCTGATTTGTATATTTGTACAAAATCCTCTCAAGAGCACTGTACTGCCACTACACACTTGCACAAGTGCATTATTTGTATATCATTGTATTTATCTCGGGTATATGCACAAACCAAACCATAACAAATCATTACATCCTACATGTAGCTTTGCAGATTTTGACTTTGCTTTGGTGGAATATAGTACTTTTTCAGCTACGGAAGTGATTATGATCCTTTCTTGACGTGTGTCAATTCACTTTGTGCAGTGCTCTGAACACGATTCAACCGAGTTCCAGTCAGTTCTGGCACAGAGTGGCCGCTACTGTGGGCACCAGGACAGAATGGGAGTGTCAGCAGCAGCATCAGGCAAAGCTTGAGGAGACTACCAGGAAATCCAACCAGTCCAAGAACACCAAGGAACCCACTAAAGACATAGAGGCTAAGGACCAACGTACAAAAGGTAACAATAACAATAAAGGTTCAGTTTATCAGCTCATTTGACTCCGAAAACATTATTAACTGTCTGGGAAGGATGAATAACATAGTTGTCGTCACCATAAAAGAATTAGGAAAGAGAACAGCAAACATGAGAGGCATTTAAAGCAAAAAATAAATTGACGCATTTAGCTTTCCTTACTTTCAGCACAGAGTTAGCCCATGGTCCAAGTTAAACCTGGCTTCAGAATACGGGCCTTTGTGTTTGAGTCCCCCCGGGGGGGGGGGGGGGGGATGACTGGGCTCATATAGAAAATTTGTTGTTTTCTTGCATTTTTTCCCCACCAGTTTCTCTTCAGGACCCCGTCTTACAAAGAGTTACAATTGATTCAATCAATCGTAACACTATGGAAATCCATCAGTGTCATAATTTTTTCTCATGAAATTTTTCAAAATATGATTTGTAAATAAAGGAGAACACACAAAATTGTCAAGAAATCAATGAATTTATGGATATACATTCATATCTAGAAAAAAAAATTGAGCAAACATGCATTTTATATGTTGACTTTGCTGGCTTTCCAAAGTTGCGATTGATTGGATCAATCGCAACTCTTTGTAAGGCAGGCCCTGGAATTTTATCACAAGGAGCTCATTCCAGGGGGAAGAAGAACAAAGTAAACAGGGTCTCGGGTCAATTTAGCCACTGAAATCCTCAGAATAGCCGTGGATAAAGAAATAAAATCCTCAATCTCTGCTATGTTAAAGCTTATCCAATATTTTTTGCTTTTTCATCTTTTATTTCCTTTTTTTAAATTGAAATTATTACAGACCATTTAACAACTATATTAAATCCTAAATAATTAAGCAGACCAAATAGAATGAAAAATTAGCACCCTTATGAATTTGATCTCCCACAGACTTTGTGCACAAGTGATAAAAATGAGCCATTTTCAGCACTGTATTGTCTCATAAAAAGACATGCTTCTTCGCATTCGTACGTTACGAATTTGGTCTCAAAAGTTCCACAAGTCTTCAAAGAAAAAAGACTTTAAATTTTGAGGCTCTGTCTTTTTGCGTTCCCGAAATATCGTGCAAAGCGTTGGGGGGGCATGATGCCCATCCCCAGTCGTTTTAGGGTTAATTCCTGTGTTTTTGGTTTTGTTTCTTATTTTGTCATGATCTCTCATAGAGCCGTTGCCCTATCTGCTGCGAAATGAAGCCAAAATGAAAGCTTATGCACTGTGCCTTCTGAGGCAAAGATTATATTGACAAATTCATGGTATTTTTTAGTTACTATGCTCTTTTTTAAAAATAATTTTATCTTGATGTCTCATAGAGCCCGTTGCCCTGACTGCTGCGAAGGGTACTATGAAACGGAAGAGGCAGCTTCGAGAACTGATCCAGCAGCACAACCAGGCCTCAGAAGAAGATCTCTTTGATTCTACTCCATTCAAGAAACAGAGGAAGAAGATGAAGGTATAGGTCCTATGTGACAGATCCGCAGGGGGGTGTTGCAAGAATGTATTTGCAGTCAATTGCAAATTTCAGATGTAAATTTACAAGTGATTGGTTACTTTCAACTAAAGCAAAGCAATTTATGTTTGTTGATGTAAGGAGCAGACCATCAGTTGAAAATTTGCAATGAATACATGTCTTTCAATCGATTTTAGGACCTGAAATTGACTTGAAGATCAATTGCAATTTCTAACACCCTGTAAGTCTAGGGCAGGAACTTTCAATGAGTGGCTCACATCATTTCTAGTACGTTAGTCTTTGTGATGAAAACAAATGGAAAATAATGTGAATTTAAAAACTATTTACATGAAGTATGTTAAATGTATAGGCTCTTTTTATTTTGTTCTATATGCAAATAATATAAGTGTTGGGCCAAATTGAAAGGCCTCATATTCAAAACTTTTGGGGAGATGGGGGTACCGGGTTCTGCCTCCACGAAAGTTACATCAATTGTTATTATAAATTGAAAGCTCTGCTTTTATTATTCAACCTTTCATGTTCTCATCTTTATATATTTGTCTCCAATCTGGAATTCTCAAATGTTATTACAGTCCGACCTCTCTTATTGGGACCATCACCAATCCAGATGAAGGATTTATCCGGATCTGGGAGACCCAATGTCAAATACACGCAGCTGCCTTCCCAATGGCGGTAGCTACACGTATTCTATTGTAGTGGGCATACAGACAGTATTCACTACAGTGTCAGTGCAAATTATAGGCAGTATTTTTACGGAAATGAAATCAATCGATGGCCAAAACTCTTGGATAATTTACCTGCTAAAATGATTGAGGTTTACATTGAGCATACCTCGAAAGAAAGAGAATGATTTGATGAAACTAAGTTTTACAGTTAGATCATCGCGGCTTCGCAATGTCAGCCATTGTTATACTGACTGTAGGCTCACACATGATAGATGGCGCTGTCCGTATTGAGGCCTATTGCTAGCTAGCAAGACATGTGTTGTTTTTCCCCGGGAAAGAAAAAGAGAATGTGATGAAATGTTTGCGCTGCACCCTGATTTACTGGAAAATTATCATGTCTAAGTTCTTTCGGTGATTTGGGTGAGATATTTTCATGAAAAATAATGTTGTTGTAGGTAGACTATATTGGAAAATACATGTAATCAAAGTGAGTTTGCGTATAGGATTAAAATCTCATTTCCCCACGTACTATAAATTGAATTGGAAAAAATATTTTGGCAAGTGTGTGTCTGGATAATAGAGAGATCCGGATAAGGGGAGGCTGGATAAGAGAGGTCAGACTGTACCACCATCTTATTTATATTGAATTATTGTAATGTACTATTTTATCATTATTGTTTAGTCCTTTCTTGTTGAATGTTATACTGCATTATATTTTGTGAAATATAAAAATAAACCAAACTGAACTGAACATTTATATAGTGCAATACATTACCATTTTAACGTGCTGTAGTTTTATGCAAATACTTGATGAATGTGACACAAGCATTTATGCATTTGTTCCTGACTACTTCTCTATCCGCCAGCCCTTGTTAAATCTTGATCTTGGAGAAGAGAAATTGGATGATGATGACGACGGGACGATGTCGAAGACTCCGGGCTCAGCCCGCTTGAAGACGCCCAGTACACGATTCCACAATCTCCTTGCACCTCTTTCTGGGAAGAAGACTCCTCATTCATTTGCAATAAGCCCAGGCCTCTTGAATTCTGTTGAAACGTAAGTTTTCTATCTACTCCTCATTCATTTGCAATAAGCCCAGGCCTCTTGAATTCTGTTGAAACGTAAGTTTTCTATCTACTCCTCATTCATTTGCAATAAGCCCAGGCCTCTTGAATTCTGTTGAAACGTAAGTTTTTTAGCGCAGAGTGTGTTTCAATATCAAGAACATTTGGAGTGACGAGAAGTATTGATAAAATAATTAGACTCTTGTGCTTGAAATATGTTGCAGAATTGTCAGGGCATTTATTTCTTTATCATACAGTCCTGTCAGGAAGATATTTATTTAAAAGTTAATTTCATTCAATTATTAAGATTAGGCTGAGTGAGTGCTTGGTTGTTTTTAAAGTCTAATTTGAATTTTGTTTTTGAAAATTTGTGCCCTTCAGTCTAAGAAATACCTATTTATACAAAAAAAAATATGTGTATCAAGTTTGTCATTTGGGTTGTAAACTTTTGGAAGTCTCGGTCATTATTACTGAGATTGCAAGAATGAATATATTTCTAATTCAGAGAATTAGATTTATAAATGTTTTGGAGTGCACAGGCTTACTTAGGTTTGGTAATGTGTGATTGTTGTCTTTTGTGTTGCATTGTAACTTTAATAAAAGGACAAGTCCACCCCAACAAAAGGTTGATTTGAATAAATGAGAAAAATCCAACAAGAATAACACTGAAAATTTCATCAAAATCAGATGTAAAATAAGAAAGTTACGACATTTCAAAATTTCGCTTAATTTCACAAAACAGTTATATGCACATCCTGGCTGGTATCCAAAGGAGGAGACTATGACGTCATACACTCACTATTTCTTTTGAATTTTATTATATGAAATATTCAAATTTTCTCCTCATTGTCAAGTGATACAACAATTAATTCCCCCTGAACATTTGGCATTAGTATTGTTTAATACTATATGGTTCAGTCAAGTTGATCCATATTGTCAAATCTATAAAAAATGAAATATTGTATAATTCAAACAATAAAAAACAAAAGAAATAGTGAGAGATGGACATCATCGATTGAGTCACCTAGTTGTGCATATCACTGTTTTGTGAAAAATAAGTGAAATTTTGAAATGTCATGACTTTCTTATTTTACATTCGATTTTGATGAAATTTTCAGCACTATGCTAGTTTGATTTTTCTCTATTTATTCAAGTCAGCATTTTCCTGGGGTGGACTTGACCTTTAACTTGTCAGACATGGAAATCATGATATTGAATCTTCTTCTCAAGCCATCCCCAGTCATTTGAATCACAAACATGTTTCTGTGTGGGAAATATGCATAGAAAAGTTAATGAAATTTAGAAATAACCCCTTACTTTTGTTAATCCCACTATAACTGAAGACATGTATAGATCAACATCAAACTTGATCTAAGTATGCATATTGCAGAGTTGCCAACCAGTACTGATTTTCAGTATTTAGTACTGAAAAATGAGAAGATTGCTGATGGTTTCGTGCAAAATACTGATTTCTGAAGCTTCAGTCTTATGTGTTGTGCTATGGTATTTCTTTGATTTCCTCACCAAATTACTGATTTTCAGCATTTTAAATACTGAAATTTTCGTGTTCAGGTTGGCAGCTCTGAATTATTGGAGGGTCATTCATCTGATTCAGTTTCGGGGTCATATGGTCAAAGGTTACAAAATTTTGTGGTTGTTTTAATTAAGAAGTTAGGTGTGTAATATATGTCTGAACTGGCAGTGGTGAAGACATAATTCTGACTTCACGTAGCTAACAATCTTGTTGGGTTCCTTTTTTTGGGGGGGGGCTGGGCATCAGCAGGGTCTCTTTAACTTGGGTTTTGAGGATAAATAGTTCGTGGTAGATTTCATGACAATTGTATGTGGGCTTGCAGTGTCATTGACCAGTTAACCTTATCCGTGTGAAAACAGATATTATAGTGCTCTGTTATAGTGCTTAATATTGAGCAAATCTTTTTAAATAGTTTTGATGCATGTTAGCATGCTGTTATATCTTCTGGTGCTTAATGTACATTACCTTTTTTTTTGTACTAGGAAACACATAGATCAGTATATCTTTGGGATGCAGAAGAAACGCGCCAGTCGACGGATGAAGAAGGTCCCAGCAACCATACCTGAAATCCGTTCACCCATCAAGGCAAGTATATTCTAAGGGGAGAAAAAGAATACAGATCATGAAGTTCGCTCAAGAATGTGTAATGCATCAATCATTACTATGGATGAAATTAAAGAGGGAGTTAACTGTGTGTGGTCTCTCATTGACTGTGTGTTACAAATGCATAGTATTGAAATATATGTTTTCAGATATCTACTAATACTACAGAGAATAAATTGACCTAGAATTGTATTTGTATAGAGAAACTAAGTGTTCTGAGAGGAAAAGTAATTGTTTTGCTACTTGGTAACATAATAATAGATATTAAATTTTCTTTTATTCTATTAAGGATCATAGCATAGTCACAGTTTTGAACATAGGTATTCTTACTATGATTTCGAACATTACATAGTAAGATATTCCAAGTCTCAATATTAGCATTAAATTCTACTACGTTTTATTCCAAAATTGAGTCGCAGACCAATCGTAAGGTGTGCGGTCGCCTTTAGAAATGAGATCATCAAGCCCACCACTCCAACCATATTGGGAGCATTACTGGTGGATCCTGGACAGGTTGAATCTATATAAATACTTTCCTGTCCATCTATTATTACATCGTCATGACAGCAAATATTTACTTTTTTTGCCTCTGTAGGCCAAATCCAGGCAGTTTAGAAGCAAGATGATCATGCCCACCATATCAGAAGCATTACAGGTGGATCTTGTACATGATGGATACATGAAGATTCTCTCCTAAATTCATGTCATGATAACAGCAAAATATATTTCCTTTTTTATTGCTAAATCCAGGCAGTTTAGAAGTGAAATCATCATGCCCTCTACTCCCTCCTCAGAAGCATTACATGTAGATCTCATATAGAATGAATGCATTATTATTACTAGTTTCATCTCTATGATTACATGATGACAGCAAATTATTTCCTTTATTTATTGTCCCCATAGGCTCAATCCAGAAAGTTTAGAAGCGAGATGATCATGCCCACCACCCCAACCATCTCAGAAGCATTACAGGTGGATCCTGTACAGGATGTAGATTCCGAGGAAGAGGAAGCCGACTACTATTGGTCTGACGAAGAGGAAAGCCACTCAGGACAGAAACACAAGAAGGATTGAAGCCTATTTTATTTTATTTTATTTCATTTCCCCCCCTTCACCAAAATTGGTTTAGAATGGCTTAGTTTAATAATCAAACATAAATGGGGAATATAATTTGATCTTGGACCTAGCCCAGAGGAACCATGTTCTCTTGTCTTTCCCAACTCAGAATGAATGAAAGAGTCTTGTCCTTTTAGTTGCCTGCTGATGTTCAAAGTAATTTCTTCTTTTTTTTTTTTTTTTTAGTAACATAAGATTAAACTTGAAGAAAGTATACTACAATCATTATTGGTCCCCTTTTAATCGTAAGATGAAATATATTTATTGAGTGATGACGTTCCAAAAGGGGCTTTCGCACCTGTTTCTGCCAGTGTATGGCGGCTAACGTAGGCTGTGCCAATCCGTTATCTTAGTCCCATTTAGTGCTATCAAGAATTTCATTTTTTAAAAACACAAATGAGTCTTCATATACAGAATTTGATATTTTGTGTTATTAAAATGCAATTCCTGATGTCAAGAATAAATTGTTTAATATTGAGAAATAGGACCAAATTAGAAAACAGCTGGCGACATATACAGTACATCAACATATGCTGGCTCAAGTGTCAAGGTGACATTCCGTCAAGCCCGGCTCACACCTTTGCATTTTTGGGCTCCTGTTCAGCTGCGAATTTGCCTTAACGCAGACAAACGCAGTCAAACTCAACACAATGCAATGAAACAAGCTTATACAAGGTCAATACGCAGACTTAAGCAGAGGTCCTTCATTCTAGCATGGATGTTTTGAATATTTTATAACATCCGCAACAGAGCGCAATCAATGAGTTGCAACGAGCAAGGACGTGCAAAAATGAGCGACAGCGAGCAGCCTACGCAGGCATTAATGCAGCATTTTAACTCGCTTCACTGCATACAATTTTGTACAAGCTCGTACACAAAAGTGCGATTGCAACCAAATATTATGCTGCCTAGTATGCTGCATTAGGCAGCATACTGCTTTTTTCCGGCAAGTAGCAACACGCTTTTTAAAACGCAAATGTACGAGCCAGGCTCAAAGGCTGAAATGACTACCTGAATCACCAATTGGAAGGTGTAGATATTTGCTGTGAAAATACTTCAATGGTTCACTTTATTACCTATAGCAAAATGGATTTGAATGTTCTTGAAAGAGATGAATTCATTGTACATTATTTGCTCCTTTGAGTTCCATTGATACACTTTTCTGTGTATATGTTAAGCTGTTTGTAAATAATAATGTTTGCAATTTTCAGAATTGTAAATATACATGCATCTATTTAACAATATTTGTGTACAGTATTTGTAAATTTTTTCTTCTTAATATGATTTTTACCAATATTCATGAATTTAACATTTAAAAACTTGATTTGTACTCATTTATGTATTATTAGTGCAAATTTTTATTACTTTTGTTTGCATTCATATAATTCCTATGGAAAGTAAATATACCCATAGTATCTGAAGGAAATAAAGGTAAAACAAACTATTCCAAGGCAACATTACATAGTCTCATCCTTTTTTATTGTTTGATGGGCATGATTTGGAGATGAAGGACTTCTAAGCTTTCTGGATAATGGTTTTGCAAGGACTTCTGTAAAAAAATATATATTTCTCAGTATCTGATTGGAACAGGTAGACTTAGAGTCGCACTTAAATTCCAAGTTGCTTGCGGTATAAAAGGTATCACCTCATTGGACAAATCATGGTTAGGGGATGCGCACAACTGCATAGCGCACAACTGCATATTAGTCTGAATAGTCGTGCCGTACATATCATATGCGAGCATGTCTCTTAAGTCACATTTTACTCCTTGGGAAACAAACCCTGGGCCCTGTTGCACAAAAGTTTCTATTGTTATAACTTTGACATATAATGAATGGTATCTACCATGGTAACGCTGATCAACGGCCAATCAAAATCAATGATTCCATGCAAGTTACCATAATGGTAACTTCTAGGCAACGGGCCCTGGTTCTTTGTAAATAATATATATGTGTATGTGTTATCTGGAGAATTATGAAATGTACATTTCAATGGAATTATAGGCCATAATTTCATTTAATCAGCTGTCGTATGAAGCTGGCCTGGTTAGTTTTCTGAGATGCACGCATTTGATCTTGAGGTAATGAATTCAACATCTATTTTATGAATTGTTGTAGGAGCATAATATTGCCATTATCAAGAGGTTTTCTGTTTATATGTGCATACCACTATATATTGTTTATGCAACAAATGGTCTTCCTTGATATTCTGTATTTCATGACTACTCCATTTTTATAACTTTCATAATCTTTTTATATTATAATATTTTCATATGTGAGAAATAATGTACTTCTGATGTTCTCCTGTGGGCTTTGTCACTTCTCTTTCATCAATTTGTCAAAGTTTCCTTGTAGGAAAAAAAAGATAAAGGGCCTTAAATATACAGTGTAAAGTTTTGGTCATCACCATTCCAATTAAATCCACATATTCCTCAACCTAAGCTTTCACATCATTATCGTTGACATATATGTTATATATTGTTGTTGTAAAGAGTGGCACCATTGTCAAAGAAATATTTAAAATAATTTGTATGTTTCATAATATATGCACAAAAGTTGCATTGTTATCGTGATGTCACTCGTACTCGTTGAAGATAAATGCCAGTTGTGGTAACGATCTCAAAATGACTTTTGACAGAATCCAATATAATGACCACCCAAGTGTCTGTTTGTATGAATAAAAAAATATATGCCAAAGGATTCTGGAAGAAATTGTGTATTTGCTGAAAAATAAGCACAGATTCTGGCACTTCCGTCGGGTCTTTATTCCAGCAATAATAATAATATATACTGTCCCACATGTGCCTATCTGTGTTGGCGATTTTCAGTGTGATAATTTTTCAGCTTAGATTGTATGATTTTACAATGTTCAGTTAATGTAACTGTTCCAGATCTTGATCCATGATGATATAGTAATAACCTTGGTTTTACAGACTTTCTCACAAAATCAGTGTTTTACTGCAACTACTTTCATTTAGCTTAAAGGTATTGTTGTTTAACTTTGTGAGCAGCCGATTTAAAAAATTCTCAAATCAAGATGAAACATGTGTACAAGTGCATGTATTAGAACTAATAAACCCTGAAAACAACCATTATTGAGAATGAAAAGCTAAAACTACAAGGCAAACCCTGATTTTATAAATAGGCGTCTTATAGACACCTAAATAGTACACATAAGTTTATGGGATAAAATTAAGATGGTGTCTCCGGTCACTTTATATTTCAATTTTTGAAGCACTAAATAATCATTTTCGTACGCAATTTTTTCTGGGCTTCATTTTTGTAACATTACAGACAGAGGTGACAAGTGTGACCTTCTAGCTCAGATTTTTTAAAGTCAAACCAATGTTAACCAATCACTTTAAATTGATGAGTGGTCTCCCCCTGCTTTGTCCAGAAGCTGTTCTATCTCATCCCACATGGTCTAATCCTACTTCTACAATTAAAGCCAAATGAAAGTAGTTGCAGTAAAACACTGATGCCACTCTTCACCCAGGTGTAGTAAATGAGTATCCGGTAGGAATATCTTGAATGCTCGAGTGCCTGATCGGGGTAGCCGTGCTAATTCTGGGTGATAGTATGCAGCGCTTAGAAACATTTTATTAACTGTATATAGGAACCAAACGATCATTCCTTGCATGCCCTATTTACCCTTTATAGCAAATACCATTAAAAGGAGTATGTTAGAAATGCAATGATTATGAAAGTTTGATTCATTCATATTTGGAAGGGGATGATGGTTCTGATGATAGATTGGTGACGATGATGATGATGGAAGTGGTGGTGATGGTAATGATGATGATGATGATGGAAATGGTGGTGATGATGATGATGATGATGGAAGTGGTGGTGATGGTAATGATGATGATGATGATGGAAATGGTGGTGATGATGATGATGATGGAAGTGGTGGTGATGATGATGACAGAAGTGGTGGTGATGATGACAATGATAATGATGATGCAAATGGCAGTGATGATGATGATGGAAGTGGTGGTGATGATGAAGTTGATAATGATAGAAGTGGTGGTGATGATGATAATGAATGAAATGGTGGTGAATATGATGAAGAAGTGGTGGTGATGATGATGTAAATGATGGTGATGATAAAAGTGGTGGTGATGATGATGTAAATGATGGTGATGATGATAATGGAAGTGGTGGTGATGATGATTGGAGTGGCGGTGATGATGATGGTGATGGAAGTGGTGGTGATATAATATGGAAATGGTGATAATGGCGACGAAGGAAATGGTGGTGATGATGACGATGTTGATGGAAGTGGTGGTGATGCATGATGATGATTTAAATGGCGGTGATGACGATGATGATGTAAATGATGGTGATGATGTAAATGATGGTGATGATGATAATGGAAGTGGTGGTGATGATGATGATGATTGGAGTGACGGTGATGATGATGTTGATGGAAGTGGTGGTGATGCATGATAATGATGATTTAAATGGCGATGATGACGATGATGATGGAAGTGATGATGATGGAAATGGTGGTGATGATGTTGATATAAAAAACATTTCAAAGAAATGTTTCATTAAAATATTTGAGAAACTAAAAACATAATGACATTTTGAGAATGTTTTATGTTATTTTCATATTCTAAGAACATATTTTAAATGTTTTTTTTTTCACATACATGTAATTTTTCTGAAATAATGTTATATTAAACAATATTTTTCAAGAAAAATTTCAAGAACGAGTGATGTTTGCTATAATGTTAAAACAACCTTTAAAAATATCTTTAGATCCCATGTATAACATTATAAAGATAGTAAAGTTAAAAAATGTTAAAATAGTATCATAAAGACAATTTTGGCAAATATTTAAAAAAAAGATTTTTTTAAAATTTTGTTCTACTATTATAAATATATTTAACGGTTCATTGGTATTATTGTTATAATATTCTAACAACATTTTTATCAAATATATAACCTTATAAGAATGTTAGTAAAATAGTAAAAATTGTTAATAAAAGATAAAGTCACATCATATAAAATCAGAAAATATGTTTGAAATACATTTCAGTAACTTTTTTGAAAAATATTAGGAAAACATTGTTCAAAAACGTTTAGTCGAAATATTATTCAAACATAGTTTCATAACATTTCAGAAACGTTTGATGTTGTTATTGTCAGAATATTTTAACAGCGTTTTTGAATGATAAGTTCACATCCAATTTATATGATTGTTAAGACGTTAGTAAAATGTTTTGTTTTTCAAATAATGTTAATATTATATCACAAAAACGTGAAAAATACGGATGTTTTTAATTTATTTTTGAATTTTTTTGGGGGAAAACATTTGAAAAAAAAACATTTCTGGAATTTTCGATAAAATGTTGTAAAACCATAGTTTTAATTCATTTCAAGAACGTTTTATTATTACTATTATGATATTCTAATAACGTTTTTAAAATGCTATGACATCATAAAAATGTGATGTTACAGTGTTTCTCTTAAAATGTTTTAATGATATCACAAAAACGTCAAAATTAATATGTTTCTAATACATTTTTGACACATTTTTTCACAAAATTTTTTTGAAATATTTTGAAAACATATATTCATCGATGATTTTTTTATAACATTAGATTTAATTCTTAAAAACGTTTTTAAGATGTTATCTAGATATTAATTATTTAACATTATAAAAACGTTAGAAACATTATTTTGTTTTCTTGTGAATGTTTTTTTCATGTCATTTTAACATCAAGATTAAACATTTTGATAAGATGTTTTAGTAACATTTTTGAAAAATTTCTTTCAATTGTTTTCTTGTCAGGCCATCAAAACATTCTATACTTGATATCATAATAACGTTTATTTAATGCTTCATATAAGGGGAATATATGCAAACGTTTTTCGAAAGCATTTCTAACAATCTTATAAATATGTTATTATAACGTTATGTGTTAGGTGGGTACACCCCGCCTATAATGTGTGACTCAGTTTTTCAAAGTGTGTATACTCCCGGTTATACTCTCACGTTTTTCAATTCCTCCTTATATCAAAATGACATTATTTTTATTTTTTTAATGGAGAGGAAAGTCACATGTCAAAGCAGACATTTTTTTTTCATTCAAAAGAACAGGGACTTAAAATGAGTTCAGAGAATTGTAGGTTAAGAATTGGGGATCAACAAATTAAATCCTTTCCTTTTATCACTGATATTGCATGAAATGTATATGGGGAGGGGGCGGATGAATTTACTATTCTTCTCAGCAGTAAGGTCGGACATAATACAGCCGAAAACCTATTATAGGCCTATATATCATTGCCATTTCATGTTGAAGATTTGATTCAAATTTGTATCAATTTCAAAGGTATATATATATATTATGAAAATATATGAAAATTGATGTCTTTTATTGTATAAATTATATTTATTTGTAGTATGTTTTGTTACATATATGCATATTATGTTATGTTACATTGTATTTAAATATTTTTATATGGTTAATAAATGAATTGAATTGAACTGTCACCACAATTTCGTCCATCGATATTTGTGGTGCATTTCTTAATATTATCGAAATGCACTTAACAGGGACAAAAAAATATTTGTTCTAGCTCCTTATAATTAGTCCTATTTTTTACTGTTCTAGTTGGAAGGTCCTGAGACTGATCTTTACTGACGCATTTACTGCCCCGGGGTCACTGAACTAGTGCCAGGGGGGCAGGGGTACATTATTTGTTATTGTCAAATTTGAGTCTGTACTCGCAGACTAGCCAGTGGGCCAGATGCTTCGAGAACGCGAGATATCACCCACGCGCTGCAACAGATTCGTCATGCATTGTGTGAAAACGCAACAGGATTTTTTACGATTCGCGTGCAACGAATCCATGGACCGAAACCATACAGAATAACGTAAAACAACTGGATATTGAGTCTACTGTCAAAAAATGTTGTACTGTATGGCCTATAGCGAAGGAACAGGACATATGAACATGATTTCAGTGTAGAAGACGTCAATTTGTAGCTGAATAAAATCGTTAAATATCCGTAGCAACCTGGTGTGTTTTACTTTCAGATTATCATTTCTGGATACCTAAATTGATGAACATGCCAACTGCTAAGGCACCAACTCATGGGCCGAGTCAATCGGCTTATGTTGATCGTGAAAAACCGGCGGAGATTAGACGAAGTAACATTACTGCTGCGAAAGGTAACTAACGCTCCTGGTATGGAAGCTCATAAATACAGAGGCCAAAGAGTGATCATAATTAGCCTCATTTTTTTTTCTTACGCATCTCCTTATATAGGAGAATCTGAACCATAAAAAAATACGGCCAAATCGTGTTTTTGGGAACCACTTGTAGATTTGTGTACGCGCACTTGTGTAGCCTGGCCTGGGCGCGCGTTTCCGTTTTACACCCTGGCGAAGGCATTTTCCGGAAAAGTAGCCAAAAGGCGACTAGTGAAGAGTCTACACACGTCGCTGGTTGCATGCAGCGTGCGACACGGGCGAGTCCACCACCGCATGCAATTTGCACAGTTACTGGTCTGGTCAGAGCACAGAGTTCCTCGGCACTTCATGTACAGAGAGTAGCTATGTGCGAATACGGGGCATCGCGAGCGCTGGTTTTGGTGGCACGGGTTTTGCTGCGAGTGGCATCGCCTCTGTCTGGGCGGCTCATTGAAAATGGGGTTTAATGCGCATGCGCACATAGTAGGTGCAATCTCGTGCCTTTTAACAGACAGCTGAAGATGTGCTCTTTCTGTACATATAAGTTTCAATGTGGAAACTCGCCTGTAAAGTGTGGATATCGGAGCTTGAAAGTTCATCAAATTTTTGGACGCGTAAATGTTCGAAATTTTTTTATGGTAAGTAAAACAAGAATCCGATTAGGTATACAATTTGACTGGAAATATATTTGAATTATCAAAAAATCCAAACTTACGCGATTCTGACGTTGCGCAGTCCAGATATAAGAGATGCCAGCTACCCTTGTCACAGCCGGTCTCTCGGCAGTCGAGCTGCCCGATGCGCCTGCGGTTGGCAGGGCGATGCTACCCTTGTCACAGCCGGTCTCTCGGCAGTCGAGCTGCCCGATGCGCCTGCGGTTGGCAGGGTGATGGGAGCGGTCGATAGTGAGTCGTTCATGCTGGATTGAACTAGATCGTAAATTGCTTACTTGATGATTATGTTGTGCCTTTTTTGGGAAATCTCTGTCATTATACCGTAGATAATTATTCTGATATTGATTTTAATACATTTGTCACAGAAAGATTTTATCATCCCAAGGTTATGTGACTCAAGTCAAGAGTCTAGGTGGTTGATTATCGTTTCATTTGGAAACTGGATTTGCTTTTGACAGTGGAATATCAATGTTGACTTTTCTAAAATTAAATTCATGGGTGGAAATCCCAGGGGGACACGTCCCCCTACCCAAAATAATTGGGGGACATGTAACAATAATACATTTTTTTTTCTTTTTTTTCTTTTTTGGTCAAACTTTTTTGGGTCAAAATGACCTTACAACAGTTTGGGGATAAACTTTTTTTTTTAACTTGTCAGAGTTGCCAGCATCCATAGGCGGCGAAAGCTGGGGGAAGTGTACCCCCCGCCCTTAATTTGAGGTGGGGGACGATCCCCCCCACCTCAATTTTTTTTTTTTGATAACTTTTTTTTCTTTTCTTTTTTTTTTTTGCTTGTCAAATTTAGTTTTCTGCATCCCCCTATAATTTTTGGTTGATAACCTTTGGTGTATTTTTTTGATTATCAAAATAATTTGGTGGTCCCCCCTAAAATTGTTGGCTTTCGCCGCCGATGCCAGCGTCCCCCTACCTTTGGGGCCAATTTCCGCCCATGATTAAAATGCAAAAAATTTGTTGTTTAATTTTTCACTCTCAGAGGAAATATTTCACTTCCACTATTGTCTATTTTTTTTTCTATGTTATTCATTTTTTTTCTATTTTATTATAATTATTATTTTTTTTCAAGGAGGGGGGGGGGTTGTGTTCATAAGTTGAAATGGGGATGGGATTTGTATAAGTTTTTGTGTCACTTTTGTTCTCTTGTTTTGAGTGTTGGAGCTTTGATGCCTGTTTTTGTTGCTGTTCAGAGCTTTATTTATGTGCAGTGATTTCACGCTAGAATATGAACTTATTTTTCATTAAAAAAGGAGTGCTCGAACATGGCCTTTGTTGTAATCATACATATCTAAGAAATGCATATATTAAAGCTTAATTTTTATGTTTCCTTCTTGATACTTGAATTACATGCAATGCTACATCTTTACACAATCAGACTCTGCTGCTCATCCTTCCTAAAAAAATTTGGAATCGAATGCCCACGGTCTCCAAAATGAAAGCTACATTATCCATCTATAAACAAATTGTTGAAACAATAAAATACATAAAGAATTGGTGAAACAATCAAATACATCAGAAAAGCACACTTGTATTTTTATACCATACAAAGTACATGTACAAAAGGAATGATATTTTTCATTTGTAAAAAAAAAGACCCCATACATACATGTACACAATACTAAAGTTGAAAAAGAGCTAATTGTAATTTATATCAGAAAAACAAAGAAATACATTAGAAATTACAAAAACAATACTTTAAACAAATTCATTTAGGAAATTATCTACATGATGCTGTTTTGATGCCAACTAAATTATATACAAATTATCTCTCATTATCACCTTCATTTGGCAAAAAAAAGAGGCGAGTAATTGTAATTTGCATAATTAATTAGAATTAATTAAAATAAATTATTTTACGCATAATAAGAAGAAAAATTACCAAGTGAAATGATTACACATCAATTGAGTTTTCTTTCACCTTTCCATTGATACCAAAATTACTTCAAAGGGCTCAAAAACAAAGAAGTTAGAGCCCGTTGAAGACTTGGGTTCAAAATGGTCACAAAATGGTCACAAAAATTGGTTATGCACTCCATTGACTTTACATTAAGACAATGACCACAAATTTGGATAAATATGCGCGACTTAAACTGGAATAACTTTATAATTTCTTGATGAAAATTTGAGTTCTTGGTATCATTTGAAAGGTCTTTTTAAGGGCTTTCAAATGATACCAAATTCATTGAGATTTGAGGATTTTCATTTTTTTTGTCACATACCTACAGAGAGAGCGGCAGTCAGGAGTGAAATCCGAACATGCATTTGCAGTCGCGTTGTTTATGATAGTTTTTTTTTTCTAAAAATAAAAAAATTAACTAAATGAATAGAATGACAGACAAAATCAAAATAAACAGATACTTATAATGGAAAGACAAATTGAAGTTTGATGGATTGATACACTTAGAAGCTGCCGAAAGATAGATATAGAAGACTGATAAATAGATAGAGACAAGATAGACAAGATAGATAGTAAACTAGGTAGTAAATAGGTAGTAAACTGGGCTTGGGTGGTAGTATGGGTTGGGGGTTGGGTACTCAGTCAGGAAAACCATAGAACCATAGACAAGAAGTAGGGGTGGGTCAGCCATTTATTGACAGCCGGTGGATCATGCAAAACAGGGAAAACAAACCCCTGTAAATAAGGGAACAATGAATATAAAAAATTAATCAATACTGATCCAAGATCACATGATCATCATATCATATCTTGATAAATGGTACATCATTAATCGTTAAATTGTATTTCATTAATCAATTGCATGATTATGGATTTAATTCAATAACAATTTAATTCAAGTACCAGAAGAAATTATACAACATAAATTGTATGTAAGTATACATAATTCATTTCTTGCTCATAAGGCTATCACATTACTAAGAAGAATTATTGATCACTTTTCATTCAATGAAGTCTTATGTTCACAAAAATATATTCCAATTAACCAATGATAATAATCACAATAATGTAGCACTGATTTCAAATCATTCTTTCTAAGCACATTATATCATAGTATTTAAACAGTTATTTTGTAATTATTATACATGTAAATCACAACAAAATAACCATAACTTGGCCATCCTGACTAACTCACCCTACTATAGGCCAAGAGAGAACAAGGGTACATCCACCAATCACGTACCTCTGGAGACCTCACTCGGCATCACTCATACATGGTAGTACGTCAAATGAAATTCCCTAAAAATTGACATAACAAAATTAGCTAGTATGGTTCCTTAAAACTCATCTAATTCAATCGAGTCTGAATTTCCAAGACTATTACTACCACTCGGCAATTATAATCAAAATAAACAAAGTTCATTCACTTTCTACGTACGGCGAAGGGGGGGGGGGGGTATACAAAACTGATCATGGCAAAGTACTGACAAGAATATCAACTTCGTCTAATGTACTCGATCTCATCATAGAAAAGAACATAATATAATTTCATTTTATAAGCAGATCATAAGAAATCTTCACCTTGTAATGTGAAATTGACTATAACAATAACATGAAGCATATAACGATCATGTACCAGATATACAAAATTGAATTGACATATTCAACCCTACTCACTGTGATAATTGTTTTCTTAAGAATAATATCAACGTAGTCAAAATCTTAGCTGCTAAATTGATAAAACGATATAACTTAGAATCAAACTTACATGCCTCCTTGTCGAACTTGACTTGGAAGAACGAACATAGTACCCCTAACGTACACTGTCGTCACAAATCGCTTTCTGATTTATCCTACCGCCGTAACAACATAAACGCTTATTCTTTCGCGCCAACTACACTTGAACGCTATCTGATGTAAATATCCTTCCACAACATCACAAATATTTATGACATATTACTAGATTTAGTATAAATGAAAAGTATAATGAAAACAACTATGGATTTAACATAAACATCATTCACATCATGAATATATGAGAATAATCAGCTATAAGTCTGAGGAACTACTTTTACTTCTTTGGGTAACAACATCACTGACGTTACGTAACAGGTGAGTAAACAACGGAACATATCGACCAAAAAGAAATACACTTTCGCTTTAAATTCTCGTACGGTGTCTCCGCTAAGAAAAATGATTTTGCAATAAAATTCAATTTACCACAATCCATCCTGACAGAATAACATTTTTTCCATATTACAAATAATATTCATCCTATTAGAATTTTTTTTCAATTCTTCAAATAGACATACAATTTTTTTTTTACAAAATTGCATTTTTAACAGATGTATTATGTAAAATGCTCATATTATTAAATATTTAAATCTATACCTATACTTCAAGCAAAACAATCCTCATCTGAGTAGTTTTAATATCTCCAAAATGAAAAAATGTAAATATCCAACATCATGGAAAGAAAAATGACAGAAGAGAAATAGGAAAAATCATCTCACTGCCGTCCTGGGCAGGTTATAAGGGTTACTATGCATTCCCTTGGTTACTCTCGTCGAGCGTCGTAGTTGCCTCTGACCTACTTCCTCCCGAACTGGAAGTCTATCATTGAAGTTAGGGAGCATGATATGATTTTCGTCATCTTCATCATTACTAGAGGTGTCTGACATTTCATCATCTTCTACTGGAGGCCATAATTCTGGTGGATCCCCTTCTTCAGGTTCTCTCGGGTACTCCAATAGATATTTCTTGTTTACTGTCTGTACTTTGCCTCCATGTAAAGGCCTGATGCTACACACATCCTCTTCAGGATTGATCCAAACTACGACATACTTGTCTCTATGATAATGATCAGCTAGTTTATGTCTTCCCTTGAATGCGGTCCTTCGCAATAATACATGTTGCCCAATCGTGATCTTCTTTTCCTTCAGCCCTAGATCATGCCTACTCTTGTTATACTCTGCTACCTTCTTCGTGTTGCTCTCTACTATTGCATTCATCTTAGTAAGAGCATCAGCTTGAGCTGCAACATAGTCTTGATCCCAGTCCCCTTGCTGCTGAGATAAGAGTTGATCAAGAGGTATTGATGGGACCCTCCCATACATCAGTCGGTAAGGTGAGTAACCAGTAACTCGGTGTGGTGTACTATTATATATGTACACCAAATGGAATAACATCTCTGGCCAGTGTCTGCGCTCACTAGGTTCCATCGACCTAATCATAGTACACAAGGTGCGATTGAAACGCTCAATTTGCCCGTTTCCCTCTGGGTGGTAGGGGGTGGTTCTGGACTTGCTGATATTGTACAACTTACATAACTCCTGTATCAATTTCCCTTCAAAGTCCCTGCCTTGGTCAGAGTGTATTCGCTGTGGTATACCATAATGTGAGAACCATGAGTCACGAAGCACTCTTGCTACTGTCACCGCTGTTTGGTCCTTACACGCAACAGCTTGGGCGTACTTCGTGTAAACATCAGACATGACTAAGATATCTTCATAGCCTCCTCTCCCCTTGTCAACCTTCAAGAAATCTATGGCCAACACTTCCAATGGTCTGAAAGCTATAAGATGCCTCATGGGTGTCTTCACTGTTGGTGATGGAGCTTTGGCCACATTACAATTCAAGCAGTTCCTCACATGACGTCTAACATCACCATGTAGACCAGGCCAGAAGCACCGTTCACGCAACAGGCTCAAGGTTCGTGTCACTCCTTGGTGTCCCCATCTGTCATGAACGGATTCAAGAATTGTCTTCCGAAGCTTCTCAGGAACTAACAATTGTAAGACGTTCTTCCCCATCACTTGGACCTGTCGATATAGTACACCTTTCTTCTCAGTCAAACTTGTCCACTCTTTCAGCCAACTTCGCACCTCTTTATTATCCTCAGAGATCACTTGACCTGGTTGCCATCCTTTCCGATAACAGTCCCAAATCACCCCAAGTGATTCATCCTGCTCTTGGAGTATCTTCAGTTCTTCGAGGCTAAATAACCCAAAAACATCGGTTTTCTTAGCTTCCAGTCCATCTAAATTAACTCCAATAGGTAGTTTGAGATTGCGACCATCCAGGCAAGTTTGGATTCGGCTATCAATATCTGGTCCGTCAACCGCATCACTCACTGGAGCCTCATTATTAACTGCGCCAGGCTCAACTTCTATATCAGTGACCATGACTTCCACTGTATTGTTCTGTTCTTGTAGTACTATTTCACTCTTTCTTTCAATCCTTGTAGCAGATGCCAGTGTCGTATTGGGCTCAATGACAAGTTGCTGCTCACTCCGGTTGGCTACTGTCACCTGAAGACTTTCTCCCTTCGCCTGAGTGCAACCATCCCACTGGACTGCACTGTCCACGTGACACTCTAACCTCCCGACAGTAAGTGGTGGTATCAACTCATTGTCGTCTCCAGTCCTCAGCACAGTTGAAGTCTCCGGTTTCAACACAGACTTAGGAAATGCCTTTAAGACCTCCGCAACCATCTGCCAGTCAGTTTTTCCACTCTGGGACTCATCATCTCCCACAAAGCTATAAAGAGCATTGGAGCCTAATAAAACTGGGTATTCCTTTCTCTTACTAGGGACTACATCCTTAATCACAAGAAATCCTACTTCGTCAGTCTTCCCATTGGCTGTAACTGGTGCCCTGAAGTAACCTACGATTGGGACGGCTCCTGAGATGCCAGTCACTCTTAAACCGCTACCAGTGCCTTCGAGATCCCCAATGATCCCCTCTAAATATCTCTCGTAGTAACTCAGTGGAACCAGACTCGATTCGGCACCTGTGTCTAGAATACATCCAGTCTCTACTCCAGCTATCTTGACTATGGCTTTTGGACTTTCTGATACCAGCGATGAAAGATAATTTGAAGGGTTGGATACTGCGAGGACTTCAGC
Source organism: Lytechinus variegatus (assembly GCF_018143015.1). Classification (NCBI taxonomy): domain Eukaryota; kingdom Metazoa; phylum Echinodermata; class Echinoidea; order Temnopleuroida; family Toxopneustidae; genus Lytechinus; species Lytechinus variegatus. Next base: position 2,993,325 of record NC_054746.1, on the reverse strand, counting down.
GGATCCTTCACTCAGTTGATTTCCAGGATTACCCCTCACCGTTTCCATAACCTCTGGACAATCTTTCTTGAAGTGACCTGGCTTGTCACAGCCATAACATCTAGGTGGTTTAGCACAATTTTTCTGTACATGGCCCTTCTGTTTGCAATTAAAGCAATGTAACTCTCCTTTTTTCTTTGGCCTTTGTCGAAGATGAGGGGGGAGCTGTAGGGCCTGAATTTCCTTGACAACTTCACTAAGTCCCTCTTTAAGAAGAGATATTTCCTCCCTCATTGTTTTTATCTCAGCTGTCTCAGAAGATGCTTCGACCCTAGCAGTCTCTACTTCACATTCTCTCACCCTAGGTCTTGGGACCGTATCTGTGTCTTGAAATAAATTCAGGACTTCTTCTCTCATCGTCAGGAATGTCCCAGATCCGCTAGAAATTAGGATCCTCCTCAGCTCTCTCTGGATCTGTTTGTCCCGCACCCCTCTCACGAATTTTTCCTTGAGGGTCATGTCTCTCAATCTTTGCAGAGCCTCCTTCTCAGGTATGGAAGCGGCTGCTTCCATCCTATCATGCAAACGGATGAGAACACTACTGAAATCCGCAAGTGATTCTCCGTCAAGTTGGACACGGCTGTGAAGTTCACTACTCAAGCTTTGGACGCTCTCTCTTAAGCCAAACCGAGTCATCAGAACCCTTCTCAGGCCGGTCGGATCCTCACGAAGGCTTGCCTCCCTACACATGATTTCATCCTTGGCAGGACCACTTAGATGAGTCACAAGAACTTGTGCCTTCTCTCTCTCCGATAACTGGTAATATTGGCAGTATTCATCGAACTCATCAAACCATTCACGTACAGTCAAATCACCAGGCTTCTGTGGAGTACCCTTAAACTTAGGCAACTTCATCGAGGGCATTGACCTAGCCATGGACATACTTCGAAACGCGCCAGTCATAGAAGCAATCATGTCTTCGAGGCTAGTGCTAGGGGTCGCACCAGCCCCAGTCCCAACATTACCTCCAGGCATCCTGCTGGTTTATTTGGGGAAAGAAATCTATGACAATTCTGAAACAATACAACTTCTTATAGAATATAGTTACTATTTCTTAACTTGTTTCAATTATTTCAACCAAATTACCTTTCAACCTTAATATATCTTATATCTAATTGCGTCTTCTTATCCTCTTGACCTGCTGGCGTCCTCTGACGTAGTAGGGGGTTGCATCAATCTCAAACCGGTGATCCCACTTCTGACACCATTGTAGTAAACTGGGCTTGGGTGGTAGTATGGGTTGGGGGTTGGGTACTCAGTCAGGAAAACCATAGAACCATAGACAAGAAGTAGGGGTGGGTCAGCCATTTATTGACAGCCGGTGGATCATGCAAAACAGGGAAAACAAACCCCTGTAAATAAGGGAACAATGAATATAAAAAATTAATCAATACTGATCCAAGATCACATGATCATCATATCATATCTTGATAAATGGTACATCATTAATCGTTAAATTGTATTTCATTAATCAATTGCATGATTATGGATTTAATTCAATAACAATTTAATTCAAGTACCAGAAGAAATTATACAACATAAATTGTATGTAAGTATACATAATTCATTTCTTGCTCATAAGGCTATCACATTACTAAGAAGAATTATTGATCACTTTTCATTCAATGAAGTCTTATGTTCACAAAAATATATTCCAATTAACCAATGATAATAATCACAATAATGTAGCACTGATTTCAAATCATTCTTTCTAAGCACATTATATCATAGTATTTAAACAGTTATTTTGTAATTATTATACATGTAAATCACAACAAAATAACCATAACTTGGCCATCCTGACTAACTCACCCTACTATAGGCCAAGAGAGAACAAGGGTACATCCACCAATCACGTACCTCTGGAGACCTCACTCGGCATCACTCATACATGGTAGTACGTCAAATGAAATTCCCTAAAAATTGACATAACAAAATTAGCTAGTATGGTTCCTTAAAACTCATCTAATTCAATCGAGTCTGAATTTCCAAGACTATTACTACCACTCGGCAATTATAATCAAAATAAACAAAGTTCATTCACTTTCTACGTACGGCGAAGGGGGGGGGGGTATACAAAACTGATCATGGCAAAGTACTGACAAGAATATCAACTTCGTCTAATGTACTCGATCTCATCATAAAAAAGAACATAATATAAATTCATTTTATAAGCAGATCATAAGAAATCTTCACCTTGTAAAGTGAAATTGACTATAACAATAACATGAAGCATATAACGATCATGTACCAGATATACAAAATTGAATTGACATATTCAACCCTACTCACTGTGATAATTGTTTTCTTAAGAATAATATCAACGTAGTCAAAATCTTAGCTGCTAAATTGATAAAACGATATAACTTAGAATCAAACTTACATGCCTCCTTGTCGAACTTGACTTGGAAGAACGAACATAGTACCCCTAACGTACACTGTCGTCACAAATCGCTTTCTGATTTATCCTACCGCCGTAACAACATAAACGCTTATTCTTTCGCGCCAACTACACTTGAACGCTATCTGATGTAAATATCCTTCCACAACATCACAAATATTTATGACATATTACTAGATTTAGTATAAATGAAAAGTATAATGAAAACAACTATGGATTTAACATAAACATCATTCACATCATGAATATATGAGAATAATCAGCTATAAGTCTGAGGAACTACTTTTACTTCTTTGGGTAACAACATCACTGACGTTACGTAACAGGTGAGTAAACAACGGAACATATCGACCAAAAAGAAATACACTTTCGCTTTAAATTCTCGTACGGTGTCTCCGCTAAGAAAAATGATTTTGCAATAAAATTCAATTTACCACAATAGGTAGATAGATAGAAATAGAGAGAGGTGGATAGATAGATAAATAGAGAGAGGGGAGAGACAGGTCGATATATAGAGGGAGAGGGGGAGAGAGAGAAAGAGAGAGAGAAGGATAGATAGATAGAGAGAGAGAGATGTTGTAGATAGAAATATGGACGGACAAAGAGAAAGAGAGAAAAAAGACAGACAGAATATGCTAGAGAAGGAGAGAGATAGAGAATTTGAGAGACAGATAGATAGATGTTAGATAGATAGAAAGATAAAGAATGAGAGAGACAGAGAAGATAGACAAATTAACAGATAGATAGATACATAGATAGATAGATATATAGATAGAGAGAAATAGAGAAAGACAGACAGATGGATGGATTAGATAGAGAGAGAGAGAATTTGAGATAGATAGATGTTAGATAAAGAATGAGAGAGACAGAGAAGATTATTAGATAGATAGATACTGCAGTTACATTGGTAGAGATAGAATTTGAGAGATAGATATATCTATAGACAGAGAGAAAGACAGACATCAGCAAATCAGCAAGGCAAATGATCAAGGCAAACATTCGTATTGAACCTGGAAAGTATAAGCTCAGCTGCATTTGCAAGTACGGTTTGTTCTGCGGATAACTTCGGTGCGGACTTTGGATCGCGCGCCCAGCTGATAATGTAAACAAACGTAGACGTAGACTCTTCACTAGTCGCTTTTTGGCTACTTTTCCGGAAAATGCCTTCGCCAGGGTGTAAAACAGAAACGCGCGGCCTGGGCTGCGGCGTTTTGGGGAGTGAAAGTTATATACTGTCTGTACGTATGGATTCGCTCCCCACTAACGCCTGGTACTCCTTCCTATACTTCCCCACATACGGGTACAAAACCAGAAACTTTCACCCCCGAGAATTCTACTTTCCCTCTAAAAGATCTAGCCCTAAAACATGTAGGCCTACATGGGGTCCAACTTCATTTCCAACATTTCTGCGATATTGATTTCATTTTTAAAGAAGAATTTATTAAAAAAACAAGAGATTTGTTATGAAAAGATGGGAGAGCTTACGGCCGTGTTTACGTCGCCATCTTGATTTCTTTGTCTTCCGCTTGGCGACAGAACGCAAATCGCGCGATTCGCGTGCTGTCGCCAAGCGGAAGACAAAGAAATCAAGATGGCGACGTAAACACGGCCGTACGTATAGGGTCCCACATCGGAAGGGAAAATGCAACTATACAAATGCACCAAACTGCGCCTTATAATTTGAATCTGACGTTAACACTTCTGTACATCAGTAGAGGCGCTGGTCAGAAAATTGGGATCGTCCCAGTTTACAGGGACTGTCTCAGTTTATAAGGATTTCTTCACACAAGAAATCTAGGAATGTTCATTCACCTGTCAAGTGCCGACACCAATCAAGTGTGCTAGTCAATGTAAACATATCAGGTTTCATAACAAGATTATTGGAAGACGGTAAGTCATGAAAAGTAGACGGTGAACTGGGGAAAATTGAGGTCACTGAATCTATTTTTAGCACTCTCAATTTCCGTAATTGCTGTATTTGTCCCGTAGGGGGAAGTGAAAAAAAAACGTCCCCATAAACAAGGACAGTCTCAATTTACCAAGACATGATTTGTCTTGGTTTATGAGGATATCCTTGTTTTCTGGGACAATCCCAATTTTGGACCAGCGCCCTTTACTGTACATGGGTAAAAATATCGGTTAAATATTTGTTGTCTTCGCCATCTTGGATCCATTGTTAATGCAACCTAGTTACGTGACGCTTATAGAGGGCGGCAAAATCATGTGCTAAAATGTCCCGCTTCAACCACTGAACCAGGGGGTGTTTCATCAATATTGTCTGGAGTAATCACATTCTGGAAGACTCTTGAATGACCTCAGTGAAATTAACATGTGTCAACAAAATAGCTAAGGCTATTGTTCATTTCCACTACCAATACAATTCTATTGTAAAGTAATCTCTATTCAGAAAAAACAATAATCCTTGGCCTTTAAATAGGCAGAGGCCTGCTTAACAAACTCTTTTACAAACTAGTTGTGGAATGTTCTTGATCATTCCAAAATATCCTTAAAGGGGAAATTACTAAATAAATGAATGTAATTGCTTTTACAATTCTTCTTATATATAACAGATCTGATTCATGAAACTTGGACATAATAGTAATCAAGCATCACTGAACATTTTGTGCAAGTTTCAGGTCTCATGATTAAGGTCAAAGGTCATTTAGGGTCAATGAACTTTGGCCGAATTGGGGGAATCTGTTGAATTACCATCATAACTTTGAAAGTTTATTGGTCTAGTTCGTAAATCTTGGACATTAGAATAATCAAGTATCACTGAACATCCTGTGCGCATTTCAGGTCACATGACCAAGGTCAAAGGTCAATGAACTTTGGCTGAATTGGGTGTATCTGTTGAATTACCATCAAATTATGGATCTGATTCATGAAACTTGGACATAAGAGTAATCAAGTATCACTGAATATCCTGCGCGAGTTTCAGGTCACATGATCAAGGTCAAAGGTCATGTAAGGTCAATGAAATTTGGCCATGTTGGGGTTTTTTGTTGAATAACCATCATATCTCTGTAAGTTTATTGGTCTAGTTCATAAAAAGTGGACATAAGAGTAACTCACTGAACATCTTGTGCGAGTTAGAGTAGTTTTCAAAGTCAGCACTGCTGCTATATTGAACCCCGTGATGCAAGTGAGACGGCCAGAGGCATTCCACTTGTTTATTTGAGGTTCTAGTCTGTGCCTCAATGTCAGGATACTGCCACACGATAGACCTTCATCCATATAATCGTGGTACATGTAAGTGCGTAATTTCTGTATTCACAATTTTGTTTCCAAGTTATTGTTATAGCTATAGCTCCCTGGGTTAATGTACATATAACTCCTGACAAGTGTTCAGCAATTGCATTGCCATTGCAATGCTCGCACCAAATTCCTACAAATTTTATATTTGTGTACTCTTTTTTTTTCTGTTGCTCATTCTTTTTTTCGATTTTGTTTATTTGATTTCAGCTGTTGCAGATGCTGTCCGTACAAGTTTGGGCCCAAGGGGCATGGATAAGATGGTCAGTATAACATGTATTTAACTAGATTCAATTTTTTTTTCCTTTAATGCCTCCATCAAATTTATGTGGGTGCTTGATCATTTGGTGAATCGACTTTAAACTTAAAGGACAAGTCCACCCCAACAAAAACTTGATTTGAATAAAAAGAGAAAAATTCAACAAGCACAACACTGAAAATTTCATCAAAATCGGATGTAAAATAAGAAAGTTATGGCATTTTAAAGTTTCGCTTATTTTCAACAAAATAGTTATATGAACGAGCCAGTTACATCCAAATGAGAGAGTTGATGACATCACTCACTATTTCTTTTGTATTTTATTATATGAAATATGAAATATTTTGATTTTCTCGTCATTGTCATGTAAAATGAAGTTTCATTCCTCCCTAAACACATGGAATTCCATTATTTTAACATTTTGTGCTTCAGGCAAGGAGGTCCTAATTGTCAAATTCGTAAAAATTAAAATATTGTATAATTCAAACAATAAAAAACAAAAGAAATAGTGAGTGAGTGACATCATCGACTCTCTCATTTGGATGTAACTGGCTCGTTCATATAACTATTTTGTTGAAAATAAGCGAAACTTTGAAATGTCATAACTTTCTTATTTTACATCCGATTTTGATGAAATTTTCAGCATTGTGCTTGTCTGATTTTTCTGTATTGATTCAAATCAACATTTTTCTGAGGTGGACTTGACCTTTAAGTATGCATCGTAAAGAAATAATTGCTGGATTTAGGACAATTCGATATATTTCACGGTCACAAAGCCAAAGCCTTTACTATAGTTAGCATACTAAAATATGGAAAATAGTAAACATTTATGTATACATGTAACCCTTAGTCATGCTTGAAGTGGAAAAACACAATAATATATTCAGAGTATGTATTGTATATTCAGAAATTGAGAAGAGGGGAGGGGGGGGGGGACTGATCACCTAATTAGTAATAGTTTGAATTTTTAATCTGAATATGGACCTGTGTGAATTGTTTTCACCAGTATATAATAGTCACTTTTGATCATATTTGTGTCTGTCTGTGCAGATTCAAGATGCCAAGGGAGATGTAACAATTACCAATGATGGTGCCACCATCTTGAAGCAGATGCAAGTCCTTCATCCAGCAGCCAAAATGGTTTGTATCAAAGATGGTTTGGGGTGGTATGCTGAAAACGTCATTATCTCCGTTCTTATCTTTTGACTTATCTCATAGAGAGAGGAAGACGTTAAATCATTGCAAATCGGTATTCTGAAAATCTCAACACGTTTCTTATCTCTGTAAGGACTGCCCCTATCGCAAGCGCAAGTTATAGATTTACACACCCAGTATAAGTTTTAAATCAGAAATAGATGAGAATGTTTTCAGATTACCAATTTGAGATCGTGACGTAGATGAGAACATATTTCAGATAACTTTTTCAGAATACTGCCTATGATTTCTTGCTTTAAATATTTGTAGGAGCGATTATAAAGTTGATGTTTTTATTATAAGCCAGTTTATATAGTGTTGTATAAACTGGTATTGACAAATATTTTCAAGGAAAACTTTAAAAAAAATCATTTGCTGCTCTGCTAACAACCCTGTACGAATATTTTCATTTCTTGTTTGTTTTCCTGGTTAGCTGGTAGAGCTTTCAAAGGCTCAAGATGTAGAGGCTGGTGATGGAACAACGTCTGTTGTGGTAATTGCTGGGAGTCTTTTGGAGGCAACTGCAAGGCTATTGGACAAAGGTAAATAGAGCAACAACAAACAAAACATGTTGTATTACAAAAGCAGGGCTCGAATTAATCCAAGGCCATCCAAGGCCATGGCCTTAGATGCCCTCAGAAATGGCCTTGATGCCCTTTCAAATATTTGTAGAGTTAAGGCCAAAATAACTGCCCTTTTTTGCTGTGGCCTTGGTGCCCTGCGGTAATCCAGTGCATGTGCCCCATTGAAAAGTGCATTTTTATTGATGCCCTTTTTTTGATGGCCTTGGATGTCCCATAAAGTGAAAACTGCCTGCCCTTTCCCTTAAGTGTCCTTTTAAAAAATGGCCTTGCCCCTTTAAATTCTTAATTCGAGCCCTGCAAAAGAATGGCCATCCTATTCCATTACAGGATGCACATTGCACATTTAATTTCAGTAGGTAAACAGGAAAATACATGTTGCCCTACTGTCTGCAATGAATTGTTAGTAAATAAGAATAATTTATTATTTTGAGAGGTTTTAAAAGAATATTTTTTAATGGTTATATCCCACTAGGATAACAGATCATATAAAGGTTTTGGTGGGTTTATCGTGATCATCTTTACCTTGAAAATATGCAGGTCCTTTGGATTCATCTCACCACCTCAATGGATGTTCTTTTTTTTTACGGATAATAATGATATGAGGCTTCTTATTTTTCACCTGTAGTTCTGCTACTTGGAAGCCTAACTTGGTTTGCATGATGTTTCTATTTCAAACAGAGTTTTCAATCTGTCAATTTTACCTGCCAATTTTTCATATTATTAACAAGAAATATTCCTAATTGGAAGAAAAGAAAAGACAATCCCATGTTCCCTTTTTGTACAAGTATGTTTGACATTGAAGTTCAGAACTGTTTCTTAAAAGATTGTTTCTACTTGTATTTCTTTGCTTTAAGGGTTGGTAGGTATGTTACAAACACACACTCGCAAAATTCTATCTTATTAATTCTTTGTTTTCCATGCTTGCCAGGTATTCATCCAACCATTATATCCGAGTCCTTCCAAAATGCAGCAGACAAGGCCTGCGAGATCCTGGCTGATATGTCTGTTCCCGTGAACCTCAACGAGAGAGAGGCTCTTCTTCAAAGCGCCACTACATCACTCAACTCTAAGGTATGTCTCTGTCTGTTCCTCTAAAGATTCCCGGGAGTTCCTGGTGAGTGGTTCATAAACTGGTTCGGCTGTTCATAAATGAGTAACAACTTTATAAACAGCTTTATGATTAACTGATATGCATTCTTGGGAGCCATTGAATCTCTGGGGTAGATCATAGACCTAAAGAAAGGGTCTTTTGTCATTTGTGGAGCTGTGAGTAACTTAAAAACAGCTTTAAGAAAAAAAAAAACATATGATGGCATATTAAACCCCTTGACCTGGGCCAACCATGCAAAGTCTCTTGGAACAACAGATCTAAGGGGTAGTAAGCTTTAAGGACAATTTGGGAGGGGTATTTTCTTTAAAGGTCAGACCACCACAGTGTTAGCAACACGATAGCAAGATTTAAGTTTTTATCATATTCCTCATACGTTTGTGCTTTGCATGATTTTCCTCTTCTAATTAATCAGTTTTTTTATAATCAATATTAGTCCTTTGTATTATACATTAATTTGGTGAAATTTATACATGACAAAAAATGCAAGCCAGCGCATAAGACATGCTAGACAATGCTGCTTTAGGGAGCTGGATGCTAATATAAAAATGGGATATTGTTTAGAATGTTAGAATAAATAGGATTCTGCACTTTAGGATACTTTGTTAAATGCCAAAGAACACTTTCTGATATTGGAAATTACTATTGCTGTAATTAATAAGAAAATTCTCTGTTGATATAATGGTGAAAACACCGACATCGACAACTATCGACAAAAGAATGTTTTGTTAATAGGCTGGTTCGAGGTAAAATTGAATGCACCACGGCAGTTTAGACAAGGCTGCATCCCTTCCACATTGGTGCCGAAGGTTTAGGCTAGGCTTGGGGACGCCGACATAGCATAACCGACATCGCAGTTTGTGCACTGTCAGTGAAAATTGAAACTGAAATTATGAACATGGAGAAACAAATAACACCCATACAAACTAAAAAGAACGAAATTTACCTGTGAGGCTATAATAGTTTTGAATCTTTTGATGTCTAAACTGATTTTTAAAACTCTTAATTGTCTAGATATATTTTTACTTTCTTAGAGTCAGACTCGTGACTTTGCAAGCGTGCATGCCACAGTGGGCCAGCGGCGGTTTTTAATGAACAAATGATAAAGACTGCTAATGCGAAAAGTGTGAATGCGGAGAAACTTTTCTGAAGTACATAATAGTGGGTATTGTCAATGAGAGAAAGGTTATCGATTTATCGCTAAGTGGCAAAAACATGTCTTTATCAATAGGACTAGTGAAAAAAAAATTATCGATAACAGCTCCAGAAATTACAGTTTTCAGAACACATCTCTAGGTTTCTTTCCTTTTTTTTGTCTTTCTCATTGCCATGATGACGTAGCTTTACTTAGGACACCTATGAGTCTAACAGTGATTTTAGACGGAGCTATATCTGAGCAAAATTATTTTTTTACATTCTGACACCACATAGCAAAGATTAAAACAACTTAGAAAGTATTTTTTTCTGCATTTAAATTGAAAATCATACAGAAAAGGATCTTTATTCCTTTTTTATTTTTTTTTTATTCCAGGTTGTATCCCAGTACTCAAATCTCCTTGCTCCTATTGCAGTTGATGCAATCTTACAAGTCATAGACCCATCAACGGCAACCAATGTTGACCTAACTGACATCAAATGTATCCAGAAATTAGGGTAAGTACTTTCTGTTTGGGGGAGGGGAGGGGCAACAGTAAACATTTGGTAATGGTTTTGTTGTCAGTAATACCTTACCATTGATGTGAAAGCATTTTGTTTTGGTTTTTTTAAGGGTGAGGTGGATGGGAGAGGGGTATTGCATTTTTATTGTCTAAACACAAACTTAAATAGAATGCTCAATGTTATTAAAAAACCAATGGGATATGCAATTTCAGAATAGCCCAAGCTATATAGGGTGAAACAAAATGGTTGGTATCAAAGCTAAGTTTCCTCCCAGTTGTGGCTTCTTCATGCTGAACTATTTATCTCTATTCCATTTCTACATTTTATACACTCCATAGGGGTACCATTGAAGATACTGAATTAGTGAAAGGACTTGTTTTCAGTCAAAAGGCAGCAGGCTCTTCTGGCCCACACAAAGTAGAAAAGGCCAAAATTGGTCTTATCCAGTTCTGCCTTTCAGCTCCCAAGACAGATGTAAGTTTAGTGCCTTGTTTTCTTTTCATTTCATTGGTTTTCCATTAAATTAAAATGTATACAAAGAAATTTACAAAAACAGATAGACAGGTAACAGTGTTGGACCAATAAAAACCTCATCGGTACTATGCAGATCATCATAAGAATAATACAAAATACATACTTCATTTTCAATGGGCTATGTATTTTCATTTTGGGATTTAAGATATTTCATTTGTAACTAATTACAGTCCAACTTGTCTATAAAGTCCATCTTAGAGATACACTGGATACAGATGGCCTTTGTAGACAGTTTCTAACTTTCTATAACACATGCATTTCGAACAGAGCGAAATGGACAAAATTTGCCATTTTGTAGCAATTTCATATCCCTATTGAGGATCAAAATGGACAAATTTCACTGTTTTTGTGCCGATTTAGTGAAGGGCTACAATTTGCTATTAATGTCTGATTTTTGGAATCCTTTGCCATGATGACGTAGCTTTACTTAGGACACCTTATGAGTCCAACAGTGATTTGAAAAGGAGCTATATCTGAGCAAAATTGTAATGAGTTGTTTTCCTCATCAGTCTTCGCATGCAGACCTCTAAAGCTATTGCAAAACAAATGGCTGCAAAATGGGAAGTTGCTCATTGTGTAAATGTGGTTGATTGTGGTTTTTCAAAGATTGTTGTATTTGTTACATTGATGAATTGATGAAAAATTTCCAGCTTTGTGAATATTTCTTATTAAAAAGCCTGGTCACACCTCCCGAGCGTTGTTGGAGCGGTGGTGGAGCGGAAGGGAAAGAGAGTCGAATTTCGTTCACAAAATTGGGGGAAAAATTGAAAAAAAAAAAAACAATTGAAAATGGTGAACTGGAGGGAGCGGCGGTGATTTTTTTTCTCTTCTCTCCACGACTGCTCCAACAACGCTCGGGAGGTGTGACCAGGCCTTATAGATATCATAAGCTCAAATATATCTTATGTCCTATCTTAGCTTTACTAGTTACCCAGTAACAGTGCAGTGTTTCATGAAAAATTTTGTCAGTGATTTTGTCTGACAAAATTATCTGAGCCAATCGGATACAAGGATTTTCAGTAGCTTATAACAAATCGTCACCTTCCTGGACAAAGGCTGTTAGCGAGTCACCTTCCCGCACAAAGGCCGTAATCGTGTACTGCACACTGCCTTCCCGCGGAAAGGCCGGTAGCGTGAAGTGAACAGTGTGTGCTAACGGCCTATGTGCAGGAATGCGACTGCTAACAGCCTATGTTCGAGAAGGTGACAAAGTAGTCATTGATCAACACAAGTACTTGTTTCACGATCACATTTGGTAATTTCTATTTCAGATGGACAACCAGGTTGTGGTCTCAGATTATACCCAGATGGATCGTGTGCTAAGAGAGGAAAGGGCTTACATCCTCAACCTAGTAAAACAGATCAAGAAGGCTGGCTGTAATGTACTCCTTATTCAAAAGTCAATTCTCAGGTAAAAAAAAACCCCTACTAACTCTGCTATAATAGTGAAAAAAAGGAATGAATGACTGTATGAATGAGAAAAATGAAAGAAAACATACATGTATTAACAGATTTATTTTTTCTTGTAAATTTTCAACAATATTTTGTTCTGTGTTTCAAAGCATGTAAGTATTCAATAAGTATGAATGTTTGGTTGGATCTTCACATGAATTAATGAAGAAAAAATTGAGTTTTACTGAAAAGTGCTTATATATTATATTATATATGCACAACAGTTGTGGTAAATATTTCCTGATGATTTGAACAAACTACCTGGAGTTGTTTTCATTTTCATATATTTTGTATTATTTTTATAATTTCTTTGACTGTCTTTATACTGAAATAAGATTTAATTATGCCAATGATTGATGTTAATGAATCATAAAAATCCATTACATTTTTTTTTCTTAAAAAACAGATCTGGAAAATATGATATGTAAAATCATAAGCAAATCTTATAAGTTGAAGATTTTTTTAATTTGCGATGATGACCTGGCTTTTACTTAGGACACCTATGAGTCCAACATTGATTTTAAAAAGGCTGTATCTGAGCAAATCAAACAATTTTTTTTTTTGCATATGGCAGATTACACATACCTTAGTAAACGTTGTGTTTTGATGCACAGTCACTATTGTTATTTTCCTTTTCTGTTATAGGGATGGCTTGAGTGATTTAGCCCTTCACTTCCTACAGAAGATGAAGATCATGGTGATAAAGGATGTGGAGAGGGAAGACATAGAGTTCATATGCAAGGTGAGATAAAGTAGATTGTCAAAAATTTTCTTTCAAAATACGAAATATGACAATTTCTATCTATGGATACATATTGACACACATGCTGCCTTTGGATGGGTGATAACTTTTCAACCATACCAATTTACATATGATTTTACACCCGAGTTCAGAATAAAATGTTGTAGAATTCGATGGTAATATTGAGACTTTGAATATCTTACTGTGTAATGTTCGAAATCATCGTACGGATACCTATGTTCAAATCTATGACTATGCTCGCATCCTCAGAATAAAATTTAAAAAAAAATTAATATCTAGTCGTAATGACGTCATAGCAGTCGTGCGATTGGCTATGATTTAAAACTAATTTGGCCTTTACTCCAAAATAAAGGTTTGCAATCTTTCAAAATGGTTATATTAGTATTCTTTCAATTAATTCTAACCTTAAATCAAATGATATGATCCATTCACATTTTCAGAAAATGAGCAAACTACGATTTGTTTCAAAATCGGATTGCGAACAGTCGTAAGGTGTGGGATGGCTTTAACATGCTAAACATGTCAGGTCTGATTTATAGAATCCCTTGCCATGATGACATAGCTTTACTTAGGACACCTATGAGCCCTACAGTGATTTGAAAAAGAGCTATATCTGAGCAAAACTACAGTGATTATTGTCTTGCTTCCCTCACCTGTCATCAGATGCTGACCTATGCCAGCATCCTCGCAATCTAAAATAAAAGGATAATTATAATTTGTAGTTACATTTGCATAGTGCTTGATACATGATTTTCTAAGCGTGCTCTCTTTATGTTACTATTGTTACTCCAGTCATTGGATCCGTCGCAGTTTCCACACATAGTCCCGTATTCTAGAGTCATGTTTAACTTAGACCATCTGTGCTAAAATTTTTGGAAGCCAGAAGTGTCAAAATATGTATTTCTTTTAATGTTTCTTTACTGTGCTCTTTCATAAGTCATGAATGGTAAAGAAAGCTATCTCATTTATCCTTTCGAAGAAAATCAGAATGATTTGAGAGGAAAATAAGTTGATACATTGAAATTCAACTGCTAGAGATTTATGCCACTATTGTTAAACCACAACTTTAAACCAGAGTTTGAATTAAACCCTACTTCTGAATATGGGCCATAGAGTGCACCATCTCCACTCTCTGGGGAGCATATTTTAACCAATGCACACATGCTAAATCACATTGATGTTCGCATCCTACCTGGTACCCATTTAAAACCTGGGTGGAGAGTGATGAACATGAATAAGTGATTTCGGGTGGACATTTTGCACCTGGTAGGATTGGAACCCTCGGCCTCTAACATCAAGGTTCAAGTGACTGAACCACTAAACCACAGCAAAGCCATGCAACATTGTATTTTTCATTTCCTCTGATTCCAGGCCATTGGGTGCAAACCCATTGCAAGCATTGACCACTTCACACCTGAATACCTGGCATCAGCTGACCTGGTGGAGGAAGTCGTTACAGGTACCAGCAAGGTTGTCAAGGTAAGTCAAAATCACATTGGTTTACTGCAGAGAATCATGAAGTTCACAGAAGACTCCATTGGCAGATTTAGATGGAGGCGACAAGGGACGCACACCCCCTTTATGCTTTGAGAGCCACCAATTGGAAACTTACTATAGATAAATGAAAGAAAATTGTAATCTTCACTAATGTATAACCCTACTCCAGTTTGCTCATTTCACCTCTTTCTCATATTTTTGGATCTGCCACTGAAGATGCATATGCATTTAGAGATTTAAAAAAAAAATTGTAATCATGCAGATGCACATTGACATATTTCTTTAAAAAATATCTCTGCAGATAGACATGATTTTAAGGATTTTTTTTTTTTACTATTTTACTTTTTCTCTGTTTTTTGTATTGAATGGTCTTCCAACAACCAAAAGTTCTATTTAATGCTACAGGTCTACACCATCGAAGCCGACTCTAGACAGATGAAAGCGGTTTTCTTTTTCCGAATGGCATATAATATGATTGGTCAGTTTGGAGTTTAGAGCTTAAGGCTTTAAGTGTGTCCTAAGAATGAAGTCTCGTAATAGCATACTTCCACCTTATTGTAGGATTGACTTGCCTTATTCCTTATCCTCCTTCTTGTCATTGTTAGATCACCGGTGCAGCTAATCCTGGTAAGACCATGACTGTCTTGGTTAGAGGATCCAACAAGCTTGTCCTACAAGAGGCAGAACGCTCTATCCATGACGCTCTCTGTGTCATCAGGTGTCTTGTAAAGAAAAGGTATACCACCCTACCTATTGCTATAATGATTTCCATTGCCATGTATACATAATGTTTTGTGCAAAAGTGTGGTGCTGCTATGCTGTGAGTCTATATTGCAGTTGCTTGGACTACCCATTTCCTACAGCTATGATTGAAACCGTGGACTATGGAGTAATCACATCAGATTTTAGACAGTTCACAAACTTTGCGATCTATGAAAGGCCAATCGTGTGTTCTGAATGTATCTCATGGAAGTGGGAACAAGGCATTAGTAGTTCCGTATAATTACCTTTTTGAACATCTCACCAGCATTTTTCTCAATTCTCACTTCACTTCATGAACTGCTCAAGCCATGATCATTTGAGAGCATTACAAGTTTTCAAAGCAGTAAAAAAAACCGACAAATGATATCAGGAAGGTCCCAAATATTGAGACTCGCTAATACATTATTTGTATAGATTCATGTAATCCAAGGTATGAGCAAACTTTAAACTCTAGGTTGTTATTTTTGTCCTATTTATATGATCCCTTGCCATGATGACTTAGCTTTACTTAGGACACCTATGAGTCCAACAGTGATTTGAAAAAGAGCTATATCTGAGCAAAATGGTCTTGTTTCCCTCATCAGTTTAATCTATGCCAGCATCTTCACACTTCGAAGCCATTAAATATATTATTTTTCACTTGTGGGAGGTCTGTTCTAGACCCAAGTCGATCTGACTGATTGACTAAGTGCCAAACCAAAGCTGCAGGTCACCAGTGGACCAATGAAGTAAAGAAATTCTCAAAGATTTTGAAAATGGACCAGTATAAGAACTAAATTTCCAAAAAGTTTCATATGATACAAGATTACTTTCAAACAAGTGGCATTATAGACATAAAATTGCATTTATTTTACTAAGCAGGACTTCTCAAGTTTTCTTGCTTGAATTTATTGTGCATTCTAGGTCGACGTACACTGTCACATCCCATATTTCCTCTCACGTCTCATTATTTTCTCTTCAACTAGGGCTCTGATAGCTGGCGGAGGGGCACCCGAGATCGAGATCTCTCACCGCATGACGGAGTACAGCAACAGTCTGAGTGGCATGGAGGCTTATTGCTTCCGAGCCTTCGCCCAGGCCATGGAGGTCATCCCGTCTACGCTGGCTGAGAATGCCGGGCTGAATCCCATCAGTGTTGTGACGGAGCTGAGGAACAGGCATGCCCAGGGAGAAAAGACTGCTGGTATCAATGTCAGAAAGGTACATATAGTTATCTCACTTACCAGGCGTTGCAAGGAACTTGCGATCAATTGCAAAGCTATTTTGGTCATATGCACATCATCATGAATATTTATTAGGTGGGCTGATATGTCACATACCCACTTTCCTTTTTCTTATGTTATTACATGAAATCATAATTCTTTCATTTTTTTATGCATATGTAAATGATGTGTCTCCATTATGATGAAATAAGTCGTGGCAATAATGCACTTAATCAGTTGTCAATCCAATTGTAAGTTCTTGGTAGAAAATTGTTGAATAAACCCAATTTCATATAATAAAATACCAAAGAACAAGTGGGGATATAACATCATCAGCCCACCTAATGAACATTAATAAAGACATGCCTAGAACTGTTTCACCGGAATAATGCAAATTTTTAATATTCAATAACTTTCGTTATTTGTTATCCGGTTTTGATGAAATTTTCAGCATTTTGCTCTGTGAATTTTACTCTATTTATTTAGATATAAATATTTTCAGCCCGGACCATCCCTTTAATGTTTATGGAGACTTCATGAACATAAAACATACAACCTAAATAAAAGAAAACTTAAGCATGAAACCAACAAAAGAAAGCCTATAAAATGGAAACTCAGAACTACCAAAACACTTATTCATGCCTCGCTTGGTGAAATAACTCTAGTTACTGCTACTTGGAGATCTTTCTTCGCAATGGTTATATGCCGTTTGCTCTTTATATTCTTCTGGTCGTCACCACAACCTCTGTGCTCAATTGAAAAGGAACAGTTGTGCAAGTAGCCAAAGTCTTTTCAGGATATTTAAATTACGTATTGTTTGCAATTGTTCATTTCACAGACCTGCCATAAAGACTCACTCATTAGACATTTGTTTGTAATTTGTTTTGTCTTAGGGTGCAATCACTAATATCCTTGAGGAGAATGTTATCCAGCCTCTGCTTGTATCAACCAGTGCAATCCAGCTGGCTTCAGAGACAGTGAGGAGTATCATGAAGATTGATGACATTGTAAGTATGAATAGGCAGAATGGCCTATAAAATAATTGTTGCAGTAACGTTGGGGTGAGGGGAATATGGTCTGTTGGTGTTTTTTTTTTTTTTTTTAAATCTCCTTAAGATCTATTTTTATTTGGAAATCTTTGGATTTGTCAGGCACAAATGTCTCCTGCCCACAAAATGGATTATGTTCTACCACAATATGGCAGTTTTTATCAACTTTATTGTAAAAAAGTAATTCATGAAAATAATGATTAGCACAATTTTATGCCTCCTCCCACCTTTAGATGATCAGTAGTAGAGTAGTTGTCTTGCAACTGGAAGGTTCAAGGGGCTGTTTCATAAAAGATGTTTGAAAAGATTCAACAAACCGCTTTAATATAAAGTGCTGGATGAAAGATTTGCCTTATGTTTCTACCAAGTATAAATTTATTTTAAAAAATAACAAATAGAAAAGAGTATTGGCGAAAAATTGAATATTTAGGATTTCAGCAAACATATTAGACCATGACTTTTTAATGTACATAAAGAGACATTTTATGAATTTTTAATCCAAATCATTAAATTTGCCACTCTCTCTTTTTTCTGTCTTTTCTTTAGGTCAATGCTCGATAACCTTTGGCAGTACAGTAGTTTGTGAACCAGTATCTATGTGAATGTAGCTGAGTGGAGTCTTGTGACAGCACTGTTTAAATAAATATATACTTACACGTTTGTGCTCCATAATATTGTGAGCAAACTCGGAATCCCCTTTCCATCAAATAGATAACTGATCTAGCAGACCATTTCATGAAAAAATAGGGTCTGTGCAGTGACTTCACTGACTTGTTATAAGCTACCGAAATCCTTGCATCTGATTGGCTCAGAGCAAATTTGTTTGTGAAAATCTCTGTTTGTTTCATGAAATGCTCCCCAAGGGTTTATGAACACGCCATAAACAGAGGAAACTTAGAACAGATTGTGTTTTGAAGTAAAATGAGTCAATCTATCAACATTCCTTTTGTGAGAGCATCATGCTCTTATCATCTGAGAGCAATATAGGCTTAAGTAGAAATCATTTTGATGAAAGAGTTAGGTGTTAGAACAAACATATTTCTTGCATGACACAAGAAAAAAGAATGGGACATAAACTCTGAAAATGTGGGGTACTGGCCACTCTTTTCTTTCACCTGTACTACACTTTAAAATGAAAGCTATATGACACAATGTTATTGTGTTCCAGTCACTGATTGCTCAGATGGCTTGGCAATGATGCCATCAAACTGAACACCCTAGTGAATGGTGTATTTTTTGCTAAGATCTCTTTCAGGAGGAACACTGTGGCAACAAGAGATAACAGTTAAGTCTGCACAAGTAGACATTTTAGTTGTTAAAGCAGTTTTTCAGACCAGATTATGCAAAGCATTTCCATGTTGTTTATTTCCTCGGAGTCAAATTTCGCCCCAGTCAAGCAGATTTATGTGATCCCGCGAAATTTGATAAGGGCAGACTCGCCTCTTTATGATAAAAGGATGCATTTAAATGAGCAAAAAGTTGAAATTCCAAACAGTTTCTGTTTAAATTCTCCTAAATGCTACATCATTTGAAACTATCGAACTATCTTGAAATGACCGTCTTAAAGCACTGTACACTTTGCTTGACTTGTCTAATGAAAGCTTCTCAAAATAAGCAAGCTCAGGAGAAATCTTAGAATGCTCATCTCTACCACCCTTTTTAACCCTATCTAGGCAGGGGGGGCCTCCAAGGCCCCCCCCTCAATGAATCGCGCGATATTTTCGCCGTGCGAAATTTTTTGACCACGCAGCTCGCTGAGTTTTTACTTTCAAGTCTTGCACAACTTTTGAGACCAATTTTGCGTCACCCGGGTGTGTGGTTCCGAAATTACGCAACATTATGTAAGTGCATGTCAGACCGAAAATTGCTCAAAAACGTGATTTCGTGTACAAAGTCAATGCAAATTGTGTTTTCAACCAAAATTCATAAATGTATGATTATTTTTAGTTTTGCCAGTCTAAATGTATTTATTTTATGATTTTTATGATCACAGAAGAGTCCCCAACAAATTTCATTGAAAAAACAATGAAAAACAAAAGGTCAAAAAAACAAAGAAATACATAAGAAATTGCAAAAAACAATATAATACATAAGAAAATGATTTGATATCACAATTTTTTTTCATGTACTCTTGCTAAGGACACCACAAAGAGTTTCTATACCAAAAATTAGTACATTTGGAGCTTTATTTAGGGAGTTAGAGGAAAAAGTATGATTTTGCATACTAATTACGCATAAATTAGCATAATCACTTAATAGCGATTCGCATGAAATAAATTACTATACAATCTTGTAGATTATGTCCCAGACAACCCGCATGCCAATTTTCGGCGCGGTCGACGGCTGAGATCTTAGGGGGGGGCCTGGGAGGCCATAGGAACTCCCAAAATACCCCGGCCTAGATAGGGTTAAAGCATTTTGTTGACAAAAACTTTCCCAGCACACGAGATCTTAAATGTAAAGGCCACGTACAAGTGGTTGATTGTAAACTATTTCCCTTTTGTAATTTAATAATATATCTTATGCATGATGTGCCGTTTGTTTTGTACTATTATTTTGATATAAATATTCATGTATCGTGAATGCTATAAATAAATCTCTATGCGAGAGGTAGAATGCATTGCAGTTCAATAAAAGCTGAAAGTGTCAGCAATGGAAAAATATATATTGTTTCGTCAATGTTATGACCAAGGAACTATACGTTGTTTTGATCTAGCAATGATTAAAAATAATGTTTTTTATTGGGAACATGTGACTCAGGGTAGGGATGGGGGTTATTCATGTAGTCTGCTAGTAGTTGGTGTACGAATTTGGTCTAACATTAAAGGCCATGTTCACCCCACAAAAAAGTTGATTTGAAGAAATTGAGAAAAATCAAACATGAATAACGCTGAAAACTTCAAAATCAGATGGTAAATAAGAAAGTTATATTTTAAAGTTACGCTTATTTTTCACAAAACGGTTCTATGCTCAATTTAGTGTTACGTAAATGAGTTGAGATAGTTGATGATTTCACTCACTCACTTTTTCTTTTGTTTTTTGTTTGAATTATACAATACATGTTGTATTTCAATTCTTACGAATTCGACAATTGGGACCCCCTTGCTTGAACCCCAAAATGTTGAAGTAATAGAATTCCACCTGTTCAGGGAGGAATGAAACTTCATTTCACATGACAATGACGAGAAAATCAAAATATGTCATATAATAAAATACAAAAGAAATAGTGAGTGGTGATGTCATCGGTCCCCTCATTTGCATACCGAACTTCAAAATGTCATAACTTTATTTTACATCCGATTTCGATGAAATTTGCAGCATTTTTGTCTCACCTGCGAAGCAAAGTGAGACTATAGGCGCCGCTTTTCTGACGGCGGCGGCGGCGTCAACATCAAATCTTAACCTGAGGTTAAGTTTTTGAAATGACGTCATAACTTAGAAAGTATATGGACCTAGTTAATAAAACTTGGCCATAAGGTTAATCAAGTATTACTGAACATCCTATTAGAGTTTCATGTCACATGACCAAGGTCAAAGGTCATTTAGGGTCAATGAACTTAGACCATGTTGGAGGAATCAACATCGAAATCTTAACCTGAGGTTAAGTTTTTGAAATGTCATCATAACTTAAAAAATATATGGACCTAGTTCACGAAACTTGGACATAAGCTTAATCAAGTATCACTAAACATCCTGCATGAGTTTCACGTCACATGACCAAGGTCAAAGGTCATTTAGGGTCAATGAACTTTGGCCGAATCGGGGATATCTGTTGAATTCCCATCATAACTTTGAAAGTTTATGGATCTGATTCATAAAACTTGGACATAATAGTAATCATGCATCACTGAAAATTTTGTGCAAGTTTCAGGTCTCATGATTAAGGTCAAAGGTCATTTAGGGTCAATGAACTTTGGCCGAATCGGGGGTTTCTGTTGAATTACCATCATAACTTTGAAAGTTTATTGGTCTAGTTCATTAAACTTGGACATTAGAGTAATCAAGTATCACTGAACATCCTGTGCGCGTTTCAGGTCACATGACCAAGGTCAAAGGTCAATGAACTTTGGCCGAATAGGGTGTATCTGTTGAATTACCATCATAACTTTGAAAGTTTATGGATCTGATTCATGAAACTTGTACATAAGAGTAATCAAGTATCACTGAACATCCTGTTCGAGTTTCAGGTCACATGATCAAGGTCAAAGGTCATGTAAGGTCAATGAACTTTGGCCATGTTGGGTTTTTTGTTGAATAACCATCATATCTCTGTAAGTTTATTGGTCTAGTTCATAAAAAGTGGACATAAGAGTAACCATGTATCACTGAACATCTTGTGCGAGTTAGAGTAGTGTTCAAAGTCAGCACTGCTGCTATATTGAACAGCGTGATGCAGGTGAGACGGCCAGAGGCATTCCACTTGTTTTATTTTCTCTATTGATTCAAATCAGCAATTTTATGGGGTGGACTTGACCTCTAACATTAATTTAATCAAATTAAGAAATGGTTGCAGTTGTAGACATGCTAGGGTTAGACCTATGTTAGAAGAGACTAAATGTCAAACTGACATACTGACAAGAGTTGGTTCATAATTGGTTGACTGAAAAGAGAGACAGAGATGGTGAATAGTATGAAGGGGGTGTAAATTAAATGGCGGCTGAAGGGATGTGAAATGGCAAATGAAAGAGAAGACTAAAAGGATGTGAATTTGAAGGGGAATGAAAAAAAAAAAAACTGAATGGGTGTGGATTTGAATGGCAAATGAAAAAAGTTTAAATGGGTGTGAATTTGAAGGGCAAATGAAAGAAACTGAATGAGTGTGGATTTGAATGGCAAATGAATGAAAAGATTGAATGTGTGTGAGTTTGAATGGCAAATGAGAGAGAACATTTAATTGGTGTGAATTTGAATGACAAGTGAAAGTAAGTACTTGAAGGCAGATACATTTTTTTGTATAGATGTATTTACCGGTTTTGAATATAAGTATTTACAATCAAATTACAAAGATCTTCATGAAAAGGTATACGACACAACACGGACACAAATCTAGACAACACATCGCAACCACTGGTGGCGGAAGCCAAAAAATTTAGGAGGGTCCACCTGAAATTTTGCGATGGACACGTAAAAAATTGAGAAGCAAAAAAAAAGTTTATTAACCAAAACTTAAGGGAGGATCACAAAACTTTTAGGGGGGTCCACCTGAATTTCGGGGGGACGCAGGAAAAAAAATTGACAAAAAGTCTTCAATTTCAAAACAGGGGGTACAACTCTGCTTTAATGGCATTTCACATTGCAAATTTTAATTTTGCTTCTCAAAAGGGGGGGGGGGGGCACGTGCCCCCTGTGCCCCCCCCCCCGGCTCCGTGCCTGCTTATATCCCCGCCTATGTTCCACCCCTTTTTACCTCCGGTTCTCCTTTTCCTTGGGTGTGGATCTTCTTGATCAGCCCCCCCCCCCCCCCCTTCTGGCCCATCCCCATCCCTCTCTATATATATACTAGTGGTGGACACCTGTAAATTTATAAAGACAAAGTGAATGTTATACCAGTACACGTGTTAACACGTTCGTTGATCTTTGGAACACGGCAGATAGTACGCACATATGTCTTCAGCAAGACATGAGCGAAACCTGAGGCCAAGATTCCATCGATTTCCTGGTCGGCCTCCAATGATCGTGGAGCGAGTGCATCCCCCGACCATCCCGACCCACCGCTCCTCCGCAATTCTACCAGCAGACGACGTACCTGGCTGGAAGAAAACCGCGAACTGGTAAGATTGGAGCGGATAGATCGTGGGAGACTTTTGGAAGGATGCTGCACCTGTTTTAGGATCGTAAACACTGTTTCCTATCGTCTAATTGATGTAAGTAAAATTATGGGATTTCCATCGTGTTGCATGTTGTTTTGTTTTCAATTTTCAATTTCGATGAACACAAATAAGAGAAAGATGAAGCCGTTTCGATGCCCGCCAGTGCATGTGTGCCAACGCAATATGGTGTGAGTTGTGTAGTAGGGATACTATGGTTCAGGTGTGTGTGCGACCTTGCATTGCAGCCTTTGCAGGTGTTGCAGGCCCAAGTTTAATATCTGTTGGTATCAAGAAGCGAGATGATGCTTTTGTGGCAGTTAGGTGGCAAAATCAAGACTGTAATAATTCAAAGGTAATCTATCTACATACGTAATCTTTGACTCCAGCATTTATTAATCTGCCTGTCATGCCTGTTGATTATAATTTGGCAGTGATCTGAGGACATATGCAACTCAGGCTTGATCATTGATGTATAAGAAAATTCTTTCAAATTGAGTATTGCAACTGATCAGTATGGAGCATACAGTCAAATATTACTGTTCACATGCATGACCAAGGAATTTCCAAACACCCCTTAACAAGTTTTTCTCTGTGTCCAAAATAACCAACTAATCAAGTTTTTCGCAGGGTTTATTACATATTTTGACCCCTAATACAAGTTGTCGCCAAAATATGACCTAGGGCAGGGCAGGGTAAAAAGCTTGGGAGAAGATATACCATAAATACGTCGGGTTGGTCTTTAAAATAAAAGCTTTGGGGAAAAAAACACCCTAAATATGTTTGACCCTGCGATTGCATGACCAGTGACCAGTCTTTCAAAACCACCCTTTTTCTTGAAAATCAGTGTTTTTGATACCCTTAACGAGTCCGCACGAGGACCGCGTCCAAAACTGAAAAAGCACCCGTTTAAATGCGTTATTGGGGTCATGCGTGTGTACAGCAATATATTTAACTGGCCCTGGGAGCATAGGCCTATATATATTTCCATTAATCGATGAACAGTCACACTGGCATAGTAGCGAAACCTTCAAGCGATCTTGGACAAGTTAATAAAAGTAAGAATCTATATTGGACATCATCATTATTGCTTTCTGGGGCAGATCCAAGATTTTATGGTGGGGGGGCACATTTTCCCAGAGAAAAATTTGTCAAGCAAAAAAAAAAAGGTTTTACCCAAAATTGAAGGTCATTTGTCCTCATAAAATTTGGCAAGCCCAAAAAATGAAAGGTCCTCACTTGTATATGCAATGACACATTCCCATTAAATACATGCTGTGACCTTAAGAGGAGGGTGGGCTCACTTGTGTAAGAACGGCATACATTAACAATTTTGATTGTGGCTCTCAAAGGGGGAGGGGTGCATGGGCTGGATGTGATGTATGCCCCCCCCCCCGATCATTTATAACTTTGTGTAATGGTTGTCTTTATCAAGGTCAATTGATAAAGTACATGTATGTCCCCCTAGCAATATATTCCTTCATCTGTTCGAGAATTTTAGAAATAGGTCTACTGAACAGAAAATGCTAATGACCTGCATTCACTTCTCTAATTTTCATTTCAAATTCATTTAATTCACATCCATTAAAAATGTACAATAATACATACAATAATTACATAAACAATGATCAAATCAATTGATACATATCAATATTATGACAAAAGAAAAGGTCTTCTAATTTGTGACAATTGATTAAAGAAAGCTAAACTACAGTGATTATAGTGAATAGTGAGTGCAGGTGCGGCAGAGAGCAGTTGAGATATTAAAGGACAAATCCACCCCAACATAAAGTTGATTTGAATAAAAAGAGAAAAATTTAAGAAGCATAACACTGAAGATTTCATCAAAATCGGATGTAAAATAAGAAAGTTATGACATTTTAAAGTTTCGCTTAATTTCACAAAACAGTTATATGCACATCCTAGCTGGTATGCAAGTGAGGAAACTATGATGTCATCCACTCACTATTTCTTTTGTACATGCATTTTATTATATGAAATGTGAAATATTCTTATTTTCTCCTCTTTGTCAAGTGATACAACAATTAACTGCTCCTTGAAATTGTGGAATTAGCATTGTTTAATACTATATGGTTCAGTCAAGTTGGTCTCATTGTCAAATCTATAAAAAAATGAAATATTGTATAATTCAAACAATAAAAAACAAAAGAAATAGTGAGTGATGGACATCATCGACTGACTCACCTAGTTGTGCACATCACTGTTTTGTGAAAAAAAGCGAAACTTTAAAATGTCATAAATTTCTTATTTTACATCAGATTTTGATGAAATTTTCAGCACTATGCTAGTTTGATTTTTCTCTATTTTTTCAAGTCAGCATTTTCTTAGGGTGGACTTGACCTTTAAGTTAAAGAGGGGGCTGCGTAAGATGTAATAATGTTACGTTTAATATTAGATTTCAAGGAGTAGATTGTTGAACATGATTTGATATTGTCCGGAAGATTGTTTCAAATAATAATGATAATATAATAATAATAATGATAATAATCAATTCAATTCAAAGTCTTTATTTACATAAAAATGCACAGTATACAAAGATAACAAAAATATGTTTTTTTATGATAAAGTAGTAATAAATAATAATTATAGTAATAATGATAGTAATAATAATAATAATAATAATATTGATGATGATGAAGAATGATGTGTGTAGGTCTGATTGTGGTATATTTCCTTTTCTTTGTTCTGATGTATTAATAATTTTCTTTTTATGGACATTGAGATCAAACATGGCCACTGTTTTCCAGTCGGAAAAGTGCCCCCTGGGAAAACTCAGGACAGTCTTACGTGTGTGTGTTTTTACTTTTTTTGTTTTCAGGAGTGGGAAACTAGTTTTGTGCCTCAAAATGCCATTAAAAGAATACTAGATCCACATCCCTCTCTTCAGTGGTCAATTGGCTTTTTGAATAAAAGAAATTGTTGAAGGGGAAGTTCACCCTGAAGAAAAGATTGTTGTAAAAATAGCAGAAAAAATAATAAAAAGTATTGGTGAAGTTTTTGGGAAAAATAAGGATAGATTAAGGAAGTTATTAGAATTTTAAGTTTTGAATTTGTGACGTCATAAACGAGCAGCTGCCCCATATATTATGTGATATAAAATCCATCAATTTCATTTTTTAATGGTTCGGATGAATTTTTCTTTGTAAGAATATGTGTGAAATTATTTGTCCATTGATATACTGAAGGTACAGTGAAGTCCTTATATTCAATTTTCTTAGAAAATGACATTTGATTTCTTACCAAACGATATGCAGGAAAGCTGCTTACATGTGACGCCACAAATTAACCTTTTAATAACTTTTTTATTCTTTGATGGATTTTCTCAAACCTTGGCTTTAACATTAATATTCAAATATTTTTTTCAGCGATTTGTACAATGAACTTTTTGTCAGTGTGAATTTCCCTTTAAGTACTTTCCTTCGAAATGAGTTATATAATTGAGTTTAAACCAAAAGAATATTTTTAAGAAATCTTGCTTCGGTTCCTTGTCAAGTAAGTTTGAAAATGAGTTGGATCCAGTATAGGTGAATAGTCCTTCAATTTTATGACCCTGATTTAATTATTCAATTGGTTTTTCTCTCTTATGTTGTAAGTTTTTTAAAATATCTCATTCTGTATGATACGGTTTCTTTCAATATTGTTGAATAATATATGTATAATTGTTTGAAGTTAATTGTTGTAATGATTTGTACAAGTACAACTTATTACCTGTGATTTAATTTTAGAGAAAAGCATCTTTAAAAAAGTTAAATGACTGATATTTTGGTTACGATATTTAATATTATGTCTTTTTGAGGGATCCTTTGATTTAATTATGAATTGTACCAAAGATGCATTACTGATGTTATTTCAATTTCTAAATGGAGAGTAGGCACAGAATTTAAAAATGTCTGTAGTATTAAGGGTCCAATTTCATTGTTCAAAAATTCAACAAAATATTTTCATCAGAAAATGTATGTAAAAAATCAAGCAAGGCAAGCATCATGCATTTGGATAATTTAGGAACCTTTGGAGTTTGGACTTGTGAACCTACAACATATTGGGCTATTGGGTTATTAATTCAAACCTTCAGCATAACAAGGTGTAAATGTTGGCTTTGTTCATTTGTACATCAAGTTCAAACAAATGAGTTCAGCTAGGTTGTAGTTAGCTCCCTAATGTTCAGGCTGCAAAAGTTCCTTTTGTGTAATGAATGACAGGGGCTTGGTAACCTACAAAATCATTTCATTTAAAGGGGTACTCTTTGCTGAAAATAATTTTATCCAAATAAATAGAGTAAAATAGTGAAATTTTCATCAAAATCTGATAACAAATAATAAGGTTTTTTAATTATAAAGTTCAGTACCGTATTTTTTGTGTGAAAACGATTATGTGCACGTGGTCATGAATATTCATTAAATGGGCTGATGATTTCAAATCCCCATTTTTCTTTTTGTTAAATGTTATTTCATACTACAAGGCTCCACATTTACTTTTTTTGGTGGTGGTTCAATATAAAGTTTGGTTGCCCAAAAATATAAAGAAAAACATTAAAAATGAATAAAACTTTTAAAGTATCAATTCTGCAGCCACAACCACTAAACTAGTAAAATCATGATTACATTTATCCATATTTTCATATTCCCATACATGTGTGTTTAATATAAGTTGCAGCAATGAATATCTGATGCATTAAATCAGTTGTCAATCAAAGTTTATTTGTTCTTGGAGGACAAAATTTGAATAAACATCATTTTATATGATAAAATGCAAAAGGACAAGTGGGGATTATATGTCATCATCAGTTTACTCATTGAATATTCATGAAGGTATAGAACTGTTTACCAGAATAATGCAAATATTTGAAATCTCATAACTTTGTTATTTCATGATCGATTTGGATGAATTTTTCAGTGTTTTTTCTGATTTTTCACTATTTGTTCAAATCATATTATTTAAGCCTGAAATCCCCCTTTAAGACCATTTGCACCAGCTGTTTGGTGATTGGCAGATGTAGAGCCAAGAGTTCAAAAGAAGCTCAGTTCATGCAGGCCCTGCAGATATGGATCACACAAGAGGCGGCATCCAGGGATATTCCATTTTTTTATCGGGGGTGATCGATGGATCTGTTTAGTAATTTGCTGGCAATATTAACAAGTTGTTTTTAAAGAGCCAAGAAAACAAAGTCATCAGTTTGACGATTTGCCTTCATATTTGCAACCGTCCAAATATGGCGATAGTAATTTTCATGGGGATGTCGTGACACAAATCTACACACACACACCACGTAATGCTTCAAGAGTCATCATTGGTTCGTGTTCATACCTGGAAAATGAGCCGATTGAATCCTCGGCATGATTTTGATGAATGCTGATGGTTTGGTGTCAACCAGCCAAGTAAGCATAACGGGGCCTAATCACCCATATAATGGTCTGCACGCTCTGCTCTCATCGTTGCCTTGCTCAGGCTCATCAGAATCTATGTCAAGTTAATGTGTACCGTACTCACTGTGTGAATAAAGAAACCCTAGACCTACAGGTATGAAACAAAAATCCTTATCTCATGTCTGGCTTAAATTATTTTTCTTCATGTTATTCCATTACAAAGGAAAATGTTTGGAAGCAATTAAAGGGGAATGAAACCTTTGGAACAAATAGGCTTGTGTAGAAACAGAAAAATCAAAGAATAAGAATAAAGAAAGTTTGAGAAAAATCAGACAAATAATGAGAAAGTTATGAGTATTTGAATATTGCAATCACTAATGCTATGGAGATCCTCCCATTGGCATTGCGACAAGGATGTGTGATGTCACTGATTAACAACTTTCCCTTTGGTGGAGTATAAAATACCCTCAAAATGTCTCTTTTTGCTTTTTCTTATGATGATACAAACTCTTTATCCATGATGTATTCTTAAAAAATATGTATTACATGCCCTCCTGGAGAAAGAACACATGATCTATGGATAGATGTGATAAAAGAGGCAATTCAAGTGAAATATATACTAAAGTAATGGGGAGAGTTGTTCACAAGTGACATCACACATCTTTGTCGCATTGCCAATTTGCTATCTCCATAGCAATAGTGATCGCAATATTCAAATGCTCATAACTTTCTTATTATTTGTCCGATTTTTCTCAAACTTTTTTTTATCTGTTTCTTTGATTTTTCACACAAGCTATCTTGTTCCAATTTTTTCATTCTCCTTTAAATTAATTAAATTCAATTAAATGGATGTTAACTTCAATTTGGTTTTGTTTTAGATAATCAAAATCAGTGTAAACTAGATTATGAATCAGTGGTATGATGAGCCCCGAAATTTGAGAGAGTACAATACTGCGAGCAAGCAAAGTGAGCAAGCACAAACTTCTACTTTTTGAAATTAAAGTCTCATATTGTGATAGATTTCGACAAATATATCAGAAAAAATATACTTTACCCTTTCCTTTTATTTCTTTTTATACCCCCGTCCTAGACGGGTCATATTATGGTATCACACTTGGTGTCCATCTGTCTGCTTGTCCATTAACTTTTCCTTGTAAACACAATAACTTTTCCTTGCAAACACAATAACTTCAGTTTTACTTAACCTAGGCTCATATAATTTGGTGTGTATGATACTAGCATGGATCCCAGCTATTTTATTGATTTTGAGGTCAGAAGGTGAAAGGTAAAGTTGCCACCTCAACTGTGGGTTTTAAAAACCACCTTTGTGAATTGGTTCCTATATGTTTGCTTTTATGTGGATTATTTGAAATTGAATAAATTTAAACTTGAACTTGAAACTTTAGAGCCCCATAATGATTATCGTACTTGTTTGCATTGCAGTATTCAGACATCTGCATTATCAGTGATCTCTACAAACTTTATGGGATATTGACTTTTGTTGCAGTAATAGATACTAGGTTTCTATTACAGGTAGATTCTCGCTTTGCTTGGCGACACCTGTTTAACTGTTTGATATTTTTAAAAACTTATATACGTATGTTTCATATTTGGCAGGCATAGAACTGCATATTGATGTCAGGGAAAGATAATTTATTTGATAATTGGTTATTTGAGTATTGCTCCAAGTTCCAAAAGATTTCAAAATTTCTGAAGGGGGAGGGGGCTGCCCCCTGACACCTCCCCCCCCCCCAGCAGCGTAAAACCATATATACAGGTTATTTATTAATATAGTGTACTACAGGATATAACAGTTAAAAAGCCTAGGTCTATTTTGATAGTGAAAACTTATTTGACATTTACCATGGGATCTACAAGACCACAACACCTCTTCAATTCTAGCTTTAATTATGAAATTATTATTTGGGTATTAAATTTTGTTACTTCCATCAAAAGTTAAAATTAGACTTTCAAAGTTTTGTTTACATTATATTGGGTTCAAAGTCTTTTGGTTGAAATTATTTGATCTCTTTGAGAAGATTCTATTGACTGAAGTATCTGCAGGCCTAGAAATATTTTCAGTTCCTTTTGGTAACTTAATGTAAATTTGCTTTTGATATTGAACCATTTTGTTGGACATTATGGCCTATTAGTTTGATCTGTTGTTAAAGAAATCAAACAATTCATTCATGTATTTATATGTTTCCTATTTCATAGTAAAATGTACAAAATTCTCTAATCATTAACTACCTGTAGAAAAAGAATACATGATTAAATTGAAGGCCTATAGTTTTGTACATTTGTGGCATACAGTCATGTTGAAACAACTAAAGTATAACAATGTTTTCCCTCTCTCTCCCCCCCCAATAGGAGACAACCTTCTAGTGTGTATTTGACATCACCTTTCCATCCAATACTGTGTGTACATGCTTACTTTTTTTCTTCTTTTATACAGATTTATCTGAACTCTTCCTTCCATCAAGTTCATTCTGAAGTTAGGTCCCAGGTTGGCTAACATGTCAGCTGATTGTAGAGGTCGGTAAGGACAGGGGTCATTGACGTATTGAAAGAGCTTCTGGCTTCCTGGCCCAGCGGCCTCCACCACCCGCCAAGAGAGCAAACAGTTCAATGCGCACAGCGTAAACTCCCTAATCACACCAACCAGTGGCGAGGCAATCAACCAATCAGGATGAGTCTGGAGGAGAGCCCATCGGGGGCGGCGTACGAGTCGCTGGGTGCCGAGGACTCTGTGCTCACTTTCCGAAAGAGCAAGCTGGAAGGAGGCACGATGGGTCACAGCAGTAGATCCCACCTGATTCTGACCTGGATAGTTGGGCTGTGTTTGGGGGTCGGGGTAGGGGTACTCATCGGGTGGTTCGCATCCCAGGCCAAGTTTCCAGATGAAAAGGCATATAAACTATGGCAACAAGCTCTTACAGAAGAGGATGCTGACAGGATATCAAAACTTCTTATTGATGAACTCAATGCAGACAATATCAAGGAAAATCTCAGGTAATCTGATCTTATATGATATTTTAGAATTTTTATTTTTTCATTCATTAGTAAAATAATTTTTAGATGAATGATACCTGCATTTCTCACTATGTGTAACATAATATTTTTCTTTAAAGTACATACAGAATAGAATTTAGCCTTAAAATATGTCAGGATTTTTTTTTTTTGGTTGTGAAAGTTTGGCAAACTCTTTTTTTTTTGGGGGGGGGAGTTTTCACCTAAACATGGGCCTGCCTTTAAATATTGATCATGATCAATAAAAACAAGAAAAATGACAATGTTGGATATAAGCACAGTGACAAAAAAGTTCTTGTTTTATCGTATTTCCTTTTTCTTTCTTATATTGATATCTCCAATGCTGAAATACTCCCAATCCAATTCATTTAGTTCAGGCTTAAAGCTGCCTTTTGCATACTATATAACACTATTTTATTTTCTTTGTATAGGGTTTGAAAATGAAGATTGTATTTTTTTCTTCAACAATTCTTCCATTGATTGATTGTCTTAGTTTGTGTTTAGAAATATTGTTGATATTATTTCATTCAGTCTTCCAAGGCAAGACATTTTATGGACTGAAATAAATTAAAATACTAATTTAGGCTTTTCTTTGTGTAATTGAATTATGATGGCATTATTTTTTATTGAATTCCTACAGGAGTAGATTTACTGTGCAAAACATTATGAAATGTGTTTTGTTAAAATCGAGATGTTTAGTGGCACTGCAGAAAATAAAGCTGTTTTTTTTTCTTAAATGAAATTAAATGACCAGAATATCACAGAGAAAAGTTTGAAATCAGATGATTTACAATTGAAATACATACAGTATAGGCTCTATATGATTTCCAAAAATTAGATTTGAGAATTGTATTTAAATGTAAGATCTGAGAACATCTGATAAATATATCATTAGAGATTGAATACTATATGAGGCAAATTCAATTTTGTTTGTTTGTTTATTTGTATTTATTCGATCAGGTACTTGACCTCACGACCTCATCTCGCTGGGACACCAGCCGACAAGGAAAACGCTGAGTGGGTCAAGGATCGTTGGATAGAAGATGGGTTAGATTCAGCCAATGTTATACCTTACAAAGTACTACTAAGCTACCCCAGCGTTGAAGAACCTAATTATGTAAGTAATTTTTTTTCAAACATTCAGTTTCAGTTTATTTCAGTCCCAGCAAGAGAAAGAAAAAAATGTGTAGTTTACCACAAATCAATGGAACTTTTGAGATCCATTATTATTTCAAACAGAGCAATTTTGCTCATTAATTGCTGGGAACATTGTTATTCTTTTTTCTGTTGTGTTTCGAGTAAACCTAAAGGAATGGATGGATCCATTATCCAAATCACATTAAATTGATTATGATTTTTGTTCACTTTCTCTAATAGCAGTTTACAGCTATCAGCTTTCCCTTCACGTCTATATCAATTTAAACATCTGCCTACAGAAATCAAATTGTTTCCAGCATTTGCTTTATAGGAATGAGAAAATTTAGATAATTCAGGAATTAGTGGATTTAGTTAGTAACCACTTGCACACTTTATAGAACAAATTAGCCATTAATAACGCAACAATCCCGGTATTGTAATTTGCTTTTCCTTTCTTATGAGGTGTTACAAGAAAGTTGCAATTAATCACAATTTCACAAGTCGATTTCTGGTCCCAAAATCAATTTAAAAATGGGCATTTAATTTCAAATTTACGATTGATTGATGGTCTTCTTCTTGCATCAACAAATATAAATTGATTTGCTTTGGTTAAAATTGATCTATCACTTGCAAATTTACATCTGAGCTTTGCAATTGATTGCAAACATATTCTTCCACCCCCCCCCCCAGGCTGATCTAGGTAGCAGGTCAAATCACTATTTACAACAAATATTGAATACTTGTTTCCATTGTTTTATTTGGTTGTTACTCCCGAATAAACGCTGCATGGGAGTCAAACATAAAGCTGAACCCCAAACACTTTGGGGTCAATGTTTGAGGTTAAATTTTCAAAATTGTTTTGGCTGTGGCCTAATCTTATCACATCAGAAAAAGAGTCATGAGAGTGAAGTTGGCTCAGTAGGTAAAGCATCTGCCGTCGAACCAAAGATAGTGGGTTCGAGTCCACCCCAGGTGGATGAATGAAGCCAGTGTGTTGTGTGTAAACGTTCTCCCCTGTTTCATAGATGCAGGCTATGTTACAGTGGAACTGCTCTGTTCCTCGGATAGGACGTTAAATGGAGGCTCTGTGTAGAGGAGAATCACCACCTTTGCACGTTAAGAACCCACTGCACTTTGAATAAGGGTAGTGGTCCACCTGCATTAATTCCCCCAACCAGTTATATCAGGAGGAGTGACCTGCGGGTCACAGTTCTGTGTTCGCGCCCTTGAAGGCGACCCAGATTGGCTGGCTCCTCCAATGCGCCTTTGAATGTCTTTGACAGATATATGGCGCTATACAAATGCTGTGCATCATCATCATCATATCACAGCATAACATCTTTATTGGTGTCACCCAGTTCCCGGGTGATGTGTTAAGCATTAGGCCTTATTCTGATTTAACAATAATCAGCATAATACATATTTCTTGTATAGTACATATCACATAATGATTTCAACTTCTCTATGCGCTTCCAGAGGACTTAAATATTATTATCCTGGATTTTGCTTGGCGGCCATACAGCACTCACGCATTTCAAGGAATAAATTCCTGCCAGGTACCTATTTACCTCACTTGGGTATAGTGCAGCACAATGTGGATAAATTTCTTTCTGAAGGAAATTACGCCATGGCTGGGATTTTAACCCATGACCCATAATATTTAATCATGAACTAGAGAGTAATAGAACTAAACATGGTCAAGCTCTAACCATTTTGTGATTATACTTCATCATATTTGCAAGTGCTTGCAGTGATCTTTTAACTTTTATTTCATCTACTTGTGTGGAAATAAAAGCAGTCAGGATCAAGTTACGGCCACCCAAATACTTTTATGCAATCCGACATCAAATCTTTATCAAAGAATTGCTTTTGCACATTGAAATTAAACAGTGACGCCACAGTCACACCCATGAAGCTGACTCCAGACCGACCCAATCTATTATGTTATTACCAATGGCATGACATTGGTTGGTGTAGAGTCTGTTTCTTTGGTGTGACTGTACTTATTAGGGACTGTTTCATAAAAATTGTTAACATGAAAAACTTGCAATAACAATTTAAAGCTACTGAAATCATCTGATTTGATTGGCTGATAGTAAAGTTGTTGTAGAAATTGTACATTTTTTTATCATAACAAGTCTTTATGAAACAAGGTCCCAGGTCATGAAAGCACCTTGTCCCTTCCAGGATACCTGCGGGGGAATTAAGTTTACTATTTGACAAATGTTCTCTGTAAATGCTACCTGCTCGCATGATTTGACCTGTCACTTTTGAGTTTGGCATGCGTTCAGTTGAGTCCCTACCTGTTGCAGAATACTGACAGACGTGCCATCTGTTTCCTTTCAATATAGTGAGTAAGGTAGTTTCATTGTCAAAGTCAAGGAGTGCAGGTGAATGTAAGATAACAAGTGTATGTTCAACAGGTGTCCAGTGACTCCTGCTTTTGGCCTCTATCCTGTTTTTATTCGGTTTATCTGAGTACAATGACTGTTTATGTTTTTGTTTTAACAATTACGATATAAATAAGAGAATGATGATATTTCTATATTAGGCCTTTACAATATTTGTTTTGTGTGTTTATCTGTAGGACATTGACTTGGTAGAAATGTTTGTAAAAATTTATATAAGGTCTGGAGAGACAGACTAGATGAAATCAGTGGCGGGCCAACGCCCCCTAATTATTATAATCCCACATGGCAATGCAAGTCAATTTGTCCAGGTTTTTTTTTTTTACTTGCTTTCTCCTATCACATATATAGGGCATATAATATGTTTTGCTTGATGTGTCCATGGAGCTAATAGCTCTATGATGTGTCAATATATTTTGTACAAAGGTAGTTTGTTTGTAGATACCTATGGAAAATGCTCTACAGTGAATAATTTCTTTCCAATCTTGAAATCCACGTTGATAGTACAGGGAGGC
Source organism: Lytechinus variegatus (assembly GCF_018143015.1). Classification (NCBI taxonomy): domain Eukaryota; kingdom Metazoa; phylum Echinodermata; class Echinoidea; order Temnopleuroida; family Toxopneustidae; genus Lytechinus; species Lytechinus variegatus. The sequence continues at coordinate 2,957,286 of NC_054746.1, read as the reverse complement.
TGTGTTTATATTTGATTTATATCATACATGTAGTATGAAATACAAGTATAATTGATATGTGCCAAAGATTTTTTTCTCTTGTATATGTTAGGGAATTAATGAATAATTTTTGATGGACTAGAAAGGGTAAAGATATAAAAATGATCATAAAGAGAGATTTTTGATATACTGCACATCCCCTTGACATAAGTTTTTATTGTCTCACCTGCATAGCAGAGTGAGACTATGGGCGCCTTTCTGGCGGCGGCGGCGGCATCAACATCAAATCTTAACCTGAGGTTAAGTTTTGAAACGACATCATAACTTAGAAAATATATGTACCTAGTTCATTAAACTTATACATATAGGTAATCAGGTATTATTGAACATCTTGCCTTGGTTTCAGGTCACATGACCAAGGTCAAGGCCAAAGGTCATTTTAGGGTCAATGAATTTGAAATAGACCATGTTGGGGGAAGCAATATCTAAATCTTAACCAAGGTTAAGTTTTTGAAATGTCATCATAACTTAAAAAATATATGGACCTAGTTCATAAAACTTACGCATAAGGGTAATGAAGTATTTCTGAATATCCTGGTCAAAGGTCATTTAGGGTCAATGAACTTTAGGCATGTTGGGGTGTCTGTTGAATTTCCATCATAACTTTTAATGTTTATGGACCTAGTTCATAAAACTTGGACATAAGAGTAATCAAGTATCACTGAACATCCTGTACTAGTTTCAGGTCACATGATCAAGGTCAAAAATCATTTAGGGTCAATGAAACTTTGGCCAAGTTGGGGGTATTTGTTGAATTATCATCGTAACTTTAAAAGTTTATGGATCTAGTTCATAAAGCTTGGAGCAAGTTTCAGGTCACATGAACAAGGTAGATAATTGTTGAATTGCCATCATAACTTTGAAAGTTTATGGATATAGTTAATGAAATGTAGACATAGGGGTAATCCAGTATCATTGCTCATCTTGCACAAGTCGTAGGTCATTTGATGAAGGTCAAATGTCATTTAGGGTCAATGAGCATAGTAGCATATTATATGAATGGGATTTTTTGTGAATAATTAGTTTATAGTCATTTTCAAAGTCAGCAATGTGCCTTGATGGCTGACAGCATCTACAAGCACATCTGCTACTAATGCCATTGTTCACAAGATCACTAATTATACTTCTGTTTTCTCAAAATGTTTACTTGAAATGAATTTTCTTTTCTTTTAGGAATAGCTACATGTACAATGGTATACTCTCTGTGGTTTACATCTGGTTTGACAGCCATGAGGGAAAAGGATCTTTCAAGTATTTCCAAAGTGATGATATTCATTATAAAACGGTTGTTCGTATGTGTCACGTCTACCCACAGATTTGCTAGTTGTACATCTATATATGTCTATGTAGCATCCCCATTTTCCAAACAGCTACAGACTACTTATTAATTGCTTCTGCAATTTCTTTCAAACTTTACTAAATTCTGTTCTTATGTGGGTTGTTTGATGTGTTTATTTTTTTGCCTCACTAAAACAATTTATTGATTGGCTTTTATAGTAATTAACCGGCTTTATGCCTTGTACCAATATAGTATACATTATTTTCAATTAATTATTTTTTCTTTGTCAAGGTCTACATATTGAACAGCAATGGTTCAGTTTATTTCCAGTCGGCAAGAGAAGAAGCCCCTTTGGAACAAGGTGATTTAAAGGATGGCACCGTCCCTCCGTTCAACGCTTATGCTGCTAATGGCACTGTAATGGTAAGTATCAAAGCCAATGATAATTCATTAATCAATAAGTGGCACCCAAACAGACAAGCCATGGGTGATGGTCATGTTGTCTTTCTTATTTGGGAAGACAGCCAATCCGTTAGATCCTAGATAGTGTGGAGAAGAGGTGATGTGCCTTATATCCCACCGCTGCCACTATAAGTATGCTCGTGTTATAGTACGAGAACAGGGGAGCGTTTCATGAAAGGACTTGTCAGGCGTTTCATCTGACAAGTCCCATTTTATCCAACTATTACCATGCTAATATTACATATTTCTCAGCCAATGAAAATCAAGAAAAGTTGTAAGATCTAACAACTTGGACAAAAATGTTAATGAAACATTCCCCAGATGACTCATTGGAGATTATAGTATTTGGTTAATATATTGGTTTAATGCAGACCATCATGTTGTCAGTGTTACAAGTTGAGTGAATGGATATCGATAACCATGTCATATTGTAACAGCAAGAGGTCACTAAAGTTTCTAATCGATGTCAAACCCTCCACTTGTGTAAATTAAAGTGCCACATCTGATAATTTTGTTTACCTTTTTTCCCCATCATTTATCCAATAGAAATATCTTCTGGTAATTTGAAATGCAATTTATATTCTTTTGTTTCATTCCAGATTAGCTTTTTGGAGCTGCAAGAGGAATAATCGTATCAAGTCCGTTGCTATGCCCAGGACAAAAATTATTTATTTTTATTTTCTGCGGCTCCTTTTCACATCCGAATGCCTAAATCTGCAACATTGGTTAAGCTTTGAATATTGTAGTGAATGGGGAATTGGGGGTTCTGTTTGGGGAATTGGGGGTTCTGTTTGTATTTTCCAGGATTGCATTAAGCATTTTTGGGACAAAATGGCTCCATGCCCCAGTGTAATTTTTCCCCTGCTGCTGCTAATGTTTATGATGGTAATAATTGCGTTGATAATTATAATGATTATGAATAGAATAATTTTTTGATAACTTCTTGCCCTCCTATTTCATTTATAGGGAGATCTAGTTTATGTAAATTATGGAAGGATTGAAGACTTCCAGCAACTGACTGGAGAACTGGGTATTGACTTGACTGGAAAGATAGCCATAGCGAGATATGGAAAAATATTCAGAGGAGACAAAGTAAGTAACATACATTTAATTTTGTTATTGTGAAGATGATTATAGTTTTGAAATAAACATATGCACAGAAATTGCTAGGAAATTAATATGTTTATTAAATTTCAGAGCAATGAGCAGTAGTCTCTTAATGATAATATTTCGAACCATCAATTAAATCACCTGCCCTTTGGTGGAAATAATTTAATGTAAATCTGCATTATAACATGAACTAAGATTTTATCTTCAGAAGTAGTTTTAATGAAAGCGGACCAGTTTTAAGAAAAGCCAAAATAGTGAATAAGTATATCCTCGTAAGCATATTCTAATCTAAACAGGAGATGTAAAATTAACCCAACCAAGAAATTGGATTCTGAATATATCAGTCTCTAAACATCTCTGCCAACGACTCCCATGTGTACATAATATAGAAGGCCTACTAGGGATTGTGTAAATTTGATTTTAGCTCTGATAGCATATCAGAAATAGCTCATCAATGGCGAGTATGCATGATTACTTTATATGATGGTATGGACCTTGGACTTGATGTGGTTGAGTTTTGTTATCCTTCCTGAGTCATTCTACTTTTACAGTGGTGCTCAAAAGATAATGAACCCCACCAGGGGCCCGTTGCAGAAAAAGTTGCAATCAAACGCATCTCTAAATATCATGCACAACTTGATTTTCAACCAATCAACAGCACGCATTTTTGACTTGCTATTGATTTTTTTTACTTGCGTTTAAACGCAACTCTTTCTGCAACGGACTCCAGAAAATGCACTCCCTTATGCTGAGTGTTGATGTAGATAACACTACAATGTCTGGCAAGCCCAACTATTCTATCACCCGACTTCACAATTAGATATCTAATACATGGCAGAACCTGAATATTTTTTAAAATGTTCATTTTCTGGTGGGTTCACCCTTCACTAACTCTTTAGCACCACTTATATGTATATGACCCTTTTAGATTAGTGCAGCAATAAAGACTCCTTTGTTTCTTCTTGAGTTTGAGAGTGGGAAATATGACTTGAATATTGTAATATAATCCATGTAGTAGCTGATGTTTGTTTATATAAATACTTTTATTGTATTGATAAGACCTCTTTTCAACTTATGCTGGGCTGTAAATACTACTTAGTGTTGGTTGAATAGTTCACTTTATCATATGTTTGTTTTTACTTGTCTAATGCAATATGACCTAATTATTTCATGTAAATGATATGATTATGATATAAATTCCCTTTTTCAATTTCATATTACATTGTGTTATAAATCACTCTAGCATCTCATAATGTAAGCTGTACACCAATTCATTTCACCTTTCTGTCCTCAGATATCTATACCATATGTTTTGCATTGTGCATGCTCATTTGCTGAACATGGTTATTTCTTTGACTATGTTATAAGCCGCAGTAGTTTGTAACAATGATTACGTATGAAATAAAAGCAAAGTTACGAATAAAACGACCCTGTAAATTTATGATTCAACTGATATATTGAAAACATGGGGATGCAGAAGTATTGGCCAGTTCCTTCAGTTTTGTTGTGTAATTAATGTGCAGACTTTGTCTGGACCTTGAGGCTATGAGAAAATGGGGTTTTCTTTGATAAATATTGATCATTTTGAGTTTTTTTAGAAATACAATTTTTTTTGTGTTATATAGTTAAAATTTGCATAGAGTGGTGTGTTCTAAGATCATTCATGAAACTTTACTTTATAATGACTAAATACATCATTAAGAATAAGTTTGATTATGGTGAAATTTGTTAATATTAATACTTTTAACAAATATCAAAGTGAAAAGAAGGTTTTTTGATTATTTCCCCAAATTTTATTATTAAGAGTGCAGTTGTACTGTACTTCAAAATGTAAGGAAAAGTTTTTCTTATGTTTTGGCACTTCGCAATAAAAGTCATTTGATTTCACAAACATCTCCTTGTTGGAACTATAGAAAATATTATTAAAAAACTTTATCACTGCACAGAGATTTTCTAAATTTTATTTATAAAATTCTGATGTAATTTTAGCTACATATATTATCCACAAAATTTGTATGATGCCATGTTTTTTATAGAAACAATGCAACTTCTTTTCTATAGTATTTCAAATAAACTTATTGGCCCAAATTCTGGAAGGTGGTTTTAAAAACCCACGGCTGAGTCCATGGTTTATGCAGATTGCATGTGTAAATTACACTTATTTCACCGCATATATTAAAAAATGTCCAATGCTGATGCATGCTTTTGTCAGAGTGCACCAAATTGAAGCCTGTTGCTGTGATTATCCACGCTATTTTATTCATGAGTCCACTGTTTTGAATAAATGAGTCCACTCTTTAAAGAGTGGACTCAGGAATTAAATAGCGTATCTAACCATGGTAACAGCTAGACGTCAATTTGGCGCACTGTGGCAAAAGCGTGCATCAGCATTGGACATTTTTTATACACGCACCCGATATGCGCTAAATTAAGCGTAATGTACACAGGAAATCTGCATGAACCATGGATTCAACCGTGGGTTTTCAAAACCACCTTTGTGAATTCTAGCCATTGTTTATTCCTGATTGAAATCATACCTTTTCTGTATGCTTTTAAAAAAACATGAAAACTGTCTAGCTTGACATCATAAACTTCATGCGAATGCTCCATCTTCCCTCTCCACATACTTTGAAAATTATTCTCAGCATGTACTGCAAGATAACAGCTACAGCAGAAGCTATACAAAAGCTAGAAAGAATTGAAAAGCAAGCCTCTAAAATAACAAACGAAAAAGGGAGCTTTCTGATTGAGAATAATGGAAGAATCCTAGAAAAAGCCAGAGATCCTGACCAATGAGAAATATGTTCTCCGTAAATATTATAATTTGATGAGGTCAGACAAACGTCATAGATCACCTCTCGGTAGAACCTTACACTTCATAAATTCTTTTGTTCCTGTTTCAATTCGTACATTTAATAGCCATACCAGAAATAGTATTACCCCCCCCCCCCCAGTTTTTATCTTAATCTTATCCTTTGATTGTTGATTTCTATAATGTTTACGTATATGTATCAGGTAATCTTTGTGTGCATCATACAACATTCCAACTTATTTTGTGGGAACAAATTGCATTTCCATTCGTGCTTGATTGCATCATGGACAATAAAAATATCTGAATCTAAATCATTAAAAACAAAGTTAATTTTATTTTTTGCTGAGTTATGTTTCCTGACTTGCTCTGTTTTGTACCACTTTTATGAGGCAATCAAGGCACTGATATTCAACTATCAGATTAGTAAGCTTCTTCATGTAACATATATATGAATATATTCATCTTTATTTTCCCATAGATTACATCTGCTTTTTTCCATCCTGTTAGAATTGTGCAGTTGAGCATGTAGATGTACTATTTGCTTGACCATCCTTTCATTTCTGCTCTATCTATCTATCTTTCTATCAGGCTGAACATGCAACAAAATATGGTGCAGCAGGTCTCATCCTGTACTCCGATCCCGCCGACTATGCCGTTGAGAATGACCTGGGGGTGTACCCCGACACCTGGTACCTCCCTGGTTCAGGGGTGCAACGAGGTTCCCTCCACATCCCAATGGGCCTTGGGGGTGACCCTCTTTCCCCAGGATACCCTGCTTATGGTGAGCATGCATTAGCTTTCACCACCACCATCATCAGGCCCCCCCAAAAAAAAAAAAAAAAAAAAAAAACCAAATAATTTTATGAAAGAGAACATTTTTCAACTGAATTAAATCTTTAAAGTCCATCCTTCTGCAAGTTTTCTATAGCAGTTTCCAAAAGCAATCTTCAGCAGCTTCTCATTTACAATAGCTTTCACACAATCTAAAGAGCATATTCCTCATCAGAACCTGTCCCCGAAACATGCAAAGCTTAGGGATTGATCACGAGGCTGATTTTTTAAATTGATCATACACAATAATCAATGCATTCAATCTTGGAAATCCGCCCCATGATCCGTCCCTGAGCTTTACACTACGGGACCTATGAGCATCCAGTAATTGTTATGTGTTTCCTTGATAGGCGGAGGAAGCAGCAGCCTTTGGGGCTGTTGGGTTGATACTGTACTCTGACCCTGCTGACTACGCCGTAGAGAATGATTTAGGGGTGTACCCGGACACCTGGTATTTACCAGAAACAGGTGTACAAAGGGGGTCACTGTACTCTTATCAGAGTGTAGGAGGAGATCCCTTAACCCCTGGTTACCCTGCATATGGTATGTCATTTTAATATAAGGCTAGCATTTACCCTCTAAGAAACATTCTGTTTTGCCAAGATGTGACATGTCTTATAGAAATCATGATGATCCTCTATTTTTACCAGCACTATTTGGGACTATTTGGAGTCCGATGGATCCAATGATTTTTTTCTTCTATGTACCTTTTAAGGTCACCACATTGAGAGTCTGGTAAAGAGACTAAGATAAGATATTTGGGCATGAGGAATTCCTCTATATTTCAAAAGTTGTTTGTTTGCACTCTTTATAAAAAACCTTTTTTAGTATTGTAAATGTATTAATGAATGGGCATTATGTAAGAAAACTTCACAGTACTGCATCATAATCCAACTCGAAATTGGAACTCTGTGCCAATAACATAATAGAGGGTATACGCATAACAAAAACATCCCTCATAAAAGAAAGTAATAACTGACCCAACAGGTAAGATTTCTTTTCATTGCCAAATTGGGATCTTTACAAAAAGATGATTTGTGTAATTTTGTTGATGGTGCCAGATTGAAGTTACTCAGAAATATTATATCTCCTCGATTTATGATGATGATAATTGTGATTACTTAGATGAGCAAAAAACAAGAAGTACCATAGTGCTTGCAAAGTCTGAAAAATAATAATCCCATTTAAAATAATAATCACAATCGGTCATTAAATATTAATAGAGAAATGAATATTATTGAGGAAAAAGATATGTTTTAAGGAAAGATTTGAAGCCAAGAATACAAGCACTGGAAGCAGCTACTCATAAGCAGTCTCGGATGAAGAACATAAATGACTTCTTAAATTTTAATATGCAATTTTTTTTCACCATTTTTGTACTTACCATGGAAACCTTTATTGTGATTGTTTTTTTTCCACCCTGTTACCGTGGTAATTTCCATATTGCAAGGTAGCAATAGTTTTAACTCTTTAGGAACGAGCCCCAGAACAAAGTTATATATATTTTTATTATTATCATTTTTCTAGAAACGGCATATAAGACTCCTGAAGATGCTGCTGGCCTCCCCACCATCCCTGTTCATCCTATCGGCTATGGTGATGCCAAGAGGATTCTTGAGTATGTATACATTTTCATTCAAGTACTTTATCAAACTCAAATACATTAACTTGCAAAAGTAAAAGAAAATAAAAAAAGAATGGATATTGTTAATGCCTGCAATATGAAATGCTAGTTGTTTAAATTTCCAAGGACATTGCTCAAGCTAGACTTGATAAACTTTTTAACAATTGTTTGAATATTCTTAACAACCTGTTTTAATTTTTAAGCAACCTGTTTTAAATTTTAGAGTTAGAGTGAAAGGCTTGAACAATATGCTCGAAAAAAGAGCATTTTTACATTTTTTAATAGTGTGAAACTCCCATCATTTGTTGTTCTAGAGATAATCATACACACAATGAAAAGTGTGTAAAGTTGTGCCGTGTAACGTCAGTTACCGTGAAAATGCCCTTCAAATCCGAAAACTGTTCTCCCAGCGGGCCCTGCTATTATTACCTGGCTAAACTGGGTTACCTACTCGGTGCACACAGCATTTTGAGGAATTACTTCCTGCCGGTACCCATTTGCCTATCAACTGCCATGTGCATTTATTACTGTACCATTGTGTAAATTTGAAGAATTTCCATTTCTTTAAATACTTCTTTAATAGACAACTTGGAGGCACGGAAGCACCAGATGAATGGCAAGGGAATATTCAGAATCTGACCTACAAGCTAGGACCCGGTTTCACAGGAGGAAGGTGAGTTAATTGTAAATGATTACTGAATTAAGATAATCCCAGGGTGGTGAAAGAGAGTGACATCCAGGAATAATATCTAATTGGTCAGTTAGTTCTCTATGTTCATTTTATGTATGGACCCTGGAAGGAAGTGTTAAAAAAGTCAACCCATGACTTGACAGTCAAGCCTGCTTCTCAGCCAGTCAAAAGTTTTCAGATTTGGCAGTTTATTGGACCGAAGTGTTAACACTCGATCCAGTGTCCATTAAATACTTTGATTTCATGCTTTCTGTAGATTACACTGGCTTAGCAAATATTTGAAATTCTACCTTTTATTGCTGTTTTTTTAAGACTCTTCCCGAAGTTGTTTTAGTAGTTAAATTTGAGAAATTAGATTCAGTGGGGAAAAATAAAATGATTTGAATCATATATACATGTATATAATATATAGAGAAGTAATATTTAGAAAACAATTTGGTAGACTGTTTTCTGTCTTCTCCTGTTTTCTGTTTCTGTTTCTGTTTTCTCCAGTTCAACAAAGTCAATATTCATTACGTTCTAGAACAGACCCTTTTCTTTTACAAGTCCCAAGAATGAACTCCAAGAAAGGTCAACAATGCATAGGTTTCACAGGTCCCAGTATTTGGAATAATCTCCCTATCAACATCCGCTCATGTCCTTCACTGCAATTATTAAAAAACAAACTAAAGACCTATTTATTTTCTTTGTAATATCCATTTGATTAATATTGTTAGCACTTGGAGAGCAGAATATTCAACATAATTATAATATGATACTGTAAAGCACTTTGAGCATGTTTACATGGAAAAGCGCTATATAAATATTAAATGTATGTATGTATGTAGACCAAAGACTAAAGAAACCGATGTTATTGGCTGGTAGTTTATGATATCATAAAGGTTTTCTCTCACTCCCCAAAAATAATTTTCTTAAGGATTATCAGGGTTCCCACAGTCATGGAAAAATTTTGAAAAAAATTGTGGTCATGGAAAGTCAGGGAATTCAGAAAATTTGTGAAAAGTCATGGAAATGGCAGCTTTCCAGTTTGTTGTGTGTCTCAACTCATACTCTGTGATCATACTCTGCTATTTCAATTGGTGTTCATGATTTCCATTTTTCCCAGTTTTGTGACATCCCAACTCCTGGGACATCACAGGAAGTCATGGAAAGGAGCAATTTAGTCCTGGAATTCTGTTTTAAAATTTCTGTGCTAACCCTGATTATTATTGTTTGCATATTGTTGTTATTCTATACAATCTTGTTATGAGTTTCTCTATTGACATATTTAGAAAATGTATTATGTATGATCTTTTGAAACCTAGAACAAAAGCAATTCAATCATTCTACCATTCAATAAATAAAAGTTTTATTTTTTATTTCTGTTTAGTTGTTAGCAGTGATTTAATTCCCCTTGACTAGCAAAATATCTTTTAAGATTTAACTGAATGATTTACTTTTGAAATAGAACTGTAAAGCTAGAGGTTAATACTCGCAACGAGGAGCGTTTAACTTACAACACAATAGGCATCATCAGAGGCTCATTGGAACCAGGTAATAATGCATGATATTGCACATCAAGTTTTATACATAAACCTACAGGGAATTTGCCATTTTCAGCACATCATGCAATATGCTTTGATATTGCCTAAGGAAAACATGCAGAACAAAATTTGTTGTTTTAATTTATCGCTAGACAGCCTTATATAAATCATAATCTATTACTTCTCAACATTTTACCCAGTGGTACCCAATTCTTTTGCTATGATATTTCAAAAACATAAAGAATCTGATATAGCACCCAATAAAAGGTCATAGGTCATGCAATAAGTCTTAAAGGGAAAGTTTACCCTGACAAAAAAGTTTATTGTAAAAAGAGCAGAAATTGATAAATACTGGTGAAGCCGTGAAGGTATAAGAAAAATCCATCGAAGATAAAGAAAATAGAATTTTAAGTTTCAGATGTGTGACATCATATACAAGCACCTGTTCCATATGTTGCGTAATATTGAATGCATGAATTTCATTTTTGTTAATGGTTAAAGATGACTATAATATTTTTTTCTTCCAGGAGCAGGTTGTGAAACAATTTGTCTGTTGCTATACTAAAAGTGCAATTAAACAAAACATTGTACAATTTTTTGAGAAATAACATTTCATTTATATTTTACATTCATAAAGTCACAAATGAAAAAAAATATATTGATGATCTTTTTTCATCTTTGATGGAATTTCCTCCAACCTAGTTCACCAATATCTTTTATTATTTTTTCTGATGATTTTTGTAATAAAATTTTGTAGAGGTGAACATCCCCTTTAACTAACTTAAAAATAGCTTTAGGTGGGTGTATTAAAAAGCATTTTGTAAATAACCATCAACTTAACAATTTGCTGGTGATCCTTTTCTGGGAACCAATTCAGCATCAATGAAAATCTGGTGTGTATTATTTACCACAAGAGAGGGTCATTCGTAAATTTGCTAGTAAATTATGAAAATATTTAGGAAATACTTGCTGGTTTGTTTGCATTAAAATCGACTCGCGGCTCAACACATGACAAGGCACAAATGAGAGCAATAGTGTGATACAATGAAGATTTATGGTTTATTGTCTTTTGTCGATACAATGCAGTATGCTCATAAAACCCAGAGTTTCACTTAATAAATTCAGCTTTGAGAGTGACAGTTGTTGTATTATGAGGAATTCATAGTTCATTATTTTGTGGATAAGAAAACAATCTTAATACAAGCATAAAGATCTATCTTCCATATATTTTGAGATATAACCATTATTGTATATCAACATTTACACACACTTTTACGTGAGTAAGCCGTCTGCTTCACAGTTGTCATATGGAATCTGCTTTTCTTGTTCCTGCCTGTGAAAAGTGAAAAAGTGAAGAAAAAAAAAGGTTTAAATGAATTTTGAAAATTCTATAGTATAAACCTGGAATTAAAGACCCAAGTGCTAATACACATAAGGCATATGCTAGTGATTAGTGGACTCCCTAATAGTAGGCATCCCCTTAACGCAAATTGACTAAGGACCTGTAAACATAAAGCTAAGCGATTGATCATAGGTCTGATTCCTGTGATTGATTGAATTGATTATTGTGTATGATCAATCATAGATATCAGCCTTATGATCAACTGCAGAGCTTTATGTTACTGGGTCCAGGGTTGAAGATACATGACCCTGTCTTAATGGAGAAACTTACATCAGTGGCCCGTAACATAAAGCTTAGCGATTCCTGTGATTGATTGCATCGATTATTTACAGTGTATTTATTGATCATAAAAATCAGCCCATCATTGATTGCCAAGCTTTTTGTTACAAGGTTCACAACTGCACATGGTGCTGATATCAGCTAAGAATCCAAATGCGACCTTAGTCTGTCTGACTAACCAGGAAGCCTTCGTGAATTCTTATCCAAGTTTGAACTGGTACCATTCCCTCTCTGTTGATATTAGATCGGTACATCATAGCGGGTAACCATCGTGATGCCTGGGTGTACGGTGCCGTTGATCCTTCTAGCGGTACCGCAGCCATGCTAGAAATGTCCAGAGCAATGGGAAAGCTTGTCAAAGATGGTAAGCGGCCTTTATACTACCATTTTCATGAAAATTAAATTCACTAAAATTCCTAATTTCTTGATATTTCAACACTTTATTGGGACTGTTTAGTCTGTTTGCCCCTTCCTTTGTACAAAATCTGTTGGGCAAGTGTCTATTGTATTTCTTAGATACATGAGATAATTTGCAAATTTGTATTCTTTTCTATAGTAAATACTCATTATTTTATAGTCTAGAGAAAAAGATTTTATAACTTAGTATTTAAGTATTAAGCAAAGCTTATCAGCCTTTTGGTATTATCAGATGTACTTTCACTCAACTGGACACAAGGACCCTACCGATTCTGTTCAAGACGAGGTCATACAGTAAAGATATTCAAAGAGCGATCTAGACTCGACATACGCAAATGCGTTTTTAGTAACAGGGTAGTGAATGACTGGAATACCCTCCCCCAAGAAGTGATTGACTCAGGCTCTATCGGTGTATTCAAATTAAGACTCGACAAGTTTTGGTAGTCTAAGTGTTCAATCTTCAATGATCAAAACCGTCTCTACCCTCCACGTGTGCAAGTTTTTGATCTTGTATAATAACACAAGATCGTATGGATATGGATGACTGTAAATTCAGATGAAGAGATTGAGGTCAATGGGATTACTTTACCTCGCAACATGATGATGATGATGATGAAGATTATATAAACCTGAAATATTCATATTTTTTAACATTCAGGTAAATGGCGCCCTCGTCGTTCTATTGTATTTGCCAGCTGGGCCGCAGAGGAGTACTCTTTAATTGGATCCACAGAATGGGTTGAGGTAAGTCGATATTTCAGGCCATTCCTTACTCGAGAGAAATATTAACTGTCCAATTTAGTCTACTGATAAGACCATTTGCATTGTCATAATGCAAATCAGAGTTAAAATGAAAGGAAAGTAACTGCCACAAACAATGATCTCATGTGAAACTCTTTGAAATCAGGGTTAATTGTCACCGTATCATGATGTTAAATCCAGTTTATTGACAAAAATGTCACTCTGCGAAATCATACATGTAAAAACTTTGGGGATAGTTCAAAGTCTTCTCTTCAAAGTCATTTTCAGATTGTTACCACAGCTGGCATTTATGCCTAAACTACAAAAGTGCATATCTCCCATTATATGCAAAGATTCTTCATGCATCAAGTTCTTATGGTTATGAAAATCCCTTGATTAATGACTAGGAAAATGATTTCAAATCATCCTGCATTTTTAGCACCATTTCCAGGAAAAGTTAATTCAGTGATTTCCGCTGACTAATTTGCTTTCAGCCAATCAGATGCTAGAATTTCAGTAGTTTATAACAATAATCAGTTAAAATGACTGATTATTTGTTTCATGAAATGCACCCCAGGTACTTATCCAGATCACACTCTTTGTTTCCTTTGCAGGAGTTTGTGAAAAACCTTGGTTCCAGGACAGTGGCTTATCTCAATGTTGACATCTCTGTAGAAGGGAATTATACCTTCAGGCTTAAATCAACACCAAACCTCTACGAAGCTGTTTTCTCTGCAACAAAAAATGTGAGAAAGGATTCATTCATTTTGATTTCCACCGAGAAAAATAATATTTCATGTATTTTGAAAATGCATAATTGGCATCAATCCTAATCTCTATGAGGCTGTTTTTTCTGCAAGCAAAAGGATAAGGTGGGATTCATTCATTTGATTTCCACCAAGAAAAAATTTGTTTCATGTGTATTGAAAATAGATGATTGGCATTTATGTTGTATCATGTATACGAGAAAATAATTGCTTCAATGTTCAATTCAGTTTTCAGAGCTATTTTTGTCTGCAATGTGCTACAGTCATAAGTATTTCTTAATACTTTTCAAAGTCATGATGTGAATTTGTTATTATTGTAATTATTTTATTATTATCATCATCATTACTATTATCATTATTATTATTATTATCATTATTATTATTACTATTATTATTATCATCATTATTATTATTATCATTATTGTTATTATTATTATTATCATTATTATTATTACTATTATCATTAGTATTATTATCATTATTATTATTATTATTATTATGAAGAAGGAGAGGAAAGAAGGAGGAGGAGGAGAAGTTATTTTGCGGTCTTCATTATAAATTATCAGGTACCTGATGTTCCATTTGAGGGCCATAGCAGCACCGTGTATGACACGTGGTTGAAACGAACTGGAAATGGAGGTGACAAACCAAGGTATATTATAGGTTGCTCTAACTTTTATATATAGATACTCATAAATTACAGTCATAATATATTTTTGTGTAATTCATTAGATCTAAATTCTTGCTGATTGAACCAACTTTGGAGTTTTTAATTAATTCATCAATATCTTCTACCAACACAGATGGACTTTGACAAGCGATGTTAATGTTTGTGACATGTACAATTGATATTGTCCTTGTTATTCACCATGTTTCTCAGAGCAGTTTATGTGATGTGTATCAATATATTTTACAATCACAAGTATGAAATTCCTGCAAAATTGTATGGATAACAATTGTATACTTTATATTTGTTTATTTATAATATAAAAACAAGTTACCAAAAATCTAATACACATGAAGGGTGGTAGAAGAGGACCATGACAATACGTTATTGTAACATTAATCTTTATGTTACAGATTATGAGATTATGTAATTTCATTAAATTTTTGTAATGATCCATTCCTTACCCGCTCTCCCTATCAGTGTTCGGAATGTAGGTTCAGGGAGTGACTATGCATCCTTTATGGGAGAGATAGGTGTTCCGTGTGTGGATCTTAGATATACCTTTGATTCGGTAAGCTTCATTAATGTAATAAAGCTCAAATGTTTAATTCATTTGTACAAACATTTGTACTATTATTTTTTATTTTCTTTAAAGAAATAACTTTTATGATCAATTTTAGATAAGATTTTTACTTCATTAGTACACCATAACATCCTGTATTTGATGATTCACCACTTATGTTCTTAGTTTTCTACGTATTTCAAATTATCTTTTTCTGCAACTGTCCAAAATAAAATTGTCACAAAGCTTCTCACAAACATTTTGTTATACCATGATCTTGATTTCATACTCATTTCAAATACAGGATTTTGGCCTATCAAGCTACCCTCTGTACCACTCCATGTACGAGACATTCTTCCTTGTTAGCGAGATCATGGACCACTCCTTTGAGTACCACTTGGCCGTCACCAGAGTGTGGGCGGAGCTAGCTCGTAGTCTTGCCGATAGTCTGATCTTGCCCATCAATGTTGTTGATACTGCTGAGAAGATCACCAGCTCCATTGCCACTCTGAAAGGCTTCTATGAAGATCAGATGGCAGAGCAAGGCATTACGTGGGGTAAGTATCCTTGATGGTTACCTTGTTGTGGGGTTACTCTTGCAGTTGACCAAAGTGGTAGTGATGTGATAACGTTGAATGTGTTATTATCCAGGGCTCCATAACACAAAGATTAGCGATCAATCGCTAAATGAACTGACCAATCAATATCAATGTTACATGCGCATTTGGTTTAAAATACTGACCAGGGACCAATCAGTGCGGTTCTTTCATATTTGCAATCCATCGCAAACCTTTGTGTAACGGAGCCCTGGTCTCTTTATGTATATATTATATAACTGTCTTTGAACTTGGATAAAGTCATGATGAAACATACCAATGGCATAGTAACTCATTAAAAACCTTGCCAGGGTATGGTCTATATTTTCTTTCCTACACAGGTTTATCAATGGATCATAGTTCCAAAAGAATGAAAGTGTTTATGCAGTGTTATCCTAATTGATCACAGGGGCATATGTTGGATAAGATTATGGTGGCAGGAGTGGGATGTGATTCCTTTAATGCTATATTCATTGATTATGTGGCAGCAGTAGGATATGATTTCTGTCATGCTATCCAAATTGATTATGGCAGTAGCAGTTGGATTTGATTTCTGTATTGAAATCTTAATCCATTATGGTGGCAGCAGTGGGATATGATACCTTTATTACTATCCTAATTGATTATGGTGGCTGCAGTGGGATATGATACCTTTATTGCTATCCTAATTGATTATGGTGGCAGCAGTGGGATATGATTCTTGTATTGCTATCCTAATTGATTATGGTGGCAGCAGTGGGATATAATTCTTGTATTGCTATCCTAATTGATTATGGTGGCAGCAGTGGGATGTGATTCTTGTATTGCTATCCTTATTGATTATGGTGGCAGCAGTGGGATATGATACCTTTATTGCTATCCTAATTGATTATGGCAGCAGCATGTGTAGTATTATTCTCGTAGTGCTATCTTAAAGGTCAAGTCCACCTCAGAAAAATGTTGATTTGAATCAATAGAGAAAAATCAGACAAGCACAATGCTGAAGATTTCGTCAAAATCGGATGTAAAATTAGAAAGTTATGACATTTCAAAGTTTCGCTTATTTTTAACAAAATAGTTATATGAACGAGCCAGTTACATCCAAATGAGAGATTTGATGATGTCACTCACTATTTCTTGTTTTTTATTGTTTGAATTATACAATATTTCAATTTTTACGAATTTGACGATTAGGACCTCCTTGCCTGAAGCACAAAATGTTAAAATAATGGAATTCCACGTGTTCAGGGAGGAATGAAACTTCATTTCACATGACAATGACGAGAAAATCAAAATATTTCATATTTCAAACAATAAAAAACAAAAGAAATAGTGACTGAATGACATCATCGACTCTCTCATTTGGATGTAGCTGGCTCGTTCACATAACTGTTTTTGTGAAATGAAGCGAAATTTTGAAATGTCATAACTTTCTTATTGTACATCTGATTTTGATGAAATTTTCAGTGTTATGCTTGTTGAATTTTTCTCTTTTTATTCAAATCAAGTTTTTGTTGGGGTGGACTTGTCCTTTAATTGATTATGATTCTTTGTTATTTTTCCCTGTTTGGATATTTGGTCATGTTATTTCCAAATTTTCTTTTTCTTTTTTTGCAGAAACCATCGAATCAGCATCTAGTAATCTTACTACAGCAGCCAGAGCTTTTCAGAATGATTTGGAAAATATGGAGAAAAATGAGTGAGTTTGATTTATTCAAGGATGTACATAGCTATATCCGTGAAGATAATTTTGATCAATTGTTTTATAATTTTACATGGAGATGATGTATATGCAGCCACCTAATAATTTGTTTGAGTTTTACAGTTTGTAAGCTTCTTCTACACTCAGTTTGATACCTTTCTGATGTTAACTCCCTCTTTTTAGACTGAATTGATACTATTCTTAATTCTTAAAGGGGAATCCAACCTTGGCCATAGAATGTTGTGTTGGGAAGGAGAAAAATGAATTAAACAGAATGGTGAAAGTTTAAAAGAAATCGGATAAGCAATAAGAAAGTTATAGCTGCCTTAAAATTGAGATCACTAATACCATGTAGATATCAAATTGGCAACTGGGTAAGTAAATTATGACAAGGGGCAAGGACAACTTTCCCATAGGCCATGTACTTTATTATCAGGGATTTGTGGTTTTCTCCTAATTACCCATTCCCCTGGGGCAGTAATCTAGATATAACCCAGGTAGTATACAGAGCTGCCAAGTAGTACGATTTTCCCATATTTCATACGGAAATCAATTTAAAATACGGCAGTACGCTTTTTCATGATAAAATACGGGAAAAAAACAAATTAGAGAAGAAAAGGTATTGTTCGCCCCACTATAGCATCTGGGGGCTTTCGGGCGGAGATAAAAAAATGGCAGCTGCCCTCTACGTTCAATGAGTTATGCTTTCATTAAGGCTTTCCAATTAGAATTTTCGATATCCTGTCGAATCAATGCTGATGACAAGTTCCGAGCGCACGCACGTAGTTTACAAGCGCAAAGCAGCGGCTCAAATCGCGATATTTTGCGACTGGTAAATACGTCTGTAAGGATGATGACGTCATCCAAGATGGCAACTTACGTTGACCGACGGAAGGATCGAAGATGACGATGTTTCGATCATAATTTGAAACGAATTAGCGGTAACTGCGGTCTAAGGTACGATATTTCTGAATTTTAATACATTTTTCCGTAAATATGGATGCAATTTCTTTTTCATATTGTGACATTTTATGATATTATGTGCAAAAAACGATCGGAAAAAATCAGGTTTCCGTCGAATGTTAGATCTAACGTTACTGCTAATACGTTGTTTGTACGTACGGGCCTCCAAATTCTTCAGTCTATGTATTGGTGAGTGAGCCAACGCAGTTCAGCGGAACAACCAAAATATCTAGACTGAAGCTTTCGGTCTCGTGTGCGACGGTGTGGGGCACAAAATAATGTAAGAAGTGATCGAACTTTGCCATTATGCATGCATATTTATCTCATGGTAAAAATACAGATTTTTTTGTCAAAATACTGATTTTTGGGGATAAGAATACTGAAAATGCAAAATACAACTTGGCAGCTCTGAGTATATTGTTTAATGTCCTCATGAAAGAAAAATACATTTTGAAATAAAACTTTTTGGGAAAATAACATTTTAGCCATAATATGTATTGAAGTACATGGAAGAGTAGTCCTTGCCTTACATCACTATGACATCACATAAGTGGCCAATTTGAAGTCTCCATAGGTATAGTGATTACCGATATTTACAACTTTTAGAAATTGATAACTTTCTTTATTATTTGTCCAATATTGTTCAAACTTTCACCTATCAACTTGTCTGATTTTTCTTTTTCTTATAAAAACAAGTTTTTATTTGGGTTGGATTCCCCTCTTAATTCTTAATAAAATTAATGAGCAAGCTATTTTGTTTCTTTCATTTCATAGTCCCTTTGCCATACGCCGTGTCAATGATCAGCTTCTCCAGTTTGAGCGTGCTTTCATTGATCCACTTGGTTTACCAGGGAGGAACCTTCAAAGGTAGGACCAAGATGACACGTCTATAAGTTGCCTATGGTTACTGTTAAATTTTCATACTGCAATAAAGATAATTTCCAGAGATTATTTGAATATGCTTAAGCCGAATGTTTTGGGACCGCAAAATTCTGTTCCACCAGGACAAATTTGACTGAGAAGATGTAAACTACACATCTGCATATTCTCATATGAAAAAAATGCTATGGGCAAACATTCAATTTATGGAAGGTTGACTTAGACTGAGTCTACTGATAGTAGTTTAGCAAGTGCATTAGTGTTGATGGTTGTATTTTGATAGGGTGGTTTGATATCATGATTCCTAACATTCTTGTCATCATTCCCCTATTTAATTTCTACTGTTTCTCCCTCCATGCAGGCATGTTGTGTTTGCCCCTAGCAGCAAGGATGCCTACAAAGGTGATGCATTCCCGGGCATTGTAGATCTCATGTTCGACATCAACAACCCGGACGGAGATGTCAGCAAGGATTGGGAAGCCTTAAAACAGCACATGTCGGTCGTTGCCTTTGTGTTACAGTCTGCCGCCTCCACGCTCAAAGATGTACAAATTCTTCATCGAGACTAGAGATGGTTTCACACTTAGGGGACAGTCACACTGGCAAAACAAAGTCCTGATTGATGGAAGCTGTTCGGTCATTTCCAATGACATACCAGCGATTGGTTTGGAGTTGGTTTCGCTGGTAAGACTGCATCATTGTGCTCCTTGAGTTGCCAATTGATGCTTTTTTTATAATGTAAAGTGTTAGACCTATGACACAGCCACATCAATGAAACCGAGTCCGTTCAGACGGAAGCTGTAACATCGTATCCAATGACATACCATTTAATTTGAGTCACCTTAGTTGCTGTGACTGTGGCGTTATGCTCCATGAACTGCCAAACTCTTTTATCTCGTCAAGAGAATATTTTATTAATCAGTGCATCGATGAGGCACAAGATTGGACATCTTGATTGGATGTCTTGCCGTAGTGATATTCTCAAGGGCACCAATATGAGAAAATTCATTTCCACTGACTACAATCATAGAAGAAATGGATCGTTTTGCATTTTTGTGGGGGTTTTAGAATCATTACAGGAGCCCCAAGCCTCACGCTGTTTTGATGATTTATTGAAATCCTGATATCATCCAAATTTACATGTGTGATGAACACACAGCATATGAATCTGTTATAACCAACAGATGATTAATACCAATATATTGATGAAGATTAGTAGCACATAAATGATGAGTATCGCTTGATAATTTATCTAATGAACACTGGTTATGTTTCGTCATTGTACAAAGTTAATGTGAATGACCCTTGGAAGCTACTAAAACTGAAATGTTTGCATTTAGTCATTAGGGTTCCTTTTTTTTATAAATAATGTGATTTGTGATTTTTTCCTTATTTTTAGCCATCAATGCATTTTTTTTTCAAGTCATCTCCTTTAAGTATTATTTTTAATACCGTTACTGTTAATATTGTTACATTCAAGGACGTTCCACAGTTATGGTGAAATACATGTCATTTTCACCAAACTTTGCACATAGATATTTTAGCACCTGAATATTCCAAATATGCAAAAATTAGAATGGGTTGATGTGCTTGATTTTTTGCTATAGAGCTTCAAAGTTCACCCAAATAGATGTTCTTAAGAAATGCGCATTCAAAATAATTTTTGCCCTTTTAGATCTCACAAGATCACTACTGAGTTTAAACCTCTATTACTCAAAATCGATGAAAATTTCTTCAAATTTCGCAATGTAGTTAATAATTTTATCATTAAGATGGAGAATCTATTTATATTGCTATTTGTTTGCTCTTTGAAGTCTAACAGCACTATCAGTTCTTAAAAATGGTGCAAAAGATAACAAAAACCCAATCTAAAAAATGTGAAATTAGAGACGTACAAAAAATGTTGCCCTTTATTCAAAACTCATGTCATCTTAACCAAACTTTGCATAGTTGTAGAGGAAGGTATACCTAAGAGGTGCAAACATTCAAAAATATGGGTTCATTTGCTTGTTTTCTAACTATTAGCACTTTTATTAGGGCAAATGTGCTTTTTAAAATACAAAAACAAGCCAAATGATTTGTACCTATGTAAGGAAAAATTCCAAATTATTTATTCAAACTCACAGTCATAATCGTCATACTTTGCAGCTCTGCAAAGTAAAGTTTTATAAAATTGTAGAGGTATTGAAAAAATGGTCCACAGAATAATTCAATTTTTTAAGCTTCACAAAATAACACATCAGATCTGCAGTTAGACTGAGTGCAGATAATGAGAAAAATCAGCCCATACCTACAGCTGATTAATCACCAGGGGTCTGTTGCAGAAAGAGTTGTGTTTAAACGCAAGTCAAAAAATCAATCACAAGTCCCAAATGCGCACTGTTGATTGGTTGAAAGTGAAGTTGCGCATGATTTTTGAAGTTACGTTTGATTGCAACTCTTTCTGCAATGGGCCCAGTTCATCTATTGTGACGTCAGCGCGCAGAGTGTAAAATATGCCCAGATCATGATGCGCACAGACATAAATGTGGAACGTCTTTAAACAATCTCACCCACTTTGATCCATCTAATTTATACATTATGGTGATTACTGTCATATCCACTTCTCTTTTCATTCTTCATGCATGGAATTGTCTTAAAATGCCAAATACATGTAATTTATCTTAATCACTATCTAATATATACTGGTGTGTGGATATGTGGGAGACCATTTGTTTTTCAAGTGCCAAAATCATGACAATGTCCTTCACCCACCTTCAAGGGTATTTGCAGAAGTGTAATTTTGTAATCTCTTAATGCTTTTGTTTTATAGGTGCTTGAATATATGTTTTATATTGACTTGATTTAACCTTTCACGTTCATTTTTCCAAGCATTTGTAGGTAGTTTTTATGTACTTTTATGTTATCCTTTGTATTATTTATGTCATTAACATGCACATTTTTTATTGTTAAGTTGATATATTCTGCAAATAGCATTTTATATTTCTATAAGCCAATTAACACATTGTGTTGGTATGTAACAAAAAATATATTCTTCTCCTTCAAAGAAATATTTATTGTATGCACTCAATATGTCAATGAAACATGCTAGAAATATATGTACTGTCCTTTCAGTAATTTATATTTTTCTTCTTTGATTACAAATATAGTTAAATTAGTTAATCATAGAAAGTATGTACACATATAAAATTTTGCACCTATTTTGAATTACTACAAAATTTTGCCATCTAAGTTTGCTAATCTGTCATTCAAAATTGACTGTTATCGATTGCATAGTCATTCTTAATTTTCCCACACTAGATATCCATTGTCATTTTTTAAAGCCAAATTTCATTTTTTTGAATTGTAATTGTATGGTTCCTGTTTGTTCCAACATATGTGCAATAAACACCGTCACACAGCTAAAATATGACCTTGGGTATACTAATGATCTACAATTGTGTGTTTATGCACACGATCATGAGCATTGTTAAATCCTAGCATCAAAATAGTATTTCGCAAATTAAATGAAACTTTAAAGGAGAATGAAACATTTGGAACAAGATAGCTTGTGTGAAAACAGACAAATCAAAGAAACAGATCAACGAAAGTTTGAGAAAAATCAAGACAAATAATGAGAAAGTTATGCGCATTTGAATATTGCGATCCCTAATGCTATTGAGATCCTCAAATTGGCAATGCGACAAAGATGTGTGATGTCACTTGTGAACAACTCTCCCCATTACTTTTGTATATATTTCACTTAAATTGCCTCTTTTATCACATCTATCAGATCATGTGTTTTTTTCTTTAGGTGGGCATGTAATACAGATTTTAAAAGAATACATCATGGATAAAAAGTTTGTATCACCATAAGAAAAAGCTAGAGACATTTGGAGTGTATTTTATAGTCCATCAAAAGGAAAGTTTTTCACATGTGACTCCACACATCAGCATTGCCAATGGGAGGATCTCCATAGCATTGGTGATTGCAATATTCCAATGCTCATAACTTTCTCATTGTTTGTCCGATTTTTCTCAAACTTTCTTTGTTCTTATTCTTTGATTTTTCTGTTTTGACACAAGCCTATTTGTTCCAAATGTTTAATTTCCCTTTAATCTGTTTTATGTTACTCCAACAGATGGAATAGTAGTAAATAATGACAAAGGCATCTGTCTGCACTTTTAATTCCCCTTGTTAAATATTCATGTATATAGTCACATTGGACATTAAGAATTAGATTGATGCAGGACACTCAATGTAGGCTTGCAGAATTTTCTTTATATTGGACACAAGTTTAGTGATCCTTTGTTGCATAACAATGTTTTGCCCTTATTTAGCCGGAGTGTGCCTCTATCACTAATGCCTTTCTACCTAGCACTGGTAATCATTTATTGTCTCGCCCACCAGAGGTGAAGGCGAGACTTAGGTATCCAGATGTCGTCCGTCTGTCACAAATCTAATGACACCTAACTCCGCAACCGTAGGTCACTTTTCAACCAAACTTAGATGGTAGATGAACTTGGGGGACCTGCATGTTATGCTGCAGTCTAATGACACCTAACTCCGCAACCGTAGGTCACTTTTCAACCAAACTTGGATGGTAGATGAACTTGGGGGACCTGCATGTTATGCTGCAGTCGGAGGTCACATGGTAAGGTCATTTTCAGGTCAACGTTAAAGTTTACATGCAAGACTCTCTTATGACACCTAACTCCGTAGCCATAAGTCATTTTTCAACCAAACTTAGATGGTAGATGAACTTGGGGGACCTGCATGTTATTGCTGCAGTCAGAGGTCACATGATGCGGTCAAAGGTCATTTTCAAGTCAACATTAAAGTTTACATGCAAGACTCTCTTATGACACCTAACTCTGCAACCGTAAGGTGTTTTTCAACCAAACTTGGATGTTGGATTGACTTGGGGGACCTACATATTAGGCTGCAGTCGGAGGTCACATGGTAAGGTCAAAGGCCATTTTCAGGTCAACGTTAAAGTTTACATTGAAGATTCTCTTATGACACCTAACTCTGCAACCGTAAGGTGTTTTTCAACCAAACTTGGATGGTACATGGACTTGGGGGACCTGCATGTTATGCTGCAGTTGGAGGTCACATGGTAAGGTCAAAGGTCATTTTCAGGTCAACAATAAAGTTTACGTGCAAGGCTCTCATGACAAGTGGTATTCCATCCCAATCATTTCACAATGAAATTTTGATACAATTCTGTTGCGTGCCCTCGCTAAATCACCATATTTCTGGTTATTTTCATAAGTGGGCGAGACACAAAATTGCTGTTGCCTTGTTCATTTCTGTGTATAGGGGAAGTTTTTAGTGCACTTTTATTTCATGTTTGTACAACAGTGATGTTAAACTTTATTAGCAACGCAGAATGTAACTTATTGTGCGAAGCTGCAGTACATATTAACAATGTTGTAGTTTTATTTCAACTATTTTTTGGGGTTTGGACAGATTCTGAAATGAAATGCAGTGCCTGAGTCATGTGTGTTTATTCATTGTTGTGTATTCATTGAAGAGATCATTGATGGGTGATTTTTATATGATTATGAAATAATCAAGAACGTTTATATCAAGATATGGAATTATATTTATGAAAGTGGTGAAGTTCGTGTACAAGGTCTATATTTCCTAGGTATTCAATAAATCAAATTCATCAACATGCACATGTGTTGTCATGGTCCCTTTTGTGCGAGTGGTATGATTTCTTCATCTACAAACTTGTTTATGTTCAAATTCCTATAACATGTATGTCGAAATGCATTTTCTGTAAAGTAGGTTAGCTTGTACGATTCTGTCAATCACGTGTGGTGGCTGGCATAGGCGGCGGAAGCGGGGGGGACAGGGGGGACGTGTCCCCCCCTAAATTTGCTTTTTTTGCTTGTCAAAATTTTTTGGGTTGTCCCCTCCTAAAATTTGTGGCTTCCGCCGCCAATGGTGGCTGGAGGCATATTGGAGGGTTTTTAATCCATCCAGGGTTTATTTCTAAGAATTAAATCTAAAGATAAATTATGGATATTTTTTTTTCAAAATTTGTTGGAGTATACATTTAGGAGTCACAATGACATGCGGCCCATAACACAAAGGTTAGCAATCCGATATTTTTTTATTGATTGATTGCATTGACTACAATGTAATATTAATCTTGAAAATCAGCGTGCTTAATTGGTATTCACTAATTGGTAACATTTGTGTTATGTGACCCTAATAAATTTTTGGTCATGAGGTCAAAGTTCAATGTAAGAGAGGTCATTGTATATTTGAAAATATCTTGTTCTGTCATATATGGATCATAGTTTGCATATAGGAGTGACAATGATCTAATCAGATTTGGGGTTGGTATACTAGGTCAAAGGTCACAGAGGTCATATGACTCTTTCCCATGACAATTTTTAGCCATTTACCTAATGTTTTCATTTAGAGCAGACAAATAAATTTTTGGTCATGAGGTCAAAGTTCAATGTGAGAGAGGTCATTGTATATTTGAAAATATCTTGTTCTGTCATACATGGATCATAGTTTGCATATAGGAGTGACAATGATCTAATCAGATTTGGGGTTGGTATACTAGGTCAAAGGTCACAGAGGTCATATGACTCTTTCCCATGACAATTTTTAGCCATTTACCTAATGTTTTCATTTAGAGCAGACACAAATAAATTTTTGGTCATGAGGTCAAAGTTCAATGTGAGAGAGGTCATTGTATATTTGAAAATATCTTGTTCTGTCATACATGGATCATAGTTTGCATATAGGAGTGACAATGATCTAATCAGATTTGGGGGTTACATGGTCAATATTTTAAGGAGAATGATTCACCAAGTGCTTCCATTCATTTGGAAGAAGCAATTAATGTATTTGTGTGTGTTTCTTTTTTCTACTTTACATGTATATGTTTCCTAATGTTATTTTTATTGTATGATTGTGTCTCATTTATATGTCCATTTTGAAATATGTATCTGTTCTTTTTATCATTGCATGGCCTCTTTGTAAATTAAACTGAAATGAATAAATAAATATATGAATAGATGAATAAATAAATAAATAAATAAATAAATAAATACATGAATAAATAAATAAATAAATAAATAAATAAATGAATAAATAAATAAATAAATGAATAAATAAATAAATATTAAGAGTGATGTTTCATAATCAATGGTAACAAGGATCAGAAGTCCAGTAACACTTTACACAAAGGAAATACACAGGAATTAGGAATGCAATGGCCATGAAAAAACAGATTAGAAAATAAATTATGAAAGCTCAACATTGAAGAAGAGGCAAAAATTGTACATCAGCTTATTAAAAAAAAGTACATGGTATTAAAGTATTAATCTATACACAACAAAAAAAGTAAGTCCCCCCTTGAACAAACATAAATAATTTCCGAACCAATGCGACTTTTTGATACATTTTTACATGAGCGTGTAGCAAATTTTATAAGCTACCCTCTGAGTAAATGTTGTGGACGTATTTTACGTCATGCTTCAGTGAGCACCGTCGGAAGGCAAAAATGTCACTTTTCAAAAGTCACAAGCCAAATGTCATGACTTTAATTCCATTTTATAGGAACTGATTCCACATTCTCATGAAAAATAGAAGGCTTGTAAAAGGTACTTTCTAAAAAACGATACAACTTTTTTGGCTAGATTTCACGGTTGAATAAACACAAGTCCAAATTTGCTATAATTGGAATTTTTACACATTTTCATCAATGAAAATGATCAAATATGATGACAATTATTTTTGGGAAGAGCATCTTCAACAATATTCATCGTTTCACGGTTCAATGAACATTTATTGAAAACAAAAAATACGATTTTCAAATACCATAGGCAAGTATTGTGTCATTTTGGTAACTGAAACTGATCTTTTATCAATTTTTTCATTATATTCATGAGCAATTAACATGCTTCAATGATTCAAAGGCGTTTAATTAAACAGTCACGCTTGAATGAACATAAGGAATGTAATTAGCTCGTTTTTACGTTATTGGAAAAAAATGTAATTTGTAACTATGGATATCTGTCACAAACCTTGCATGGTTCATTTGATTTGATTTTTATGAAAATCCCGATGTTTAATGCATCAGTGAGCACACAATATTAGAAAATTATGCAAATGGGAAGAAAGTTCAAGGCCTTGGCCCCACTCTGTGCCGTATCAAATTGTTATTTTGGTGTGCGCGCCTTTTGGATAGTGTTACTCTGAAGCAATGTGCAAAGTTTCATGAAAAAACTGTTGGTAGAAGTAACAAAAACTGTCCATGAAACAAACCCTTATTACATATTTGTTAAAATTTTGACTACCTCTCTCATAGACTTGTGTACATTATGGGTGCAAATGTTTAAGAATAAGTTACCCCTTATTAAATATGGTGGAACTTTTTTTCAAGGCTGTCTTTAGCAATGTCATTTGGCAGTAATGTTAACCAACCTATGGGCAGAATTCTGTGCAAAAATGAAATCAATTTGTTTATTCATGGATGAGTGAGCACGCTTCAAAATAGGAAAATGGGTATTTTCAATGTCACAGTCTCATATTAAAGGTTAATAAGTTGAATAATCGGGGTAAATTCAGTTTCAAATGTGACTTTAATTGCTGTTGTTTTTAGCATCCATCATTTCTATCACCACACACTTTCCGAACTTTTAACATTTTCATGGTTGAGTGAGCACATTCGAAAACTTAGGAATGAAAACTCTTTATACTGCATAAATGTATTCTTTTCCTAACAATTTCTCATGATCAGTTTAATTTATGGACAAATCAGGGGTGGATCCAGAATTTAAAAATGGGGGAGGGGCCTATAATCGGGGTAGCCACCAACATTTTCAAATTTTGATAAGACCTAACAAGTTGTAAAGGATACTACCCAAAACCCCTTTGATGATATGTCACAATACAGGGGCCGCGGAACGGTTTTCAAAGTGTGGGGGAGGGGCTGAGCCAAGAGTGGGGGGAGGGGCGACCATGCAAAAAATCACAATCGTATGGTCAATTTTACTATTTTGTACATGCTTTTGGAAAAAAAGTGAGGGCCCCCAGCCCCTCCCCCCCACCCTGCTTCTGCGGCCCCTGCAATATTTGGCTCACTCAACCATGAACATACGATATCAAAATTGTGGAGTGGCTAAATGATGGATAGTAAAACAGCATTAACACCATAAAATTCACCTAAAAACAACTTTTGCCCAACTTTGTATTTGCACAAGCTTAAAAACGACTCTTGTGACTTTCAAAAATGGTAATTTTTAATTCAATCTTTAATTATTCATGCATGACTCACCCGATCAATCTAATTTTTTCCCAGGAGTTGCTTAATGAGTGTAGAAAACTACCTACGAAATATCATATCTCAAAATAATTCCATTCAAAGGTTACCTCAATTTGATTTAGGGGGACTTACTTTTTTTTTTGTGTATAGATATAGAATTTCGAATGCATAGCTTGATTTCAAGCGGAAACACATCCTTAATTTTAATAAAAAAGAAGGACTCAAAGTACTTTTCATCCTTTTGACAACATATGTTTTTAACTTCAGCTGGCGCCATACTATATTTAGATAAAGCTAGAATGACCCTGTTTAGAAAGATATATATTTCAATAAAAAAATATAAGTAAGTGATAGAAACAAATGTACATACATATATATATATATATATATATATATATATATATATATATATATATATATATATATATGAATATAAATGTGTAAAGTTATACATGTACAACAGCTTTTGGCAACTCTTTTTTATTCAAATATTGTAAAGAAATGGATGAAGAGAACAATGCCATAGGCGAAGCTTAAATCAAGGTTCCCCAGAGCTATCTACCCCTTTGGAAAAACTGGTGATCCCGAAAAAATGTCTCTGCCGGGAATCGAACCCGGGACCCCAACCTTTGAACGCCGGTGCCTTAACTGGATGTATGTGTGTAGTATGTCAGTATGTATGTATGTACTGTTTATTTCATTTTCAGCAGAATAAAATACAACAGTCAGATATGATTACAATGACATTTTCAAATTAATTTTGATTATACGAACAATATAAAATAATGTAGGTACGATATAAGTTATCTATTTATTTATCGATCCATTCATCCATCCATCTATATATGTCTATCTATCTATCTATATCAATCTATCTATCTAGATTTATCTATCTATCTTTATACCTATATATCTATCTATCTATCTATATATCTATCTATCTTTCTACTTATCTATCTATCTTTCTCTATCTATCTATCTATCTTTCTACTTATTTATCTATCTATCTATCTTTCTACTTATCTATCTAACTACTATTTATCTTTCTCTATCTATCTATCTTTCTACTTATCTATCTATCTATTTATCTATCCGTTTCTCTCTCTCTCTCTATCTATCTATCTATCTTCTTATCTATCTTTCTACTTGTCTATCTAACTATCTTTCTCTATCTATCTATCTATCTATCTACTTATCTATCTATCTATCTATCTTTCTACTTATCTATCTAACTATTATTCATCTTTCTCTATCTATCTATCTTTCTACTTATCTATCTATCTATTTATCTATCCGTTTCTCTCTCTCTCTCTATCTATCTATCTATCTTCTTATCTATCTTTCTACTTGTCTATCTAACTATCTTTCTCTATCTATCTATCTTTCTACTTATCTATCTACCTATCTATCTATTTATCTATCCGTATCTCTTTCTCTATCTATCTATCTATCTATCTATAAAATAATGTAGGTATGATATAAAACAGTTATCTATCTATTTATCGATCCATTCATCCATCTATCTGTCTATCTATCTATCTTTCTATCTCTATCTATCTATCGTTCTATCTATCTATCTTTCTTTCTACCTATCTATCTATCTTTCTCTATCTATCTATCTATCCGAGTTTCTACTTATCTATCTATCTATTTATCTATCCGTTTCTCTTTCTCTATCTATCTATTTATCTATCTATCTATCTATCTATCTACTTATCTATCTATCTATCTATCTTTCTACTTATCTATCTAACTACTATTTATCTTTATCTATCTATCTTTCTACTTATCTATCTATCTATTTATCTATCCGTTTCTCTCTCTCTCTCTATCTATCTATCTATCTTCTTATCTATCTTTCTACTTGTCTATCTAACTATCTTTCTCTATCTATCTATCTTTCTACTTATCTATCTACCTATCTATCTATTTATCTATCCGTTTCTCTTTCTCTATCTATCTATCTATCTATAAAAGTATGATATAAAACAGTTATCTATCTATTTATCGATCCATTCATCCATCTATCTGTCTATCTCATCTATCTTTCTATCTCTATCTATCTATCGTTCTATCTCTATCTATCTATCTATCGTTATATCTATCTATCTATCCTTCTGAAGTTTGCACCGGCAGGGCAGTAGACTGCAAATCGCCAGCGTGCTGCTCACGTTTGGGTGAGAGTGTTGCTCTAAAACTTTCTACTGATGTTTTGTTTTTTATAGGGTCAAGTCATTCCAAGCTCTGATAGTTCTTGGAAAGAATGAGTTTTTGTAAGTTTCTGTCCGGGCAAATGGCACTGCTATGCGAGTACCACTATTATTTCTCGTCTCCCTTGTCGAAATCAAGTTAATGTATTCCTCTTTGTTTATATCAACATTATTATTCTGGATTTTGTACAACATTGTCAGTCTGCTCTTTTCCCTTCTTCTTTCCAGCGTATCGAGTTGGAGATCTTTTATCGAGTTGAAAATCTTTTATTTATTTGTTGAATTCATTTTTACATTTATTTTATTTATTCACCTTTTCATTTACTTTATTTGTTTACCAATAAATCAGTCAATCTCTGGACTGTTGATTTGATTCCTTAGAGAACTAGTACCTACTAATACATCTATGTCCTAGAAATTAGGTAGGCGCGCCTCGGCTTTTTTCTCTGCTCCAGCTCCAGATCAGTTGCTACATTTTGTACACGTAGCTTTAACAGAGTGATTTCATACAACTCAATAGTGATAAATCTCGGTATCTTTTTAATTCGACCACAAAGACCACCCACTCTGACAAGCCCAAATTGGCGCTTTTGACTGAAAATAAAAACCCTGCAAAACTTTTTTATGTATGTAAAATTTAAATTATTATCATGGTCATTATATTTGAATTTGGGTCATGTCATTATCCATTTTCCCAAAACAAAAGTTTCGCTAGCGGCATCCATCCTAGGTAAATTTTGTACCGAGCTGTTTTGGTGGGATTCCGAGTTTAGGCTCGTGAGTTCACGAGTTGTATACTTACGAGTTGAAGAAACGACACACAGATATTGTTACGCGATATGCGGAGAGACGAAATAAAAACATTTCGCAGCCGGGATCATTAATAAAATTCAAGATGAGGGGAATTATGCTAACAGTTACCAGCTTCGCGCTTACAGCTGCTGTCCTTGGAAATGCATATGTTCAGAAGAAGCAATTTTATCCATCCGTAGTGTATATTACCAAGTCAAATCCAAGTTTAGCGGTGAGTAATTTACGATTTTGCTTGTGTTCAGTCCAGTGTATTCATATTTGTGTATGGATCGAATTTGTTTCTTGTAATGGTAGGCTAGTGTGACCTTAGACAGCTGGCAGCCGTCTGTTTCGAGGAGTTTTTTAACATTTTTTTTATTTCTCCTCGTACACAGACGGCTCGCTATCGTGCAGCCACCATTAGGGGACTTGCAATGCAAAATCCCCCCGTCGGGGCTTTTCAGTTTTTGTCTTTAATGAATAAAAATTTCGAAAATTATAGTGACCAGAGTGCAAATTTATATTCCCTCTTGGCATCAATTGCCAAAAAACTGAGAAAAATGAAGTTAAAAGGAACAAAAACAGTGACTTACCTCGGCTGTCGCGCAAATTCACTTCCCCGTTTTATCCAATCTTAAGTACATAAACATATGGCCATTGAGTAGGGTGTCTGGACGATCAAACGATAGCCTCAGCGATAGCTGCGGGAGCTCTTTGCCCATACCTAATACACGCACGGCAATGCGCGTCGCGTACTGAAGCGAAAGTGGCACACACTTTTTGAATACAAGGTCCCCTTTGAAAGCTCAGAAAATTGTGATCTGATCATTTTTTAAAAACAAAAATGATATGGTTCGAAAGGGAATTAAATTTCCTATAATATGCTTCTAAGGACAAGTTTTCTCTTATATCATGAAGTGAAGATAATACGAAATTGCTGCTTACCCTTTCGACAGCACAGCGATCGAGGTTGCTACAAACTTGTCCAGCTGGACTTAAGCATTTCCGGGATCGCTGATTTCGATGGTGCACTCAGTTTTGAGCTGATTACACGAGATCACAATGCAAAATCAATTTGAAAATACCCTTGTGCAGACAAGCGAAATCTAGAGGCGGGGCGTACGCGTCTATTTTCTTGACAACGAAGCCATACGTAGAGCGCGTAAATCCCAAATTAATTTGCATCATATGCAAATTCGCGGCAAGCCGTCCACGTGAGCACAAGCGCGCGAGTTTGAAAACACATGAGTGAATGTGGAGTCCGCATGACTACGACTTGGTGTGTGAATGTTTGTGTGTAGAGGTGGAACATGTACGTTGGCTATGATGAGAAATACCACGCGGTTGTGTTGTTGTTGTGTGTGCATTCATTGACGATGTGTAAACGTTGATTTTATGTTCATATAATTTGTGCATGTTTTGTGTAGAGGATTTCCCTACCCGACTGCTCTATATTTTTGTCAATTTCACTCTTTTTATCGAGTGTGTTGTTCTTCAAGCATCCACTGATTTGTACATCGAGTGTGATGTAATTGCGATTCGCGAGGTCTTTGCTACTCGGATCATCAATATTTCGTGATATATCATCCCTTTCTTTGATATTCTGTGGCTGTGCTTCTCCGGTTTTCTCCTCCCGCGTTCTTCGTCTACGCACCCGAGTACCAGCCCGTTACTCAGCCTCAAAGCCCTCATACTTCCGCAAGTCCACATATCCGGCCGTTCGTGCAACTGCAAGTCAATAATAGGTTTGGTCTCAAATTTTGTATAGATTAAGTTTAATCTTGCAAAAAAAATTGACTTGCCAGTATATTGCTCCATCATACCATGTCGGATTCACGTTCATTCGCAACCTCATGTTACAACTGTAGGCCCAATAAAGATGATCTCTGTCTCCGATATCGAGACATCAAGCATTTTTTCGATTATGATGCCGAGCAGCAAAGACCTCGCGATGAGTCACGGCAGCACTGTCTGCTGTCGTATGTAAATATGTTTCCAAACAATAAATACCATCACGTCCATCTGGGTAATTTGAAAAGAAAGGCCGAAAAAAAATGTAATCAGGGGAGGGGTAATGAAAAAACTACGGAGTTCAAAACATTGTCAGAAATAGGGTCATTTTGTAATCGTTTGGGAATTTACGAGGAAGATGTACAGGCCGTGTTGTGTGGGGAATATAATAGGGAAAAGATTGGATGGGAGGGTCTCACAAACGGTGCTGTCAGAGAATTATTTTCATGGGGAAGAAAGAGAGATATGACGACTGGACAATTTAAGGTTCTATTAGAAGGTTTTTTTGATGTAGATACGACGCTAATCTCAAATCAGAATTTGTACAAAAAGATAAGAAGTTTGTGTGATAGTGTAAGAAACAAGAAAAGAGTAAACAAGAATGAAGGTATAATGGATGATGTGTTTGTGTTCGCTAGAAAAGAAATGAAAAAGAAACAGAAAAAAAATATCAGAATAGAATTCAGAAAGAGTACCAATTCAAGGGTGTGCCGTCAGTGTAGACGGAACTGTGTTAGACCTCGTCAGAGAAGTGGATTTAAAGTAGATGCATCATATATGAAGAAAGTTGTTTTAAGTAAGCCTGAGTCATATCGATTATTTTGAAAACCGGTGTTCGACAGCTCTAATTCGATCGAACATCGATGCATCGAATATTGAAGGCGGGGAAAATTTAGTCTTGTTTTTGCGTCGATGCGATGCGCTTTGCATATGCACTACGCACTGATGGTATGCGCTGGCGTTGGCCGGGTGAGCGTTGCACAAGCAGATGACAGAGCAAAGTTCGTTTGTATTTTCCATGATCACAAAACACACAAAAAAGGCGGGGACCAAAGCAGAATTCTTCCCAAAATATCTTCAACAATGATATTTGCAGATGACAACATATAAGTTTAAAATGAAACAATAATAAAGACATGAATCACGCAGAGTCGATCCGAATGATTTTCGGTCAACTAGCATTCGCAGTCCATTCACCAGCCCCGTCCGCAGCTCCGTACACTCACTCTCCCGAAACGACAGGCGTGCTTGACGTCAGCGCCAGCAAACAATTGCAATCAACGGAGAGCGCTGTAACTTGCCTGAGATTGTGTAGTTGGATCCAAAATGAGCTCCAAATAAATTTATGGGAATAAATACGTAATTTTCTCTGGATGGTCATTTGAATTGCTATTCAATGCTGATATAACGATTGTGAGGAAAGATTGTGGAATATGAGTTATGACGATGTTCGAGAATTAATCCTGATAATGACAATCCAGTTTTTTAGATGCAATTGAGCATGCGATCAAAATAAATAGGAATGTTTCGAATCGAGCCCTAAATTCATCTAAATTATTACGATTTAACAAGATTTTATGGTCATACTAAGAATATTGACGATGTCAGCAAAGTATGTTATGTTCATATGGAAGAAATAATACTGGGATTATTTCTATTGTTCCATCTCTGGACGTCTCCTCCAAGCTCTTCTCCGAGAGAATAAGCACAATGCGCATGCGTGTTTGATGACGTATGACATATTTTCCCATTCATGAAATCAGAGCCCAAAGTAGGGCACAAACTAGCTTCAAATTGATGGGAAAAAATATCAAACGCAATTTTCTCTGTTTTGTCATGTAAAATGATATTATATGGTGATATTACGAACTTGAACAGAGTTTTTGCATGTAGACAATGTTCGAGAATCAATCCTGACGTGATGATTATTTTTTTTAGACAAGTGCACTAGCTCGACTCAAGAAGTCAAGTCGATCGTCATGAGATGTCCGCCATTAAAAATTGAAACGAAATACAAACGTTTCACATCAAGATCTAAATTCATATTAATGATTATCATATGCAAATTATTGTTAAATATTACGATTAAATAATGTTCTATGGTCATGATTTTAATATTGTTCATGAAAGCAAGATTTATTTTACGTTGATCGCGTCAATTTCCGGCCATTTTCTGGTTTGATTAAAGAACAGTACTGCGCATGCACGATCGATGGCATGACTTCCATTCATGAATTCATCGTGCATAAATTATCTCGGCACGAGCAGACGAGTAAGACTCGAACTATGATCGAAATAAACTTCAAATTAATGGTGAATAGCATCATAATTACTCATTCGGTTTCATTTTGGGGGCAATATTAGAAATCAAGTAAGTAGTAGTAAAGTTGGACATTACTGATATTTTGATGATTGATTGTGTAAACCAAACGAATCGGCCGGCCGACGTATTTTTTTTTTTTTTTTTCGATGCACCGATTTTGCAAAATCTGCACCGGTGTTCGATGACATCGATCGAACACCGATTTTAAAATCGATTCGACTCAGGCTTAGTTTTAAGGTTGAAGAAAAAAATTGAAAAACTTGAAGAAAAAATAGATGCATGCAGCGTAAGGTTTGTAAAGGCATGTGCTAAAAATAGGAATATAAAGAAGCGGAATGATAGGATGTTGAATGCGATGAAAGTTAGAAAAGAAACCATCATAAGATTGAACATAGAATTGTGCAAAAAAAGGAAAGTAATCACTAGCCTTGAGAATAGAATATTCATGCTTAAAAAGATTGTGAGAAGAGACAGTGACTTAGTAAGACGAAGGCAACAGAGCCGAAGTTATTTGAAAGCGAAGAACAAGATTAATTACATGCTTAGAAAAGAAAACAATCGAATGAAAAAGAAAATGGAAAAAATGACTGATAAGATCAACAAATTAGAAGAAAGATTGAAGGCAGATTCGCACGTTGTTGAGTTAAAGGAAGGAGGGAGATACAGTGATGAAGTTCGTTCAGTAGTACAAGAATTAGTTTGTTCAATGGGTGTTAGTACAAGGAAAGGTGGTGAGGTTGTGAAAACTGTACTAGAAGGGCTCTGTAATGTAAATATTAAGTCTGTACCAAAGAAGGATTTTTGATCTGCTATGTATATGGAAGCCAGAGCGCTCAGTTTAATACAAGCGGCAAATAAAATCTTAGATGAGAAGGAGGTTGATATGACAGTTGGAGGAGATGGTACGACCAAGTATGGTCATCACTATGGGGCGTATGATATTCATTTAAGTAGTGGGGAGTGTTTGGTATTAGGCGTCAGAGCAGGGGTTGGAGGTACAGCGGAGGAAATGTTAGAAACAATGAAGACGGTAATAGAAGATGTATGTTTGGTTACTAATGATGGAAGTAAGATAAATAATGTAATTAAAAGAATAAAAAACACAATCAGTGATAGGCACATAGTACAGAAGAAATTCAATGAACTACTACAAAATTATAGGAGAGAGATATTGCCAGCAGTTGTTAGAGAGTGGGCACAATTATCAGACCTGGAAAGGGAATCACTTTCAAAAATGAATAATTACTTTTGCGGATTACATTTTATAGTCGGATTGGCAGATCAGGCGGGGCAAACGTTGAAAGTGTGGGAAGATATGATATTTAATGGGGAACAGGTAGGGGCACAGAAGGTTGGAGTGGCGCCAAAAGGTGGAGAAGGTGGTGTAGTACGGTTAGTAAGAACGGTGTGTAAATCGATTCAAGACAGAGGATGTGAAAAATCAGGGAAGCCCGTACATTTCCGAGCATTTCTGAAGGAAAGGGGCAAAACGTTAATTCCGTTAGCTCCCTTTAAGGGTAATAGATTTAATATTTTATTTCACAATGGAGGAGGTGTTTATTATTTAAGACACGATTTACAGGATTTCTTTGCAGATCATAGGGAAGACAACTTATTAATTAAAGCAGTAGACTCAGATATAAATGTTCCCCAGTTTTTAACTGGTTGTAGGGCTTTAGGCCTCGTAAATAAGTTTGTAACAGCCCCATTGTGGCGAGTGTTGGAGGGTAATGAGAAAATAACGACAATGGACGAAAGATACAAGATCATGTTGTCAAAATTTGAAGAATGGGCAGTCGACTCATCGCCATTACTGGACGGCACAGCCGTGTTATTCCACGATATACCAGTTCAAAGAGATGAAGTATATGAATCACTTCTCACAGGAGACGATGCAGTTACAAAACAAGTTCTCGAACTTATATTCAGTAGTTATGTCATGATTACGAGTAGGCTTCTTGGGGAGCACATTTCTTCTCATTATAGTGATGTTAATGAAAACGAAGTTAGTGGGGTACCTAAGACAAATGTGTCCGTTGAAAGAGATTTCGGAATGATGGATAGAAAAATGAGAGAGAAGCCAAGGGCGAGTATTTATGCAGTGGAAAGCATTATAATGTACACTAAGAACAATACAAACCAATGGGTCAGAGAATTGGAAGAAGAGAAAAGGGCGGAGTACATGAGTATAGCTAGAAAGCATGTTGTCAAGCAAAGAAAGGAATATTGTCAGAGGGCGAAGCAAATTTGGGAAGAAAGGGAGAAAAAGGTAAGAGAAAGGAGAGATAGCAAGGTCCAAAAAGAAGAAAAGGAAACAGTAAGAAAGGAAAATATATATGAGGAAGTCAGAAATGTATGTGGTGGTATATGGATGTCAGAAGATGAAATAGATCAAGGACTCGCTAGGAAGAACAATGACATTAAATTGGAAATGCTGAAAGTACAATTGAAAGCTAGACGATATGTGTTCGGAGAGAAAAACACAGAAGGTATCTTCAATTTCACAGAAAGGGGTAGAGTGAAGACTTGGGAGGAGTTAAAGGAACAGCTGATTTCAGTCGTGAGAAGGAGCAGAGAAAGAACTCAAGAAATTGACAAGGATGACAACGAAGTAGAGGAAATCCTGCTCGCACCAGAGGAGAGGGTATACCAGTTCAAAGAAGAAATGAAAAGGAAGAGATCTGAGATAGAAAACAAGTCAAGAAAAAGAGTAAAAAGAGGCCGACACGTGGAGTACAATGATTTAGTTGGTAAAATTGTTCAACATTTAACAGAAGATGATGAAGGAGAAAATTGGTACTCCGCATTCGTCCTCAGTAAAAACAATGAGTCGATGAATTTTGTCTATTTGTCCAATACACAAACTGTATACTCGTATCCCAAAAATGATGTAGTTGAAGACTTGAACAGTGGGGATATGTATGTTAAAGATATATCAGCAAGAGAATTAGTAGGGTATAAGATAAGACACAAATGGGAAGTAGACAACGCAAAGGTATGGTTTACCGGTTATGTAGTTGAGGCAGAAGATGGCTATGGTGTAGATAAATCTTGCAAGGTGGAATACGAGAGTTTAAATGATGAAAGCGATGACGAAGAAAATACATGGGAGGGAGCATTGCTGGAAGATTATTGGAAAGGAGATGTGCGAATTTTTGAGAAAGTTTAGTTGGGCCTATATAAATCGAATTATATAAGGTATAATTGCCAGAATGAGCTTATTTTAATAAATGCAAGAAAACAGCAAGTGATATATATATATATATATATATATATATATACACACACACACATATATGAATATAGCTTTATGGCTGCATAAATCGAGTTACAATGTATACTTGATTGCAATACATGGAATTATAAAAAGGAACATAACTATGTAGTTATTATAACATATTCCTATATACTAGTATTGAATATCGAGTTGCAATGAGTGCTCAATTACATTTATTTTTCCGGAAGGAGAAAATAGTGACTGATCTTTTTGTTCTGCTATAAACATGCATTCATGAACATGGTCGTTCACGGGTCTGTGGTCTCGCCTGATATTGCATATTTACAACATGATATGTTGACCAATAGATGACCTTTGACGTAATGATCATCATGAACCCACGTGTGAACGCTTTATTTGTAAATATGAATTTAGTGTAAACACAATTCATGCAGCCATATGAGAGCTATAATTATAGTTGAACAGACGCTCAAAAATAAAGAGCATGAAGAGTGGACTTACCTTTTGAGTTCAGCAAGTTGTTATCTTGTGGTGGAAGGTCAACGCGGTATAAGTATAAACCGAAGACTGTCAACACTGGAGCTCTTTTTGTTATTTATTATACAATACAGCAGTAATGAAGCAAGCTCTTGGCAAATATAATTATACATTTTGAACATTCTCAATTGGGAGTATAGGCCCTTACGCAGTAATTACGAAGTAATCAATTGCGTGAATTATGCACATATTGAACTGAACTTTTACTCTTATAGAACGACGAGTTTATTCTATAAATGTATTGACTTTTGTAAATGAATCAATACCTGTGTAAATATATATGTATATATGTTAACAAAATAAGGTAGAGCAGTCGGGTAGGGATACTGTTTTTCATATAACCTATTATTGCCTCGGCTCATTATAACACGATAATTATATACTCCGTGATAAGGAGTCTATATGAATGTATATAGAGTCATAACGGTATGAAAGGTATATAAACTATACACTCTGTAAGCCCCTTGCGGTGATCGATCTGTGATGCCGCCAATTTCATGGGGAGCTCAATGTTATGAAAATTAATAATTGGGGATACAGAAAACACAATACAATGAGAGATATTAAGCAAGTGGCTTGAAAGGCCTATTTATAATAACCACGTCATGTCCCAAATTATGCTTAATATTTAGCTGAACTTCCAAATAATACAGCAATTTTCATGCAAAGAATAATGCGTATGGTAGTTCATGTGTTCAATGTTTCCCTAATTGAAAGTTGACAAAATATTGAGGCAGTTACTCTCAGTCGTATATTATCTACAGATTCTTCATAAAAACCTTGTGGACATAATTTTTACAATTGTGAACGGTTTATAATATCTCACTTGGTATTATATTTCGTCATTTTGTGAGTTAACATCATGAAATGAAACAGCATATATATGTCAACTCGATTTTAGAATAAAGATGACTTGAACAGTTGACAAGAAAACAGAAATACAAGCTCTATATACGTGTGTTATTTTGAGTTCTCGCTGATTCTCATTTCTTAGGTCCGACGATCGAAACCCCTGATCATTTCCTAATAAATCTGAAATAAAGAAAAGTAGAATAAAGTTATATTTTCATCTTGAATTTTGCATCTAAAATGATGGGAAACATAATGCATCATGATGAAGTGTGTTTTGATGGAGATGATTTGCCGCATGGAATGAAGTGTGGATGTGGATGTTTATGGTTTTATGACATTCCGTGTGATGAATATACTAACAGAGAAAAAAAGTCAAGAAAATCAATGCTACATTTCTTTCCACAATGCACGGTTTTAATGACTTTTTCTTTTTTCCCCCTAAGTGATGAAATGGATTAACGATGATGATTGGCCTTTGTGATAAATGAACTCAAGGCGATGATGTACGATTGGGTGTGTATGGTTATGATTGCATGATGGTTTTAATAATGGGCAATTCCATAAAATGATCAAGCTCTTTGTACATTCGACCCCCATTTTTCTAAAGTCTTACATCACTTAATATAATGGCCAAGTCATGGTCAGTTGACAGCGTTACAGACTGTCAAAAGAACCCAAAATCATAGAGATAGAAAATTTCATGAATATCCCAAATGTAGAGGGTTGAACGTACATTTTATGAAATTGCCCTTTAAAAAAAATGACATAGTGCGTGACGCGTGTTCGATGGTGGTTGACAATGATGATAAATAACGTAAGACTTATATGCATGTGGGTTGAGGGGGGGGAATAAATGAAATCCGCAATCATGATCGTTATGAAGTCGGAAGGAAACTCTATATGTGAAAAATAATTCTAATTGAAGAGATGAAAAATATGAATCAGAAGTCGAAATTATTAGAATTCGACAATGAATATCAAGGTTACAGCATGCATAAGATTTCAGTGAAACAATTCTTTACTGTCTTCATCAATATTCAATCATGAGCAAAGTGTTCGTGTCACATGAAATATCCCAATTTATTTCGTATATTATGATATTATGTTCAATTTGTCCACCAAGAATGAAAACAAAAACAGACAACAGATTTAATACATTTGATACTCTTTGCTGCAAGGCCGCAGGAGACAAACCATACTCCTGCACATTTTATATGTAATATCATAAGAAAAAGGCGAGTGGGGATCTGACATAATCGGCCTAATGAATATTGATGACGACGTGCAAATTATTTTCACAAAATATCAATAATCTTAAAAATTCAATAACTTATCAGATTTTCATGAGATTTCCAGCCCTTGCTTGGTGAATCTTACCCTATTTATTTAAAAATTATTTTTAGCCCTGTGTTCCCCTTTCGAACATTTTATTACGTCAAGTAAAGACTGAGATGAGGAAATTGATCTGGCGTG
This sequence comes from Lytechinus variegatus, assembly GCF_018143015.1. NCBI lineage: Eukaryota > Metazoa > Echinodermata > Echinoidea > Temnopleuroida > Toxopneustidae > Lytechinus > Lytechinus variegatus. The sequence continues at coordinate 2,915,467 of NC_054746.1, read as the reverse complement.
TGGTAACCATTTGCGGTGGAAGTAACAAAATTTAGTGGTCCACCTGAAATTTTGTGATGAAAACAGGTAAAACAAATTGACAAGCAAAAAAAAAGGTTATCAACAAAAATTTTAGGGGGGACCAGAAACATTTTAAGGGGGGTCACCCTGACTTTAGGGGGGAACGCAAGAAATAGAATTGACAAGCAGAAAAAAAAAATGATCAACTAAAACAGATTATCAACTAAAATTTAGGGGAAACCATCCACCTCAAATTAAGGGGAGAACCTGTCCCCCGCCGCCACCCCCCCCCCCCCCCCCCGCTTCGCCGCCTATGGTGGATAAGACATTACTATGACGTATTGCAATGTCATTCTGGTACGTCATATTAATGACTCATCACTCCATAGAGATGTATAGATGCATCACTCCATGCTGCACGTGGGTTGCCGCCGCACACACAATCACTGAATCAGGGAATCCCTGGTGGTACACAAAAACAATGGCAATTGCATAATATATCGCGGTACGGCACGGTGCACGTAAATCACATGTACATTCACACACCATTATTGTGTGCACATACATGTACTAAATGCAAGTCCGATGATTTATGCATTGCCATTATACGAGTACTAGTAATCTCTATTGTGACGTATCTGTGACCTTTCAACTAGAGCAGTGACCTAGACGTGTCCGTCTACGAACGCATTATTCATGAGCAGTTGTAAAGTTGCGTATTTGAAAGGCAAACTTGACAACCAAAGCGGTAATGAATGTATTGCGCGCCCTTTCAACTCCGCCCCTTCAATGCGGCGTACAGCAGCTCTGTGTGTGTTTTCGGTCAAGCAAAATGTGCCACTATCGGTGTGATATCGCTTGCGTTTTGATCTGAAAATATGCCAAACTTTAGAAGTAAATATCTCTGGATTTAAATGCTTGTGAGTTATGAAACTTGATTTACATGTTATTTAAGATATTCTCTTCACTTTCTGCTACGTGACAGTGATTAAATTCACAAAATAGGTGATTTCTGAAAAACGTCCAGACACCCTACATTGAGTCCCCTGTACAGATCGCGCTAGAACTTCGGTCTCTGTATTTGGTGAGTGAAGCCAACGAAGTTCAGCTGAACAACCAACAAAACAGAGACCGAAGCTTTTGGCCTAGTGTGACCTTAAATTATTTGCGCGTTACCTAACTTTGCGCACGGTCGAATATCTGAAAATCTAATTAATATTTTGAAAAACTGATATCACCAACAGAAAGAGCAACTGAAAATTAACCAGTAAACGTTTGGACTAGTAAATAATTGGCAAAACATCGGCAAATTTTGTTACCTTTTTTTTTTGGCTTTTGCGTCCGCTCCGAGAAAATCCGACCATCTCGACAATCATCAAGAAATCACCAGTTTGCATGCAGAGATCTCCAAATAAGTAATAAAATATGATACCAACTGAATTTATGGTATTTTATGATCCTCCATGTGATATAATTATCTTACCTTTGTATGCTTGATTTCTTTTCTAAAGCCTTGCAAAACAATCTTGTGCAAATTAAGGTCACACCTTTTTATGACATTTTTTCAGCCGAGCGCACTAGTCGATCGCCATTTTGAATTTTGAGCTCGCGATTCCAGCGAAACCCTTGACCTGCTTTATAATTCTGTCAAGCGAATTTAATTTTAGGATCTTGCCTTCTATTGGAATTTATGATTTTGATTAATTTTGTTATGAACTGTGAGAAATTTTTGTTTTGAAAATCAACTTCATGATATTTATGGCATTATACTTATGGCATTATGCTCATGCATGGGATTAGTACTAGTCACTGCATTGGCACAGCAAAGGACAAATAGCACAGATAGCGATTTATCCAAGCTAGGAAGACAACGTACAGTATAGCCTGGAGGCGTTCTGGGGTAAAAATCATAGTACTATTCGTACCTTTACCCCCTAACGCCTGGCGCTTGGCCCTATAGGGCCGCACGTAGCCAAGGAAAATGCAACTATACAAATGCACCAAACTGCGCCTTATAATTTGAATCTGACGTTAGCACTTCTGTACATGGGTAAAAATATCGGTTAGCAACGATTGGTTACTATAAGATTTACTGAAATTGAAAGAAATGGCAGAAATGGGATGAAGAAATAAAAGTAGAAGAGAGTTTACTCACATTTGTTGTCTTCGCCATCTTGGATCCATTGTTAATGCAACCTAGTTACGTGACGCTTATAGAGGGCGGCAAAATCAAGTGCTAAAATGTCCCGCTTCAACCACTGAACTAGGGGGGTGTTTCATCAATATTGTCACGCGACAACTGTCAGTCGCGCGACAATATTGATGAAACACCCCCCTAGTTCAGTGGTTGAAGCGGGACATTTTAGCACTTGATTTTGCCGCCCTCTATAAGCGTCACGTAACTAGGTTGCATTAACAATGGATCCAAGATGGCGAAGACAACAAATGTGAGTAAACTCTCTTCTACTTTTATTTCTTCATCCCATTTCTGCCATTTCTTTCAATTTCAGTAAATCTTACACATAGAACTTTCCCCATAGACACACAGTAGACGGAATCCCTGCACGCTGATTGGCTGATCGCGCGACCCTCTTCCCTTCCTCGCCCAGCGCTGTGTGTGAGAATCTTTACACCACGCGATCTGCTCACTCACGGAGCACAACACTCTGTCGGGTAAAGATGCCAGCGTGTAGATTTCGGGCGCATTTTCGGATGATATCGGCACTTCGGCAGGCAGTGTCCGAAGTCTAAAGATAAACATGTGGTTTTCATCGGGTTACGCAATGCTGAAGGCCGCTTGCATAAATTGTATTTGCGTTGAGTACAGTGCACAGCGTATCTATAATGTACATGTATACTTGTCTGTACTGAATTCTGCGTTGCCCCAGCGATAAGTGAATTTCCTGGTAGACTGCCTTATGATTAGATGCTCGGCGCAGACTTCATACATGTATATTAATGTCATATAAATTAACTTTGTTTTTTTAATAGAATAATTAGATGTTCAAAAAAGAGTGTACATGTATATTTGAACCTTGAAAGGCAGTACATTTTAACTGTTGGAGCATATAATTTATATTTTCTGTGTGCAAACGAGAGTTCATGTACTTGTGACATATTGTCTGGAGTGTGGGAGTGCGTCTAGACTAGCATGAGCTGAATCTACCCAGTTGTATGTCTGGACAGGTTGTGTGTCCGGACGATCAATTTTAGAAAGTCATTTGGAGAAATAATACAAGCAAAGTTTCATCAAGTTTTACTTCAAGATATAAGGAAATACTATCGAGAACTAGATGATTACAACCATTGAATTCATACTTTTAGTGTAATGCAAAGACAAAAAAGAATGCTTCAAAAATATAGTGTCCGGACGCCTGACCCCCCCCATCCTGCAACTACGAGAGTGAGAACGAATATGACGTGATTGTATTCTGTGTTATAATTTTCATATTCCCTTTGACTCGATTGTTTGTTTATAATTCAATTATTTTTCATTAACTATTTGACATTTTTTTTTGGTGGACAATATCATTATAAGAGTTTGAGTATATTCATTTATCTTTGTATTATGCACTTCTACTCGTGCTAGAGTATTCCATCAATTTTTAGACATGATCTTAGAAATCAATTTTAACAGAAAATCTAAAATTTATTTTACAGGAGATTTCAAAGTGATTGTTTTCAGAAAGGTGTTTTAATATACATGTACGATCTAAAATGGGATTATTTCAAATTCACAATAGTCATATAAAATATATTTTCTATATTAAAAAATCATTTCTATTGTCAATATATTGATGAAACACATGTAATAACAATGATAACTGAAATGTTTTTAACATTGTTCAAGCTAGTATTGTTCTATTGAACAATGCAATATGAATATTGTGCATTTAACATTTTCTTTATTTCGTTCGTGTTCATGAAAATATTGTACTTTTGCACTTTATTGGAAAATGAAATACTCTCCCTCCCCATACCCTCTCCCCCAATTCCCTCAGTCCTAAACGTGATTATCATTTAATACCAATATAGGGTTTTGGTATTGTTTTTTCCTCACTTCGATGTGCTGAAAAAAAAAAGAAATTCCCCCCAAAAAGAAAGGGGTAGACTCCGATGATCCTGGTCTAATCATGGACTCATTATCTGGATACCGATGGTAATGTAATTTTCTTACCCATTTTGAAACATGTTGCACAATGGAATGTTTATATTAGATGACAAGAATATCTGACCTCTATATCAAAGTGCAAAAACTGTTTTATGTCAAAGCTTTCAGGCTTGTCATAGCCACGGCAATGGTGACATTTCATGGAATAATTGTGAATATATTTATTATGTCGTCGATACCTAACAATGTAACACGATATCATTAATACATGGGTATGTGACCGTATGTTATGTATGGTGATTGGGAAATCTACCTGGATCGGGAGGGGTACGTGATTCAATAAATTCCAATAGAAGTTCACATTCAACAGTCTGAAAAGACTTCATGAAGAATATTTCTGATGGAATTGAACAATTAATCGAAAGTTACATTTAATTGGTTTGTCTGTTTCATCCCTAGAGATCTACACGAGTTGATACTATTTTTATTTGAATATCGTCTCGATTAATTGTTCAATTTCAATTGTCTTTATATATTTTATATCTGAATAACACTTAAAAAATAGTCATCTTAATCACAACGACATCGGCCTAATTTGTAAGAGTGCCTATTTATGAAATGATAGTTGGAATGTGAACGAGAACACTCGGCCCTAAAGCCGATGGCACGTGATCGAATTGTATTGCTTGAAAATGGTGTTTCCCGAATTCCCGTCATTGGGTGAAATCCTCTTCTGTAACTTTAAAACTGCACTTCTATGGAAATTTACTGAATCACTCACCTCTCCCCACCCATGATACAAGAAAACCGAAATCCCCTTAATTTTGGTTGAAACCCTTTTCCATTTTTTTGTTTGTCAAAATTCCCAAATCGCCCAAATTAAGATGTAAAGATTAATCAACCATCGTCGTAATCAGCAGTGACAACATTCGCTTCGAATACCCCCCCCCCTCCCAACACTGATCTCAATTCTCAACATCCCCTCTTCATAACCCCTTCGTCTAATGCTCGATCGCTCTTTGCGACCATCCCCCCCCCCTCCCCTTTCTCTCTCGTGCATTACACGCTGATGCAGACTGCAGAGTATATAGCAACAGTAACTCCATATGAGTGTGGTATATTAAAAAAGAATTAGGCCTTTCGAACTACTTCCTAACATTTAGAATCGTCTTTAAAAAATCGTGAGGTAAATGTAAGCATTTTGAAAACCTTCGAGATCATGGGTGAACAAACAATAAAAATCACTGGCGGATCCGGGGCGGGGTCACAGCCGGCCCGTGCGCCCCCCTCCACCATTGAGAGGCACAAGTAAAATTTGTAATGTAAAATGTTGTTGAAACAGAAGCGTGCCCCCCCCCTAGAAAATGAAGACTAAAATCCTCTCAATTATTTTGGGTTGAATTTTTTACTTTTTTTGCTTGTAAAATTTTCCACGGGTAAACGTGCCCCCTCCTTTAAAAAAAATCCTGGATCCGCCCCTGATACAAATGAAAATACTGATAATTCATGTTGAAAATGAAATAATTGGATACGAATTATAAACTTTAACAGACAGCTATTAATTATGAAAGTTATAATTTATCCGAAAATTAAAAATATTCAATTTATACGGAGAGGTTTGGGACCCCGTCTAATGAATGCAGATGTCCATTAATTATTTGGAAGCCTCAGAACAATTAATCTTAGGATTTCACGGACGGGACCAAGGGGCTATGGTCCTTATATATCGGTCACATTTGCTCTACGGCGGCCGTACGGCGAGTCGAAAACAGTCGGTTTAATATTGTTTTTGTACCAGCTACATTTGTGGTTTGTACATGTATAAAAATGAATAATAATGTTGTTTTCGACTCGACGTGCGGCAAAAATATGACCGAGGTACAAGTCTGTCAAAGACGTGAAAAACAATGGTTGACAGAACCAAAGCACGCATTCGGAAAATTAATTCACAATATCAAAAGATGTAGAAAGTATGTGGTAAATTTATTGATCAATATGTGAATAAATCTGGCTTTAAGTAACTTTGTTGGACTTCATATCGATCTTTTCCAGTTTTCCATTAAAAGATGTTCTACAAATTTTGATGCACGGGCTTAATTAGTGTAGTATTCACATTTGCTCTACGCCGGTTGTACGGTGAGTTGAAAACAGCCGTTGCCGTTTTATTCATTTTTATTCAAACCATGTATAAACAGATAAAAAAAGTATTTCTAAACTGCTGTTTTCGACTTGCCGTAAGGCCGCGGTAGGGGAAATGTGACTGGGGTATTATAATGACATAAAATAATATAGTTGTTGCAGTTGCAAATTGTTAAATCTTTATTAAAAGAAATCATGATATAGGGGTTGGCTTACACTTTACAGTTTGGCTTTAATTTATTATGATGATCTTCATTTTACTTACCATGATAGTTTTTAGTTATAACAGTGTTTTGCATGTATTCCGTGAAAAAGTGAATGTCCTTCAAGAATTCCATGTTTTTTATAATTCATACTGAACTGGAAACTCTTAGTAAAGGCAAATTTAATGCATAATAATTTATTGAATATATATATATATATATATATATATGTTCAAATAATTTAAACAATGCTGTATACTAAAACATTTAAAACAAGTGTTTAAAATCTGAAACAACCATGCTTTATTTATTGATAATTAAATATTATAGTTTAAACTTTGTTGTTTATAAAGTTCTTAAACACTTGTTTAAAATGTTTAAACTAATATTCAATTCACATATTAAACAACGTTGTTTGAATTATTTACAACAGTGAAACAACATATTAATTACAAATAAATCACAAGAATATTATGACTATACATAATAGTATTTTTACAGTGCATCATTGTTGACAGAAAATGGTTTTACTCTTCTCAGCATCATATTCATAATTTTTAAAGATTTTTTCTCTTCTACAATAGTAAGTAAAAATAAAGTTGAAAGATTATCTCATAAAATAAAATTGTTTCTATATCCGACGGTCTTGTTTTAGTGATCCCCAAATCCTTCACCTTCTTGAGTAGAATGTGATATGAACTTGTAGCTCTCAACCTTTGTCCTTTGGGTCTTGTGAACAACAGTGTTTCAACCAGTGTCAGTCAGTCATCTTCGGATTTATGCTGTAGATTATACAATGAAAATAGACCATAGTTTGAACTTTTGAGTTTGATTTATTGCTAATGACATAATTGGTCATTCAAAGATTTAAAAAAATAGATAAGAAAAAGAACAGAGCAGGAAAATATTTATGATTTTTGTAAAAAAAAATACTGAAGGTAACAAAATCAAAACCAATCTCCATCCATATCAATTTGGTACACTTCCACACTTCAGTGATTGTAAATTGCATTATTTTTTCAATTTAATTTCCACTATTTCTATAGGGTCTGTAATTGTTGATGTTAAATGTCAATTCCATTGATTTTCCCTGGCCTTACCGAAAAAAAACTAAAATCATTGTCCAGTTTAGAAGTTAGATCAGTATCACATCAGTATCAAAGTTCCAACAAATAAAATGCCCAAACTTATATTCCTAAAACATAAACACTACATTCGCCCTGAACAAAGAGAGAGCTTCCATTTCAGAGGCATACAAAACAACAGCTGCAGCTGCCACTCATATTACATTCACGCCCCAAGGCCGCATGGCCGAGCTCCACACACACATTCCACGGCCGTTCACGAACACCCGAGCGAAGCCCGATCGCAACGCACCGCTCCCATGCTTTATATACACCAAATGCGGACTAGCACTAACACCACCGCAAAGCAGTCCACAAAATCAACATCGGTGGAGACAGTTTTCACTATGTCGCTCTGTACATACACATGTCGCTCACATATACTTTGCACACATTGATACACAGTAAACAACGAACACAGTCATGCGATTTTCACTTCTCGACGGTAAATATCTTCAAAAATATGACTTACCAAATGACGAGAAGTCCGCAAAATATCATCAGATTTTCCGAGGTAATGTAGCTACACCGTACGAAGAAAATGAGATTTTCAACTCGAAATCTTGAAGGAAATATGTCGTGTTTAGTATGAGGTTGATCGGTGGTTCGCAGAGAATCTTCTCGCACTACATAGGTTTTGTATTATGGGAAAATATGCAAATGAGAGCCAAAACACCCAATGAGATCACAGCTCAAGATTTGTGAATGAAACATGACGTCACGCACTACGCTGGCGATCGAACGATCGTACTGCGCATGCGCGGGTTTCCTGTACAATTCTTCTTTGTGTCTTATAGTAACCAATCGTTGCTAACCGATATTTTTACCCATGTACAGAAGTGTTAACGTCAGATTCAAATTATAAGGCGCTGTTTGGTGCATTTGTATAGTTCCATTTTCCTTGGCTACGTGCGGCCCTATAGGGCCAAGCGCCAGGCGTTAGGGGGTAAAGGTACGAATAGTACTATGATTTTTACCCCAGAACGCCTCCAGGCTAGTACAGTACAAGATAGACCTGGAAACTTGACTGCAGACACAACTGTATTTTTCCAGTAGATGCGGTATAAAGGTATAAAGGTATAAAGATATTTTTTGAAATGTGCGCAAATTATGGTCACTCCATCATACAATCTGTGCTGTCAGGCACTTTACCCAGGCCGCGATTGCGCGGACAGAGCGCAAGACGCAGATTTTTGCATTGTAGTGAATGGCGAGCGTATGTCTAACACACACAGTTCGCTCCGCTCGGCACTTTGGCCGAGTGCTGGAGTTGCATTTGGCATTGCTTGAAAAGATAGAGTCAGCTTCTTCCTTTATTCCGCTGATTTTTATTGGTCAAAAATTCCTGCGGTTGCTTCGTATGTCTTCGGTAAACATCGGAAATATACAACGCAGAGTTTCACTTACCTTCATGCGAGGGAAGAACCTAATATTCAGGTATTTATTTTTCTTTGCTTGAAATTACCTTCTTGTGATCATCAGATCCTTTGTAAACTCAGTAATAAATTGCATATTTGAGAACATTTTGTTAAATTCTAATCAAATTTGGTCCATAGAGAGCCAGCGGATATGACCTTCAGTTTTGAGTGTTGTGAAGTGTTTGTGAATCTCACTTGGCCGATCAAGCAGGGTTGTTTTGAGCGTCTCCGAACAGCTGTGAGTGACATCATCCCCGCTGCTTCTTCTTTCCTTGGTTGGCAACCAGTCAGGATTGACTATTTTTGCCACAGCTTTTGTTCATTTTCAGTAGCTTATATATTTTTTTCCATTCCTTTTTTCCTTCTCTTTCTTTTAATTCTTTTTTTCTTTTTTTTCTTCCTTTTCTTTTCTGTTATTTTCTTTGTCTTCTTTTTTCTTTTTCATGCTATTTTTTTTCTTTTCTTTTTGTCTTCTCTTCTCTTTTCTTTCTTTTTTTTTCTTTCTTTTCTTTTTTTTCTTCTGTTTCCTTTGCTTTTCTTCTTATTTTTCTTTTTTTTTCTCTTTTTTTAAAATTCTTTTTATTTTTTCTTTTCTTTTCTCTTTTTTCCTTTTTTATCTTATTGCATTGTGCTTGAGATTAGTCTTGGTATTCAGACACGGTATGTTTCAGCCTTTGTATATTTTTTAAATTACGATTTGAGCTCTGTTAATTATGAAAATAAAATTGTTATTTTCAAAATAATTTTGTAGAATTCCTCCGAAATAAGTATTAAGAGCAAAACTGCAAGTGAACTTCAAGAATTTTGTTTGATAAGTGATTTTTTTGTTGGAATGCGTCTGAATGTCTAGAATATGGTATTGTTCACAAAAGTCATATTTTTGAATGGTACAGAAAGCTCCTTTCATGAATTTAATTTAGAAATAGGTTTGCAATCATGAGATGTGTTTCATGAATTTGATATCTGATTTATGGACCTTTATAATATTGATAAGTCATCAATAATGATTATTATAAAAATAATTATAATTATAAAAATAATCATAATTACAATTTAAGGCATTATAATTATTGAGACAATAATAACAATAATGTAAGTAATTATAATTGTAATAATTACTGAGACAGTAATATTGATAAGTCATCAATAATAATTATTATCATAAAATTATTTTGATTATAATTATAAAAATAATCGTAATTATAGTTAAAGGCCTATTGATTTTTGAGACACTAATAATTATTATTTCAATAACAAATATTATGAAATATTTATAACAATTATTACTATAATGATAGTAATTTAGATTGTAATAATTATTTAGAAAATAATATTAATGAAACAAAAATAATTATTATTATGATAATAGTCATAATAAAAATTGGAACAATAATGAAACGATGATGAGACAATAATAATATCAACAATTTTATTGAGACCACAATAACAATAATGAGATAATAGACAATTGAAATCAATCTGTTTTTTTTTTTCAAGAAATCCTAAGATTATTATTTTAATTCTCTTCTTTGATTACAAATTATATTCATTGAAAACTTAATTTCTAATGTTCAAGCAAAGAAAATCAATATCAAGTCATATTTACCCTATGAAAAAACCTACCACAGGGCAATTACCCCCGAAATAGGCTTAGGTTAGGTGTAGATTTTTGGATAGGGATACAGTGTAGTTGTCCGGGGGGGGGGTAATCGTCCAAGGGTAGTTGCCCTTGAACCAAAGACATCATATGCCAATATGTCAAATCAATCTGAGTACTTTAAGATAAATAAAAGGATTGTACAATTCCCCATATTAAAGCTATGTGTTATAAATGTGCCATGCCCAAAACAAAGAGAATAATAAGATTTCGCAATCTTCTTTTGTCCACAAAAAGCCCTGTTTTTTCATCACAAAGATGACAATAACTCGACTTCTAGATATCAGACTTTGAAAATTCAAACAGTTTTGTGAATCGTAGATATTGGGCCTCATTGTGAGCATATCAAATATGCTGGAACAGCCTTTCCTAATTTTCACCTGAAGTGCCTAGTGCTGTGACTACCTCGAGCGAAATTCGTGCAGGCTCCACTCCACTTCACTACCGCTACACTACACTCCACCTACCTGAACTTTGGGATGGTGAACTCCACACGTGACGACGAATCGACCATGATAGACTGTGTATAACGGATAGATCGCCTCCGCACAGTGATTCGGAGACCGCTGATACATGTAGTCTATTGCGCAGATCACGGCATCATGTCATGACTACGTGGTCGCCAAAATAATCCCTTCGGACTGCGTGCGGAAGTATCGATAGCGATAACGATATCCGGTCACGTTGTGTATGCGGGAAATGTTCTTGGTTCGTGATGGGATCGCTACGGTATTGATCGAAAATTATCGAAACTGCAATTTCATGCATATTCATGCGATGCTCCGAAACCCAGAAGCCATTTGACTTTGTGCATGTTGCGATAGACTCTACAAATTCCAACAAACACGATACCATATCGATGCTAATTCGTAAGATTTTGACGAACAAGCAGGGTTTTAATAAAAACTCTTTTTTATTGTAAATAACAAATAAAACATTTGTTATTGTTATATAACGTTTAAAATTGTTTTAAACTTTTTTCAACGAATGATGCAATTTTCTGTAAATCAGTTAAGCTATACTGTCTGATTTAAGCTCTTGATGTTTTAAATGCATTTTGGGAGTAAGTAAGAGAAGACTACAATTTTTGTTACTGAATTTCCAACACAAAAATTCATATTTCCCCCTAAAAAAACTAAATCATTGAAATTTTTGCCAACCCCCCCCCCACTAAAGTTGACATTTTATAAGCTTGTAATTCCTCATACATGTACATGTACATATACATGTAATCGGGGGTAATTTGAGTCTTGTCAAACTAAGGGGGGGGGGGGGGCGAGAAGAATTTGCACAATGGAAGAAAAGTTGAAAGCTTAGTTTCATTAAATCAAGAAATACTTTATTTCATTTGAATCAATTATGCCATTTTGAGTTAAATCTATAAACAAAGCCCTTGAACTGCTTATTTTTTTCGATTGAGGAATTTAGATCAAATGCATATAAGAAAAGAAATTCTGTATAAAAAGTTTTTTACTTCTTTTTTTTTGATGGAAATTATTGGCAATAATTAACAAAAGTACAAATAATGATACAGATTTTGGCGAGAATTTACAATTGGCATTATACATGAATCACGTTTTTTGAGTAATTTGGTGTCTGTCATGCTCTTGTCTTGTAATATGACTGCATACCTATGCATGCATTCTGAAATAGTCTTGAGTGATATGGCATGGACCTGTCATATTTATAGATTTATCATATGAAATTTTGAGGGGGCCATAGAGTTCCCCTAGGATTGTTATGGTTAAGGTTTGCTAGCTGATTATCTTATACTGTTTAAATTGGTTTTCTTCGTCTTTACAAAGCTCAAAGTTTCACCTGCTTTCGAGTGTACCTCAAGAGTACGATGTCAGTTTCACCATCAATTAATCCTCGCCTTCCCGCACAAAGGTCATTAGCTCCCTTGCACGTCACCTTCCCGCAGAAAGGCCGTTAGCGTGCAGTTAACAGTGCATTCTAATTGTATTAATGCAGGAAGGCGATGCGCGCACTGCTAACGGCCATTATGCGAGAAGGCATCGGTTTGTAAAATGTTATTATATTATGCTTGTGCAACCTTTCCATTTCATTCAAGTATTTCAGCTTATTTTGATTTAAATATCGGTAGTGTTTCCTTCCCTGTCCAAAAAGTTAGGACAACACTCAGATATGTTTGTTAAAATGAGAATATTCTTAATATGGATTGATCTACACAATTGGGATTGGGAAGAAAGGAACATGACAAAGCAATGGAGAAGGGGAGAATAAAGAGGGGAAGAGAAAAAGAGTGGTGTTGAGAAAAAATATTAATTAATTAGAAGAAAATAATACATCACTTCAGAAATAAAAGTATGAAATAAAATATTTATCCAAAATCACATCCATGCAAATTTACAGCACACAAGTCTATAGATGCAGTGTTTTAAAATGCATTTTAAAACACACCGTTTAAAATGTGCCAACCCTGAGGGCAAGCAAGAAGTAAACGAAATTCGCTTACCTGTGCGGTATTGGTGAGAAAATATATCTTCGGAGAATACCTGTTATAATTCATATAAAATAGGGGAAAGTGAAATTCTAGTTCAATTTTGGTACAAGAATTGCACACTTGTTTTGGTGGAATACTGTGTGGGGAAATGGAACACTTGCACTGTGCATGCTTACTATATTTTCATTCATAAATTGGCTCTCTGCAGTGGCTGGATGACGTCATGTAATAAGCAAAATGTACAGTCCGCTAGCGTTGAATGCTCCGCTCTCCGTTGTACACAATTTGTCGCTATGTGACAAAGGTGGGATGGAAATGTTATTTATTGTAAAAATTATTGAAAAAAAATATAATGGTTATCCTCAAAATTTGTGATTTTATTTTTGGGCCATTATCTGTTTCCTCACAAGTATTATTCACGGCCGATTTAAAAACATCGCATGCGATCGGTCGCAGGTCAATATAATGCTGTTTGACCTGCGACCGATTGTACCAGATGTAGATATGTGATACTGTGGTGACAATTAGCCTTGATATGAATAAAAACTTTCTCATGAAATGGTCAATGAAAATATTATTTGTCGGTACTGGTATGTAAGATATAGAGTTTTTAAATATTTTTTTTGGTAGGCCTGAGGGCGGCTTATTTTCAAAAAGGTTATCCCTTCAAAATAATGCATTTGGGAAATATTAGGGGCGATTTTGTCTTTCATGAAAGCAAATCACCTCTTGCGCTCATGTACATCTCATTTCCTACACTGATGCGTTTGTATTTTATTATGAAGTTATTTCATTTCTTCTTTCTCTATACATGTGCAGGTGCTGTACCTACAAGCATTCGTTCTGGTTATACTCATGGGGAAACTCTTCAAGAAAGTGTTCTTTGGCCAGCTCAGAGCTGCTGAGATGGAGGTATGGAGTTGTAATTCCAAGTATTTTTTATTTCATTTCTTGAAGGGATGGAGTGAGTTTGATTAATGTGTTTTTTCCTGTCATTGTATATTTCCTTTTGCGTTGTGGATTGTGGATTGCATGTATTTGGAAGGATGTTTAACCCCATTAGTTAAAGAGTTTTAAGATGTTAAACATGTTGGAGTTGCTGGTGTGAAGAATCAAGATTTCAACTCGGTTGTCCTTGTTCTTATGAGTTTTGAGGAAGCCAGATATGGCATATTGTGCAAAATTTATCATAAGTTTCAAGCGAGTGAACAACGATCCTATTTTGTGATAGAGTTTACATAATATTCAGAAAATTATATCATATTTCTCCCTTCTCTCTTTCCTTTTTCTCTTTTTTTTCTTGGTCATGCAAATGACCCATCTGTACGTTCTCCACTGATCCTGAATCTTAAATTAATTAAGATTGTGGCATTTGGCTATGTTCATATTATAAATAGTAATTATAAAATACCTGTGATTCAAGTAAGTTATGTGCTCTAATTAGATTATGAGCTTTCATTTCATTCATGAGTCTTTTTTTTTTGCTCTGTTTGAGTCAAAGATGCAAAATCTATCTTAAGTAACCTAAAAGGTTTAATCAATTAATCAAGGGCTTCTAATTTACACAATTGATTGGAAATCCTTTATTTATAATATTCAATATTTCATTTTTCAGCATCTAATAGAAAGATCATGGTACGCTGTGACAGAAACCTGCCTGGCATTCACCGTGTTCAGGGATGACTTCGGTCCTCGGTTCGTGGCCATGTTCACACTGCTTCTCTTCATCAAATGTTTCCATTGGCTGGCAGAGGATAGAGTCGATTATGTAAGTGAATGTCATCCTAGAGGTGCCGGTTCTCATCGAGACTTCTAATTTCCCTATACAGTGTGTCTCTAAAAAAAGTAAACCCAACTTCAACAGCAAATTTTCAGAAAACTATAAAATATTTACACATTTTTTTTTCATGGTTAGATAGTCCAATAAGACCCCTGTTACATCTGAAATTTTCCTACCCGAGACTCGGCCGAGTCCACTTGCAACCTTGACTAGATTATTGGTGGATTAGCTTCGCGAACGGACCGAAATGTGGTCTGTTTACATCACAGCGTTCATTCCCTCCCCAATCGGTATGGTTTCGAGTGGTATCCGATTGCTGACACCAATAAAGGGTGCTCTCAATCTAGGCTCTGAATAATTTGCGCGCGCTAATTGCAGTTGTTCACATTTCGTTATTATGGAAGAATGTTGATGATCCCAGCAGTCGTTGAATATTTGATCGACTTGAAAAGGATACTTTTAAAATGCTTCATTCTTTCCACTCAAATCAAATACTTTATAAATCACAATCCACATCCACACGGGGCTGGGGATGGGAGGGGATAGCGCGCGCTATAACGTAATTTAACAGCTGGCGAACGGACCGAGATAGGTTCGAAAACTTGTGTGTGTTTACATCTACGAATCGGTGGACCGGGGCCGGCCCGATACCTACCCGAGACTACCTCTGGATGTGGTCTCGGGTAGGTTCGCTAAAAGGTGGCCCGAGGTAGGTTTGGGATGTTTACATCTGATTTCTTTCTGACCCGAGGTAGGCCCTGGGCCGGCCCGAGGTAGGGAATCTCTCAGATGTAACAGGGGTCTAAGTCCTCTGTCCAATTATATCACTGAGGTTATCTAACTCTCATGCATGACTGAGCATGATTCAACTTATTTGAAGTTGGGTTTACTTTTTTAGAGACACGCTGTAGATCAGGGTGAATATTTAAAGTATTCTGCTCCTGTATTTAACCATCTTTGGTACTCAATTGCCCTTTTTAGCTAAGTATTTTGCTTATATCTCGGTCCCTACCTGGCTTACGCTTGGCTAGCGTGCACTGTACACATGTGCAGTCAACCATTCTGCGCACAGGTGGCTAGTAGATACAAATTTGCGTCATTTGACTTAGACTTTATGATGTCACAATTGTTATTAGTGTGTATTTTATTTGACTTTGAATTACCTGGAAGTGATATGAGTACAAGTATAAATATTTTGCTTAGTCAAATAAAATGCTATGTAAAATACTGTATTCTGCGTATCAATACTTCAAAGTGAATACCAGCCTTTACTTTCAAATCTGCTAAGTTGCAAAAACAGAGACATGAAAATTGTAAATAATTTTTTTTTAATGGGGTGAAATTGGCTACATAAGCTAATATTTTCCTAAAATGAAGTGTTACATTTGATTTGGGAATATTCTCAAATTATAAAACTTCTGGAGAAAATTAATAATGAGCAAATTTATCCCTTTGTAAATTTTCGTGTAAGGCCAAGGGAAATGTGAATAATAGGGTTGTAAATAGATTTTCCCTTTAGTGCAATTTTTGTCATTCATATGGGGTGTTGCAAGAAACTTGCAATCAATTGCAAGTCTACTTTTGGTCCTTAAATCAATCATATGTCTTGCAGTTAATTGCAAATTAGTGACTGATTGCTAATTTGCTCCTTGAAACAAGAAGTTTAATATGATTTGCTATAATGTATGTTGATCTACATGTAATGGCTGAACTTCGCAAGCGAAGATTAGGAAGATTTACATGACTTTTTGTGACTATAAAGTCCAATTTTGGAGAGACACACTCTCCCACATCTTGGACATGGATGGACTTGCTCATGGGGGGCAGCGTCCTGAGTGGAAATACGGGCCTTCCGCCTTCTGTGTCCTTCCTCTAAAGCTGCACGACGTCCTGCTTCAAAGGAAGCAGTTGCCTTCTTGGTGCGTTGCCTCCATGCATTTCGATTCACTGCATGCGCTTCCCACATATCATGGCTGATGTTACACAAGGACAGGTTGCACTTTAGAGAGTCTTTGTAGCGTTTACGAGGTGCACCTCTCTTCCGCTTGCCGGAGCAAAGTTCACCAAAGAGCAAAATCTTGGGAAGGCGGTTTTCCTCCATTCTGTAGACATGCCCAGCCCAACGCAGCTGCAATTGTATGAAGATGGCTTCGATACTTGGCAAGCCTGCTCTTTTGAGAACCTCAACGTTTGTCACATGGTCTTGCCAGCGAATCCTGAAGATGCTTCGGAGACATTGTTGGTGGAAACGCTCTAGGAGGCGTATGTGACGGCGGTACAAAGTCCAGGACTCTGCCCCGTACAGGAGTGTTGAGATGACAACAGCTCTATAGACGCTCAATTTAGACTCTGTTTTAAGGTGATGATTGTTCCAGACTCTCCTTCGTAGTCTGCCAAAAGCACTGTTTGCTTTCGAGAGTCTATTGTCAATTTCCTTGTCAAGTCTAGCATCATTTGAAATAGTACTTCCCAGGTACGTAAAGTGCTTGACAGCATTTAGCTCTGAACCCTCAATGAATATGACCAGAGGAGAGTATTCCGCTTGAGGTGCAGGTTGGAACAATACCTCAGTCTTTTTCATGCTGATAGATAGGCCAAATAACTGAGCTGATTCCGAGAAGCATGTAGTGATGCGTTGTAAATCCTGCTGGCTGTGTGCTACTAGAGCACAGTCATCTGCAAAAAGCAGTTCACGTACAAGATATTCCCGAGTTTTGGTGTGAGCCTTAAAGCGTCTAAGGTTGAAGAGTCCTCCATCTGCACGGAAACGGATGTATACTCCCTCATGTATATTTCTCATGGCCTGCTCCAGCATCACACCAAAGAAAATTGAGAAGAGGGTTGGAGCCAAGACACAACCCTGCTTCACTCCTGTGGATATCACAAAAGAATTAGACAGGTCACTCTTGTACCTCACTTACCCACGTTGTCCCACATGCAGCTGCTTCACTGTGGATATGAATCTGGGTGGACAACCTAGTTTCTCCAGAATCTTCCACATCCCTTCTCTGCTCACAGAATCAAAGGCCTTAGTGAGGTCAACGAAAGTTACGTATAGGCCTTTGTTTTGTTCGATGCATTTCTCTTGTAGTTGTCTCAGAACAAATATCATATCTGTGGTACTCCTGTTTGCCCTAAACCCACACTGACTCTCTGGAAGATTTGGCTCTGCAATGGTGGGCTGAAGCCTATTCAGCAGAATCCTGGCTAAAACCTTCCCAGCGATGGATAAGAGGGTGATACCACGATAGTTGGAACAATCTGCCTTTTCGCCCTTATTTTTGTAAAGGGTGGTGATTACAGCATCCCTTAAGTCACTAGGAATCTTGCCTTGCTCCCAGCAGACCCTGAAAAGTTCATGGAGTTTGGAGTGGAGAGCAGGGCCACCATACTTCAGGGCTTCTGGAGGGATTCCATCAACTCCAGGGGCTTTGTTACACTTCATTTGGTTGATAGCCTTCTCAACCTCTTGTAAAGATGGGTACCTATCAAGTTCTTCTTGGAGAGGCTGCTGAGTGATGTTACTTATGGCATCTGCCGACACTTGCCTGTTGGCATTGAAAAGTGATTCAAAGTGTTCTGACCAACGATTGAGGATGGACTCCTTGTCTGTACATAAAGATTTTCCATCAGCGCTTCTTAAGGGACATTGCACGTGAAAAGTTGGTCCGTAAACTGATTTAAGTGCTTCATAGAAGTTTCTTGTGTCACCGTTGTCGGCGTAGAGTTGAATTCTCTTGGCAGTTTCTTTCCACCAATTATTTCGGATATTACGGAGCTTGCGCTGGACCAAGCTACAAACTTGACGATACGCCGCTTTCTTTCTGTCGCATGAAGGATCGGCCAGGTGGGATTGAAAAGCTGATCTCTTCTTAGCTAACAAATTGGAAATTTCCTCATCATTCTCATCAAACCAGTCTTTACTTCTTTTGGGGCAAGGTCCCAAGACTTCATTGGAAGTGTGAAGGACTGCCTTTTTCATCTGTTCCCACATCTGTTCAGGATCGTTGTTGAGGCTTGGATCGCATTCTCCAAGATAATCTTGTAGTGCTTCTTGATATTTTTCTCTATGCATTGGTGATTGAAGCTTATTGACGTCGAGCTTATGTGATGGAACAACACCTGTTCTCTTTCTGGGCTTGGGCTTCAGGTGGAACCTCACTTTGCTGCGAACAAGTCTGTGGTCTGTATTGCAGTCAGCACTGCGCATGACTCTGGTATGTAGGATATCCTTCACATCACGTTGTCTTACAAGGATGAAATCGATCATGTGCCAATGCTTAGAACGCGGATGCATCCATGTAGTCTTGTAACGATCCTTCTGCTGGAAGAGGGTATTTGTCACAGTCAGTTGCTTTTCTGCACAGAGTTCTAGCATCAGGCGGCCATTGTCATTGCATTTGCCGACACCATGTCTTCCCAAGATTCCCTTCCAGGTTTGATAGTCCTTGCCAACTCTGGCATTGAAGTCACCTAAGATCACGAGCTTATCCTTTGGTGGAGTACGCTCAATGATAAGCCGGAGGTCTGCATAGAAGTTGTCTTTGTCTGATGGATCGGCATCGAGGGTTGGAGCATAAGCACTCACAATGGTTGCATGTTCCTGCCCGAGCAGAGGCAGACGTAAAGACATGATGCGTTCAGAGTGGCCAACTGGCAAACTTGAAAGGTTAGAGGCGATAGAGTTCTTGATCATTAAGCCAACGCCATGAATTCGACGACTGCCTGACGGTCTGCCAGACCAGTATAGTGTATAGCCAGCATTTTGTTCAATTAAGCTACCTTGCTCGAGGAGGCGAACCTCACTAAGGGCTGCTATGTCTACATCAAGTCTACGAAGTTCATGGGCTAGGAGTGCAGATCTTCGTTGTGGGCGATTAGAAGCATTGTTGTCTAGTAAGGTCCTAACATTCCAACAAGCAAGATTCATGTTCTTCATTTTAGAGTCTGTTGATAACTTTTTTGCTCTCATTTGATTTCGACCACAAGGTAAGATGCCCGTTGGCCGTGGTAAACCAACTGGGTATATTGGAGATGAGCATTTCTTTAGGCCACCTTTTCTAGGCCCCTCTCCGGATTGGAGCAAGCAGAGCTTTCCCTAAACAGGGCTGCTTGGTCACATAGGGTGTGCCGGGTGATGTTGTCATCTCCGGGTCAACATCGAGACGACCAATATCCTATGCCGCCTGCATGTAAGATTGGAACTGCGGCTGCCAGCGTCATCTTACACCTGCCGGATTCGCCCCTTTCTCATCGCTGCAGGACTTCTTGGTTGCAGTAAGCTGAGTCTTCCTGCCTGCGCACTGAAGTTTTAAGGTGGAGTACAGGATGCGCAGCCTGGCCCCACCCTTTAAATCTAGAGTTCATCTGAATTGGTCTAGTGTCCTAGAACAGCAACAGCGAAATCTCCAGACCGTAGCCTCTCCTAACAAATTAGGTGACCCCAAAGGCAGTGGGGTATCCGTAACCCTGGATAAGGGGCCCATACCAGGTACTGTCAGCCGGAGCCAGCTGAGCCCGGGACTCGTGTCAGGCAGGGTCGTCACGCCCTGAAGTAGTGGGCAAAGCCCACTACCCACTACCCATGATCTACATGTATCAGTTATGAAATTGCAACAGAATATTTGCAATTTATTACAAATATTTTCTGGCAACACCCCCATAGTCTTCCTATATTGTACAAAAGAAAATGAGATTGATATTTCTGTATGCTTTGTATGATTTCATATTCACAGATGGAGAGGAGTCCAGTCATCTCCTGGGTGTTCCATATGAGAGTTATTAGTAAGTTGCTTTGTTTCAGTCTGTACATGTTTCATAATTTTCATACAGGTTAATTTGCATATTAATGTCAAATCTACTAGAACCACAGAAATATATTTGACCTAGGAAAAATTTTACTTCAAAGAGGTATAAAAGAAAAACACATATCTTCAAGGTTTGACTTGAGCGATGAATTAGCTTTCTGGGAAGGTCAGCTTATTTATGTTTACTTGTATATTTTATGTTCATTGTTTGGTTTAGTTACGTAAAGCTTATGTTGTAAATGAGAGTCTGAAGTTACGATAAACAGATTGCATCAGATTACCGATATTAGCCCCCCTTTTAACCCTTTTTTACACCAGGCATCAATCTAATATTTTTGTTTGTAGTTTTTGTAAAGAGGCATTTAGACTGTAGCTTTTAGAAATAAGATTGTTCATTTGCAGAGTTTAGAATGCCCCAGATTCTACTGTCATTTCACTGCAAACATAATCTTGCCTCACAAAGGCCAGAGCATTGTATCATTTGTCATTCTTCTGAATGTGTATCAGAATTTTTCTGAATCTGTATGTAAAAATTTGAACAAAGAATCCCCCCAATTTTTGAAAATTTGGGAATTATATTTACATTTTATGTATAATTTTTTTTATACATGTACTTCTTTCATACTGTTTTTATTGCAAAATCTTAGGGGAGGCATGGGAGTGATTATTTTTTACTCTGCTTCATCATCAAATGTTTGATTTCAAAGATTTTTGCAAGACCGACTGTATACTAATCATGAACCAAATTGTTATTTTGAACAGCCCTTCTTGTGGTCCTTGGCTGCTTTGACTTGGTGTTTATCAACTGTGCGTATCATAGTACTTTAACCAAGGGAGCTTCCGTTCAACTTGTCTTCGGGTTTGAGGTATGTATCTTAAGAGCAAGTTCGGAAATGAGTTATATGGAAGGGGCTATTTTTTTCCATTTTGGTGTTATGTAGTATGTATTTAACTTCCTTTTATCCTTTCAGTCATTCACCTTCACTTGTTTACAAACACCCCCAATATCATCCAAGAATCCCAAAACCCCCAATACCATTTAATTCCTAAACCTTGAAAATTAAGACCAACCCTCAGTGACATCAGCTGACTTCAAGAAACATAAGTTCTAAGAAGTATGACTCACACTTCCAGCCCCAGTCACTTGCACAGAGCATCACCACACCCCTTATACCACAGAAAGTTTGATAGACAGTTACCTGTAGACCAATTAGATCAAGTTTAGAGATCATTCCCACCTTAAATTGTTACACCCCCAAAACTAATGATATAAATAAGACTCCTTGATTATTAAAAAGATATAGAATACGAGACCCACACTCATCCAGATAGACTGACTGACTTCAAGACTTAGACGTCCATCAAATATTATCTGAACTTCACAATCTCATTTTTACACTTTCTCATTTTCATTGTCTCTTGTTATATCCGAATCTTCATGTACTGTAACTGTTGATGAAATACCCAGTGATCTGAACTGTATAACTTTCTCCAAAGTTTCTTCATTACGCTTCCCTTCTAAATTATAATTACCGATCCCAACAAGACATTGGGGCAGTTGTGAACATTTTGAAGGCTGTTGCTTTCATTTAATTTCAAGGGCTGCTTTTTTGTGCAATAAGCAATTATGTTGTTATAGCATTCATCATTCTGCTTTAATAATGTACTGTTTATATGAAATTGATTTTCCAAACTTTTTAGAATATTTGTTGTGCCAGATCTTGGGATGACTTGTGAAAATTCAAATTGCTGTGTGCTGAATAAATTCTCTATTGATATCACTTTCCTGTTTGAATATTTATCACTACAATTTTGACTGCTAGCAGGCTAATACTGTAGAGGTCTATTTAATAATAATAATATATGTGATTTGTAATGCGCCAAATCCACTCAGCAGAATGCCCAAGGCGCAGTGAAAGAAGAAAGAATGAACAAAAGAGAACAGTTACAAATATAATAGTAATAGATCCAGGAACAATTAAGAGTAAGAGGCATTGAATAGACGGGTCTTAAGGTAACGTTTAAAAGTTTTAATGGACGTGCATTCATGGATTGTCAGGGGAAGACCATTCCATAGAACAGGGCCAGCATGCGCAAAAGCCCAAGCCCCCCATGTCTTAACAGATTTAGGAATAACTAGGAGTAATAGGAATAATAAATAATTTACTGAAATTGTTGCATTTCACTACTGCCAAAATCCAGGGAAAATAAAACAATTTCTTCAGAATGGTTTCTAGTATAAACAAAAAGTTTTTTTTTTCTCTCTCATTTTTCTTTCATTGTGCCTTCATATTGACTAATTGACTTTCTGTATCAATGTTTCTTTTTTTCTTTCAGTATGCAATCTAATTGACTGTCTATGTTGGTTTTCTTTCTTTATACTTTCAGTATGCGATCTTATTGACTGTGTTAATCAATGTGTTCTTCAAGTATGTATTGCACACCATTGATCTTCAGAGTGAGAATCCGTGGGAAAACAAAGCTGTGTACATGCTTTACACTGACCTCATTATGGGTAAGAACTAATGCATTTCATACACTCAGGATAAATTCTCTCTGGTATATTTCATGTGTTACCTGCTATGAAGGAATGCTAATTCCTGTAATCTACAATACAAAAATATATAGGGTGCTTGTAAATTACATTTTGTTATGTGACTTCACCTAGGAATAAGATATATATTTTTCATTTCATTAATTAGTTTGGACTCTAAGATTCTTCCCTTTGTTTATTTGAAATTTTGAATCATTATTTAGTCATAAACAACTTCAGATCCAATTTTGATTCGCTGTTAGGATTTGTCCACCTTAAACCAAGTTGATTGTATATTTTTTGAGGCAAACACAAATTAAACAAATAAAATTAGATCAAATTATTAACCAACTCTCACAATGGTACAGTCAATCCAGTTTCAGTGTAATTTATGTATTATGAGACTCATGAGTGAATATAAATATCAACTTGTAGGATGAAACACCCTCAAAGACCAGAGGCTTGAAATTTAGGGTTATTCATAGCAAATAAAGGACAACATAGTGATGCAATTAGTATAGCAATTACAACTTAGGTAATGATACAAAAATAAATCACAATACATGAACTAAACAATTAAAAAATATATATCATGAAAACATTTTATGTATTGATATGTATTGATTACACTGCTGATTTTTGTTCATTTTGTCATTGTTTCCCTGGTTTTCTGTTTCTCTTGATTAGGTTTTATCAAAGTGTTTCTTTACACAGCGTTTGTGGCCATCATGATCAAGATTCATACATTCCCTCTGTTTGCCACCAGGCCTATGTACTTAGCCATGAGGTAAGTAACACCTCCATGGTTCTATTTTTGTTTCCATGGCAATTTTTCTTTATGAAAAACATGCACATTCTGCAAAAAAACATCATTTACCCCCCTCATCAATAATGATGACGATGATGATGGTGATGGTGTTGATGATGATGATGATGAAGATGATGATGAAGATGAAAATAATGAGGATGATGGTGATGGTGATGATGATGGTGATGATGATGATGATGAAGATAATGATGATGATGATGATGATGGTGATGATGAAGATGATCAAGATCATGATGAAGATAATTTGAATAATATAAATCATAATGATTAGAAGACGAATAATCGATGAATAACAATTACAAAGTGAACTAATAAATGAATAAAACAAATATAAGTGGCGATAATGATAAGCAGTATATAATAAATTAATTTATATGAAAATAAGTGAATAAATAAGATGAAATGAAATTCAAATAGAATATATAAAAGGAATGAAAAAGAAAATGAAATAAATGAAAATTGTTGTTGTTGAGATATGCTAATCCCGAGCCATTTAATTCATGTACACACATATCACTATCAGTGGTGATATCAGAATTTCTTTTTTTTCTCTCTATTTCTAACTTAAATTGCTTTTCAGTTTTGATTTGAAAATATTATAGGTTTCAATTAGAAGTAGGATATCCATGAAAGTGACTTAGATTCATATTAATATCTGTTCTCATCATTTGTTTAATAACCAGCACACTGAATGATTAAAAATGAGAAGGCAATTTGCAGCACTGATTTGCCAATTTGCTTAATTTACATGAATGGTTATACTAATGAAAATTACATTGTAATATGTGGAATTTAAAGTCATTTCGATATATTTTTTTTGTGTTATAATTTAGGTCTTTCAAGAAAGCTGTACACGATGTCATTATGTCTAGAAGAGCCATCCGTAATGTAAAATGAGAAGGCAATTTGCAGTATTGATTTGCCCATTTGCTTAATTTTCATTAATGGTCATACTAATGAAAATTGCATTGTATTATTTGAAATTTTAAAGTCATTTTGATATATTTTTTTCTGATATAATTTAGGTCTTTCAAGAAAGCTGTACATGATGTCATTATGTCTAGAAGAGCCATCCGTAATATGAACACACTGTAAGTCGCTTTGGCTTTCATAATTGTAGATAATAGTCATGGGCGGCATTATGTCAAACCCTTGTTGCAGAAGTCGCCACACCAGCTATTGGTTTTGCTACGGTCCTATACCCCGATAACGAAATCCTCGGAAGAACCAAGATATTTCATTCCCAAGCACTATCATCCCTGAATCACCCGATAATCCCTCTTATATAACGTTTCTATTCCGCAGGCACAATTAAGCCCGGGTTAAACCACAACAGCTGTGATGTTACGTAAGAGAGCAGCTTTGCCTGTAGCAGGCCTTTCAGAATTATTTTATTCATTTTTCAAAGGCATATTGTATTTCGAAAACCAAAGTTATTCTGTTTTCAGTTTCGAACGAAGAGAATCGGCCCCGAAATAAGGAAACTATTAAAGAGAAATAAAAATTACTGCATGCGATGGCGAGCCGGTTTGCTTGAATCGGCCGCTGCGTAATTGTGTAATAATAATTTTTTTCGGATCCATCGAGGTCAAGAAACACATGTTTAGATACTTAAAAATCTGGCCTGGGGTGATTGAGGTTTTCCATGGTTCGTAATCGGGGTTTGGCTTCTACAACGACGGTTTCGCCTCGTGGGTGTTTTAAAAAGCTATTCTTAAAGTTACACACAACTTTATATGCAACTGGTGACTCGTTCGTGGTTGCCAAATCGGATTCTCACTCGTTATGATTCCAGTTGGCTAATGTTGTAATCTAATAATTGTCCATTAATATTTATGTTGTTAACAAGTATCTGAATGCAAATTTTATCATTGCCAAATTTGAGAAAAGGTTATAGGAAAATCACTCTCATTTTTTTAAAACAGGAAGAATTATTTTAGCAGAAGAACTGGTCACCAGTCTTGCATAAAGTCATGTGTAAGTTGCAACAGCTCTATGACATACCACCTTGTAAAATTGGAAAACACTTTAGATCATTACCGAACCATTTGAGAATAAAAGAAAAACTCTTCCTGTATTCCTAATATGGATGGCCCAGAATTTTCAATAACCCTAGTATTGCCATTTTCATCATAACCTACCCTGGTTTCAGGATTTATAAATTTGATAGGCATCCTGTTTTTATTCAATTTACTGTGCAAACTTTCTGTGAATCATTTGATGAAAGAAACACAGTGGCTCCATTTATAACACTCAAGCCCCTTCTGTATGAGTTGTTAAATGTAAAATCCATCTCCATATTCACCAGGTACCCCGATGCCACCGCCGAAGACCTTGCCAACACCGATAGCATCTGCATCATCTGCCGAGAGGACATGGTGGCAGCGGAGCCGGGCGCACCGGCAGGAGGCGCCGGAAGCTGCAAGAAGCTTCCTTGCAACCACATCTTCCACAGCAGCTGCCTCCGGTCGTGGTTCCAACGTCAGCAGACCTGCCCCACCTGCAGAATGGACGTTCTCAGGCTTTCCGTGGTGGCTGCGAGCCAGAGGCTCAGGCAGGGGCAGCAGCAGCAACAGGGGGTGGGGCAGCAGGGACAGGCGGGGGTGGGACAACAAGGCAATGGACAAGTGCCACCTGTACCAGGGCAAGGTATGCTACATTTTTGACTGTCTAGAAACTCAAGGGAGTATTTTCATGGTTTAATATAAAGATTCGCTTTATCTCTAAGTTGCACATTGAGTATGGGCCTTTGCATGTTCAGGCTTTTCCAAAGATCAGTAAGACTGACTGGCATTCCTGCAATTACATCACATGTTGAATTTAATTTGGACTTATGCATGGATTGAATTCAACCATCGACTCTTTCTTAAATAGTGTCCTGTTTGTAAATATACATTTCTATTGAAAGTTCTTGAATCACACTTTGCAATAAGAGATAGTAAGAATTATGTAAAATAGATCATGAAACATGTCCATAATGTCACATACATGTCACATGTTAACATATGCTCTATTCTTTGTTTATATTCGAATGTGTCACCATGTTTTATATTTGTGTTTGTTTACGAAGGGCCCCAACGAAAACCAGCTTGTTGCTGATTGGGCTACCCTTCTTTTAAATATTTGAAATAAATAAATAAAAAAATATATAAACAAATAAATAATACATCAAAAGAATGACAATTGCTACCAATAATATTCCACTTTTCAGGCAAAAAAATTGTTATTTTTTATTTACGGGTGCTTCTTTTGTCAAATTACTGCCTAAATCTCCAATAATGGATAATATTTAGATTGCAATGAATGGGGACATCCAGGGCTCCTTGTTAAAGTTTCCAGGGCTATTTTGAGCATTTTTTTTTTTTTGGG
Organism: Lytechinus variegatus; assembly: GCF_018143015.1. Lineage (NCBI taxonomy): Eukaryota > Metazoa > Echinodermata > Echinoidea > Temnopleuroida > Toxopneustidae > Lytechinus > Lytechinus variegatus. The sequence continues at coordinate 2,888,030 of NC_054746.1, read as the reverse complement.
GGGGGCAAAGTTGCCCCTTTCCCCCGTGTAATTTTTTCCTTGCCTTGGTCATCATATATGGGCTTACCCAATCAAGCTCTATGAACTTTCTCTGCTCCATGGGTAGCATTCCAACAAAAGCACCCAGTAAATAATCAAAAGTGTGTGGTTTACTTTGATAAAAAAAATTTCAATTGATTTTGCTTCTGTTTTGACAGGTATGCCCCCTTTTCCACCAGGCTTCCAGTTTTGGCTTCCTCAATATCAAGGAGGAGTGCCCCCCTTTCCTCAGCCCCCTGTACCCCCTCAACCATCGTCATCATCATCCTCAACTACTCAACCAGGTACTTCAACATCTACACCATCCACTGCGGCTTCACAAGCCACATCACCTGGTAAGTCCAGTCTTTGGAGAAGAGCTTGTCGCTGTTAGGAGACAACCATCTACTTGATCATTCATTCATTTGTTCCGAATTTTCATTAAAAAACATACAACATACAAATCAAAGAATACACTATATACAAATAAAGATACGAAAATAGAAATACATTTAACAACAAAATAAATGAGAATATGAGGGAGCCAGCAGTTATTCGCTTTGTATTCCCATTAAAGAAATAGTTGGTTCCAATATACCTCCAATTTAATAATACATCATGATATGCTCCATTTATGTAGCACTCGGTAAGTTTCTTTGCAATACATATTGTGCAATGCCTACTTAGCTTGTCGTACGCAAGCAAATGGGAGACATAAACATTCGTACCGTTGCACACATGATGTACCATCCAAAATGTATCTTTGCATGGCTTTAGGAGGTGACGTCACAATACGATTCAATTCATTGCGCTCGGTAAAAAATGAAGATGAAATACGCGTATAGCTTGCTTGCCACATGCGCAATGCTGCCCAAAGTCATGTGCGCTTGCAGGATTTTTTTTGGGGGGGGCTTCAACCCCCCCACTCTTTTCCAAAACCGTGTACAAAAACGTAAAAATTACCATATGATTGTGATTTTTTGCATGGTCAGCCCCCTCCCCCCCACTTTGAAAACCATTCCGCAGCCCCTGATGATTAGATGTAAATATTATGTTTTTATATACGACCTTTGAAAATTGTTTGCCTATTTTCATTTATTTATAAAATAGTTGATGTTTACCAATTTCACTTTAATCTGTAAGAAAGCAAGTTTCAAGATCACATCTTCTGTCCACTCACCTGCACCACATTTTAAGAATTTTCTTTTTCCGTTTCAGGAACGCCATCATCAGCAGGTGCAAGTGCAGGCACGCCCACATCCTTGGGTACTTCTCTACCAAACTTCCCTCCTCCTCCAAGCATGGGTGCTCCTGGTATGGGTATGTTCCCCCCGATGATGCCTCCATTCATGATGCCATTTGGTATGTTGAATTGATGAAATGGGTTTTTATTCAAGACTTTCTTGTACTTTTTATTGTTTGTCTTTTCTGCTGTTTTTTAATAAATAGTCATCAATTTGTCATTGTTTATTTATATGTACATATTATCTGTCGTGTAATTGACATTTATTTCATATTTGAGTTGATGGAATGTTTACCATCCTGAAAATACTAAGCTACCACAGCTCCTTTGATATTTAGGAAGTGCTGTTGATTCCTAGAGTCTGTTTCTTAAAATCATCTATTTGTAATTCTTTATTAGTGGAATTATTTTCCCCAGTATTTTCATTGTATCTTGTAAAAGGGCCAAAATTTTTTAACAAGCCACTGTTTCTATTTGGTCCTTACCAATACCATATTATTTTTGCTAATTTGTATTAACTTTCTATTTGATATCGGTCAATTCAATTGAACTTGGGCAACTCAATGAAAGAGCATTATGGCATTTTCATTGTGATGTTTGCAAACTTTTACTCAACACGGTTTTGTGAAACAGTCTCCATGTGATATTTCTGTTCATATATTATTTACATTTGACCCTCTTACTGTACTAGGCATGTCACCTCCAATGCCCCCACCCAACTTCAGCGGTCTGTCTGATGAAGAGCTTCGGGCCATGGAAGGCATGGAGAGACAGCACGTCCAAGCCAGGATTGAATGCCTCCAGAACATCCAGGCTCTCCTCGATGCCGCCGTCATTCAGATGCAACAGTACAGTACCATCGTGTCGGGATCAGGGTGAGTGAATATCAATAGAGACTTTGTATTTTGACTAGTGAATCATATTTTTAATCTCTTCTGCTCTTGAAGACAGCACATATCACATGGCAAATGTTTTCACCAGGCAGTCAACAGTTATTTATTTTCCACATTCATACATGTACATATTAAGATGTCAAATACACCAATACAAAGTAAAATCACATAAAATCAGAATACAAAGTAGAATAATGAAGGAATAAAAATTACAAAACAGAAAAAAATATATATATGTAATATGTCTAGAATGTGGGGGAGCAACAAAGGTCAAATACCTATCGAGGTTGCTCCCAGGGTCATGAGGTTAAAAAAGATAGATATGAACAAAAAGCAAAAATCAAAACAATCACAAATATGTACTTAAAGAAGGACCCCCCAAGCAGGCATTCTAAGTTGCAAATGTGAATCTTTTCAGAATTAATAATCTATAGTTACATTTAAATGATGCAAGTGTGTTACAAGCTTTCAAAATGTATGGTACAATGTTCCAACATTTAGGTCCTGAATATTTTATAGTTGTATGAGAAAAATTATATCTAAATAAAGGGAGACGCATACTACATGTAATAGATGACCTAGTTTCATATCTGCGAGTCAAGTTGTCAGATGAAAAATATATCATTGAAAATATCAGGCAGTGTTTTTTTTTTGGAGTATAGGAACATAAAACTTGCTGTTTGGATTTCACATATTTCTGTTACTCTCAAAATTCTATATTGATAAAAAAGAAAAGCAGTTGGTGGAAGAGGATAAGTATTATAATTCTGATTCCACGTTTTTGAAGTTATTATTCTATTGGACAAGTATTTGGCACAATGGACCCATACACTGTTACAGTAAGTAATGGAAGGCAATACCATAGTATTATATAAAGTTAACAGTATTTGTTTTGGTAATAATTGTTTAAGACGGTACATTGCACCAATCGATTTTGACATTTTACAACAAGTATCATTAACATGTTCTTGCCAACTTAATTTATAATCTGTGACTAAACCTAAAAATTATGTGTGAGTTACTTTCTTGAGTTTGTAATTATGTATATATACTTCCGATTCATTAAACTTCAACAGTTTTATTCTTAGGTTTAGAAATCATATAACAAGTCTTATCAAGATTTATCATTAAATTATTGCACTAGAACCATTTATGTATATTTAACAACTCGGAATCGAGAATTCTACTGATTTCTCTACTATTTTTGCCAGATATAGAGAAATTAGTATCATTAGCAAAAATTATTGAAAACAAAAGCTGTGACACAGAGTGAAGATCATTGATAAATAATATAAAGAGAAGGGGCCCGAGGACCGAACCTTGAGGAACGCCTATATTAATATTTAATTAATTTGAATTAAAACCATCAATGTTTGTATATATAGTTTTCGATTGTCTAAATAACTATAGAACCATTTCAAACATGTACTTCGGATTCCATAACATTACAATTTTTGTAATAAAATTTGGTGGTTAATGGTGGTGGTTAATGCAATCAAAAGCTTTTGTTAATAGACAGGGGTTTCACCAGTCAACCATTGTTTTGTTAATAAACAGAGGTTTCACCAGTTAACCGTTGTTTTGTTAATATACAGGGGTTTCACCTGTTAATCGTTTGTTCATGTACAAGGTTTTTACCTAAAAGTGAAACAATTTCACTTGGTTGTTACTAATTTTAGATGTAATCTTCAGAGTTCCAAACCTGAAAATGAAAGTTTCACTTGGTTGCTTCTAATTTTAGATGTAATCTTCAGAGTTTCAAACACAGAAATATCTTGCTCTTCCTCAATATTTGTTCGATGATCATGAATCTCAATATCAATCAAGTGATGTATGATATCTATAAGGTACTCACGAAGCAAGGCAATCCTTTCAAATTCGAAAAGGTGTCTCAAAAAGCTAGAAACAAGAAGAAAGACGTCCGGTGAGGTGACAACGAATGCGAAGAGTTTAATCGAAGAAGCCTGTTCACGGTTGTAAAAAATAAGCAATTTGATTTCACTGAAGTAATGTAGGGGAAGGCGGGGTAAGTTGTGACACTTTTTGCCTTTTGCATGTTAGAATTGATATGACTAGTACTATTGTAGAAATAAGTACCTTGCCTTTAAATTTTATTATTGGGAAATGTTTTTCACCTCCATATAACTTTCTACCCCCACACTGAAAGTCATCGTGACCTTTGAAAAAACCGATGTCAAATGGCTCAACTTGCCCCATATATGGGGTAAGTTGTGCCACCGTCTGGGGTAAGTTGAGCCACAAAAACTATGTACAAAATGTATGGGGGAGAACCAGCATGTCAATTTTTTGTTTAAAGTATTTTTCACTTGCTAATTCTCTATAAATACTAACGTCCTTTAAAAGGAAAAGAGCAGTCATGTAAATTTGCTCCTTTCAGCCTGCATTTCAATCGATTTTTATGGTTTGTTTGTTTTTTAAGATACATTACCATAAGAATTACCATGGCTCAACTTGCCCCATGCTGTTTGGCTCAACTTACCCCAGTCCGAACTTAGTGCGATAATTTTGTATCCCCACATTTATCATGCATCCATCACATAAAAGACTATAACAAGAATGGTTCTGGTTCTGGTTCTGGTGGATACTGCGCAAACACTGCCTGGTGGCTGTTATACCGCGCAGTGGTTTAATGAAGATCCATACCTGGACTAACAATGTTGTTATCATGTCTTTACTATATTTAAAGACGTGTGTGTGTATAAAGCACTTATCTATTTCACACTCTTTTTTACTTTTTTGGCTGAAATTCATACTTTTCCCTCTAAAAAACTACTTTTTGTTTCAAAGTGGAAAACAATGTGGTGGGGTTAGGGGTTATGCTATGGGTCATCAATACATGACACCACCACAATGTCTGACTCATTCATTATTTATTGGCCTGGGGCTGGTGGCTCAACTTGCCCCTATGCTCAACTTACCCCGCCTTCCCCTATTGTTTTATTGAGAATGAATGATATCACTATGGAGAAGGAAATTTGTATGAAAAAAAATCTGACATACAAGTAGTATGTATGGGTTAGTGTCATTCCATATATCAAGTGAAGTTGTTTTTTTATTTACCTAAAAATGATAACTGTTTATGTTAATTTTGGTATAGCATTATTTTAAGTATAAGCATTTCCTTGTTCATAATTTATTCTCTACAGCATGTAAAGAGACTCTGAGTTAAGGTAATCTTATTGCCTTTTTTACTTGAACTTGAATATGACTCCTCTTTTCTTGAAAATATGCTTCATTACCACAACTACTTTAGGTTTGTTACTATATGTGTATACATGCTTAGTAGTAATAAAAATTGCCAGAGAGGAAGGTGGTTTAAGCAAAATTCAAATGCACATTGTGGTTTACACAAAATAGGATCTGATATTGGACTTGTTCTGTAAACATCCCTTTTCACTTTGTAATTGTATATTCTCTTGTAAATTGATTGAAATGCCGAATAAAATAATAATAGGCATTTATATAGCGCCATCTATCTAGAAATATTCTATTCCGAGGCGCGTTGTTATTATTATTATTACCCCGGCTTTAGCTCGAGCTGCCTCTCAGCGCTCATGCATTCAAGGAATTAATCCTGCCGGGTACCCATTCACCTCACCTGGGTCTAGTGCAGCACAATGTGGATAAATTTCTTGCTGAAGGAAATTACGCCATGGCTGGGATTCGAACCCACGACCCTCTGTTTCAAAGTCAGAAGACTTATCCAATTGATTCAATTACAAAAGAATCCAGTCAGTATACATAACTCCATAAGTGTAATTTTATTTATAAATGATTATGATTATCATTTCATTATCAACCGATACTTCTTTTCAATTCCCCACCCCATCCCATTCAGTGTACCTACCGTTCCTGTCACGCCAGCCTCCACCAACACAACGTCAGCCACCTCCACGGTCCCCACCCCTACAGTGCAGACGGAGGCATCAGCCGCCCCGCCCACCACACCCAGTGAACCAGAGACATTAACATCGACAGCTGCTCCCAAGGCCAGCGAGTCAAGCAATGGTAAGATCAAAGAAAGAGAGAGATTAACAAAATATTATGCAGAACTAACTCTAGACCGACCACATCTGGGGATCGTTTCATGAAAGTTGTCAGCACTGACAAGATGTCTTTCTCCGACAGTTACCATAGTAACAGTCAGAGGCCAGAGCTTCTCAGCCAATCAAAAGCAAGGATTTCACTGAAATAGTCAACACTGACAACTAAGTCAGTGCTGACAACTTTCATGAAACACCCCCCTAAAGGCCACCGCACACCTTACGATTGGTCTGCGACCCAATTTTAGAATAATATGTTGTAAAATCTGATGTTAATGAGAAATGGAATGATGTTCTTAATCATCGTACAACTACCTTCATGTATGTTCAAATCTGTGACTATGCTTTCACCCGTATTAGAATAAAAGTGAACTTGATATCTAGTTGTGATGGCATCATAGCAATTGTACAATTGGCTAAGATTTGAAACCGATTTGCTCGTTACTCCAAAATAAAGACTTGCAATCATCCAAAATTGTTTTATTAGTATTCTTTCAGTTGATTTGAAGCTCAAATAAAAAGACACCTTTCATTCACATTTTCAGAAATTGAGCAAAATGTGATTTTTCCAAAGTCGGATTTTGAACCAGTTGAAAGGTGTGTAGTGACCTTAATTATCAGTCAGTTTGGAGTATGTTTCACAGGTGTGACTGTAGAGTTAGAAAGTAAAAGGAATGTCACAGTCACACTCCAGACTGACCAAATCTATCACATTATTACTTTTTTTTTTTTTTTTTTTTTTATTTACCACTTGTGGGATGGAACACCCTATCAGCACATGCTGTTTTTCATAAGGTCCATACCAATATATACCATGGGTCGGTTTCACTGGTGTGACTATAGAGTTAGAAAGTAAAAAGGAATGTCACAGTCACACTCCAGACTGACCAAATCTATTACGTTATTACCAATACATACCATGGTTCGGTTTCAATGGTGTGACTATAGAGTTAGAAAGTAAAAAGGGATGTCACAGTCACACTCCAGACTGACCAAATCTATTACGTTATTACCAATACATACCATGGTTCGGTTTCAATGGTGTGACTATAGAGTTAGAAAGTAAAAAGGGATGTCACAGTCACACTCCAGACTGACCAAATCTATTACGTTATTACCAATACATACCATGGTTCGGTTTCAATGGTGTGACTATAGAGTTTGGAAGTAAAAAGGAATGTCACAGTCACACTCCAGACTGACCAAATCTATCACATTATTACTTTTTTTTTTTTTTTTTTTTATTTACCACTTGTGGGATGGAACACCCTATCAGCACATGCTGTTTTTCATAAGGTCCATACCAATACATACCATGGCTCGGTTTCAATGGTGTGACTATAGAGTTAGAAAGTAAAAAGGAATGTCACAGTCACACTCCAGACTGACCAAATCTATTACGTTATTACCAATACATACCATGGTTCGGTTTCAATGGTGTGACTATAGAGTTAGAAAGTAAAAAGGGATGTCACAGTCACACTCCAGACTGACCAAATCTATTACGTTATTACCAATACATACCATGGTTCGGTTTCAATGGTGTGACTATAGAGTTTGGAAGTAAAAAGGAATGTCACAGTCACACTCCAGACTGACCAAATCTATTACGTTATTACCAATACATACCATGGTTCGGTTTCAATGGTGTGACTATAGAGTTTGGAAGTAAAAAGGGATGTCACAGCAGTCACACTCCAGACTGACCAAATCTATTATGTTATTACCAATACATACCATGGTTCGGTTTCAATGGTGTGACTATAGAGTTTGGAAGTAAAAAGGGATGTCACAGTCACACTCCAGACTGACCAAATCTATCACGTTATTACCAATACATACCATGGTTCGGTTTCAATGGTGTGACTATAGAGTTAGAAAGTAAAAAGGGATGTCACAGTCACACTCCAGACTGACCAAATCTATTACGTTATTACCAATACATACCATGGTTCGGTTTCACTGGTGTGACTATAGAGTTTGGAAGAAAAAGGAATGTCACAGTCACACTCCAGACTGACCAAATCTATTACGTTATTACCAATACATACCATGGTTCGGTTTCAATGGTGTGACTATAGAGTTAGAAAGTAAAAAGGGATGTCACAGTCACACTCCAGACTGACCAAATCTATTACGTTATTACCAATACATACCATGGTTCGGTTTCACTGGTGTGACTATAGAGTTTGGAAGTAAAAAGGAATGTCACAGTCACACTCCAGACTGACCAAATCTATTACGTTATTACCAATACATACCATGGTTCGGTTTCAATGGTGTGACTATAGAGTTTGGAAGTAAAAAGGGATGTCACAGCAGTCACACTCCAGACTGACCAAATCTATTATGTTATTACCAATACATACCATGGTTCGGTTTCAATGGTGTGACTATAGAGTTTGGAAGTAAAAAGGGATGTCACAGTCACACTCCAGACTGACCAAATCTATTACGTTATTACCAATACATACCATGGTTCGGTTTCAATGGTGTGACTATAGAGTTTGGAAGTAAAAAGGGATGTCACAGTCACACTCCAGACTGACCAAATGTATCACGTTATTACCAATACATACCATGATTCTGTTTCAGTGATGTGACTATACAGTTAGAAAGTAAAAAGGAATGTCACAGTCACACTCCAGACTGACCAAATCTATTACGTTATTACCAATACATACCATGGTTCGGTTTCAATGGTGTGACTGTTAAGTTAGAAAGTAAAAAGGAATGTCACAGTCACACTCCAGACTGACCAAATCTATCACGTTATTACCAATACATACCATGATTCGGTTTCACTGGTGTGACTGTTAAGTTAGAAAGTAAAAAGGAATGTCACAGTCACACTCCAGACTGACCAAATCTATTATGTTATTACCAATACATACCATAGTTCGGTTTCAATGGTGTGACTATAGCGTTTGGAAGTAAATAGGAATGTCACAGTCACACTCCAGACTGACCAAATCTATTACGTTATTACCAATACATACCATGGTTCGGTTTCAATGGTGTGACTATAGCGTTTGGAAGTAAATAGGAATATCACAGTCACACTCCAGACTGACCAAATCTATTATGTTATTACCAATACATACCATGGTTCGGTTTCAATGGTGTGACTATAGAGTTTGGAAGTAAAAAGGAATGTCACAGTCACACTCCAGACTGACCAAATCTATTACGTTTTTACCAACACATACCATGGGCGTTTCACTGGTGTGACTATAGAGTTTGGAAGTAGAAAGGAATGTCACACTACAGACTGACCAAATCTATCACGTTATTACCAATACAACCATGGTTCGGTTTCAATGGTGTGACTATAGAGTTTGGAAGTAAAAAGGAATGTCACAGTCACACTCCAGACTGACCAAATCTATTATGTTATTACCAATACATACCATGGGTCGGTTTCAATGGTGTGACTATAGAGTTTGGAAGTAAAAAGGAATGTCACAGTCACACTCCAGACTGACCAAATCTATCACGTTATTACCAATACATACCATGGTTCGGTTTCACTGGTGTGACTATAGAGTTTGGAAGAAAAAGGAATGTCACAGTCACACTCCAGACTGACCAAATCTATTATGTTATTACCAATACATACCATGGGTCGGTTTCAATGGTGTGACTATAGAGTTTGGAAGTAAAAAGGAATGTCACAGTCACACTCCAGACTGACCAAATCTATCACGTTATTACCAATACATACCATGGGTCGGTTTCACTGGTGCGACTATAGAGTTTGGAGGTAAAAAGGAATGTCACACTACAGACTGACCAAATCTATTACGTTATTACCAATACATACCATGGTTCGGTTTCACTGGTGTGACTATAGAGTTTGGAAGTAAAAAGGAATGTCACAGTCACACTCCAGACTGACCAAATCTATCACATTATTACCAATACATACCATGATTCGGTTTCACTGGTGTGACTATGGAGTTTGGAAGAAAAAGGAATGTCACAGTCACACTCCAGACTGACCAAATCTATCATGTTATTACCAATACATACCATGGTTCGGTTTCACTGGTGTGACTGTAGAGTTAGGAAGTAAAAAGGAATGTCACAGTCACACTCCAGACTGACCAAATCTATCACGTTATTACCAATACATACCATGGGTCGGTTTCACTGGTGCGACTATAGAGTTTGGAGGCAAAAAGGAATGTCACTCTACAGACTGACCAAATCTTTTACGTTATTACCAATACATACCATGGGTCGGTTTCACTGTTGTGACTATAGAGTTTGGAAGTAAAAAGGAATGTCACAGTCACACTCCAGACTGACCAAATCTATCACGTTATTACCAATACATACCATGGTTCGGTTTCACTGGTGTGACTGTAGAGTTTGGAAGTAAAAAGGAATGTCACAGTCACACTCCAGACTGACCAAATCTATCAATTTGTAACCTGTATCATTGGTCAGTTTGGAGATGGGTTTCTTTTTTGGTGTGACTGTGACATATCTGATAGATAACATTTGGGATTGGTTTTACATCGAAGAGCTTGTACAGCTGTCATGGCAGATATGTTATGTATTCCATCATGCCTCGAATACACAAGTAAGCGTGCAAGTCAACATATTCACCTAAATTTATTGAAGATTAAAGGGGAAGTTCACCCTGACAAAAAGTTTATCATAAAAATAGCAGAAAAAATAATTAAACATATTGCCGAAGGTTTGAGAAAAATATCATCAAGTAATAAAAAAGTTATTAGAATTTCAATTACTAGTATTTGATTTGTGAGGTCATATGCGAGCAGTATTCCTACATAGCGAATGGTAAAAAAATCAATGAAATATCATTTTCTCAGAAAATTGAAAATGAATTTCACTGTACCTTTTGTATATTAATAGACAAATCATTTCACACGCGATCATGAATAGAAAACTAAATCAAGTCATCAGGAACCATACAAAATTTGAAATTCATGCATTTTATATTACATAACACATGGGGCAGCTGCTCGTTTATGACGTCAAAAATCCAAAACTTAACTTTAATAACTTTCTTACTCTTTAAACGGATTTTCCTCAAACCCTCACCAATATTTTTAATTTTTTTTCTGCTCTTTTTACGACAAAGTTTTCTTCAGGGTGAACTTCCCTTTTAAGTCAAATTTCTCCTAATTTTCCCCAAAATATTTGACAAAGGCAAATTTTCCTGTAGTAGATATACATCATACACCTTAAATACATCACTGTGGTTGTAGATTCACCGGCCAGCAATCAGTGGATGTCAAATTCAAATACTATTAGTTCCAGTTGTTTTTATTATTATTTTATTTTTATCCCACCCTCTATCCCTGTCTGTAGATTTATCAGCCTTAGAGGGCGCCGTTGGCTTTACGTCACCCGTCAAGGACATCAAGGATGAAGAAGCGGAACCGGTGCCAGAGAGTCCCGAGGAACAGGAACGCAACGAGGTTAGGAGGAGACGGTTACAGAGACTCAGTAGCAACACATCAACTTCATGAGATTTTTCCTTGGGTTACAGAGGTTACAGAGACTCAGTATTGAAACATCGACTTCACACAAGATTTCCTTGATCATCTTTTCATTCCTCCCCTTATGAAGATGAATATTATATCGCCATGGCAACACTGCATGAAACAGTTAACAAGAACAGCTTTGGCGTGGTTGCTGATCTGAAGTTATTCTGCTTTTAATTTTTTTCTTCAGTTAATCCTGCCTTTGTGAGCAGAGCATGGAAGATTTGTGAACAGTATTTTGAAATTTATGTTTATTTAATAAGGATAGCAGCTTGCTTATCATTACATATTGAGCTGAAATTATTGGGGTAGTTTTTATTTATTTTCAGTAATTTGGAGAGTCCATCATCACAATAATATGACCATTGTTTCCTTATGTTTGCCCTAACAAATCATGAACAACTCTTTAATGTAATGAATAACCATTACATTTGCATTACTTTTTAGGCTTAATGTAGCTTTTAGGCCCACTTAAAGGGATGGTCCGGGTTGAAAGTATGCATAGCTTAATAAATAGAGTAGAATTCACTGAGCAAAAAGCCGAAAATTTCATTCAAATCAGAAAACAAATAACAGAGCTATTGAATTTTAGATTTTAGCTACCGGTATTTTTCTTCTTAAAACAGTGGTCATGAATATTCATTAGGTGGACTGATGATGTCACATCCCCACTTGTTCTTTTGTATTGTATTATATGAAATTAGGTTTATTCAAAAATTTTCCTCCAAGAACTGGGAAAATTGGATTGACAACTGATTTAGTGCATTAGATATTTATTGCTGCAACTTATTTCATCATAATATTTTTCACACAACTATGAAATAATGAAATAAATATTTTATGTAATAACATAAGAAAACAGAAAGTGGAGATATGACATCAGCCCACCTAATGAATATTCATGATGACTGTTTTCACAAAATATTGCTGAACTTTTTAACTTCAATAACTTATCATTTGTTATCCAATTTCGATGAAATTTTTGGCATTTTGCTCAGTGAATTCTACGCTATGTATTTAGAAATAAATATTTTCAGCCCGAACCATCCTTTTCACTTGTATGCTAGATGGTGATGTAGAGGTGTCATGCTCATAGATTCAGAAATAAGTTTGTGTTCTTTTTAGTTCTTGAAATATTGCGATATGACTTACAGTATCTGATTGGTTATACATAATTTCATACATAGACTTACTATACAGGATGATAGTTCATGAATATATTTCATGGATTATATACTGAATGTTGTCATTCAAGCTGAGGGCTAGTTATTTAAGATAATATTGGACATTTTCCACCACATGTACAAGCCATTATGTAATGTTTTCTTCTTTTTCATTGGTAAACAATTCTTTATGATGGGTGGGATACAAGGAATTACTTATCTACTTATAATACTCCCACGTTGGCCTCATAATGTCATTATTGTAATCTGAAAAAAGAACACAGTAGATTCTTTCTTAAATTTAAGTCATTATTTACAAATACTATTGTTGCTGTTGCATAGAACCAATACTTAAGTATGCTTGCCAATCAAACAAAAAAAAATGCATAGGCTTGCAAAGAGATGACTTGGACTGACCTTTAAAGATGCTTTGTCCTCTAAAATTGCATGGCCCGTATTCTGATATCTGGCTTAAAGGTATTGTTTAACTTTGTGAGCAGCCGATTTAAAAATTCTCAAACCAAGATGAAACATGTGTACAAGTGCATGTATTAGAACTAATGAACCCTGAAAACAAACATTATTGAAAATGAAAAGCTAAAACTACAAGGCAAATTTTGATTTTGTAAATAGGTGTCTTATAGACACCTAAATAGTACACATAAGTGCATGGGATGAAATTAAGATGGTGTTTCCGGTCACTTTATATTTCAATTTTTGAAGTACTAAATAATTATTTTCGAACACAATTTTTTCTGGGCTTCATTTTTGTAACATATCACAGACACAGGTGTCAAGTGTGACCTTCTAGCTCAGATTTTTTAAAAGTCAAACCAATGTTAACCAATCACTTTAACTTTGGACATGGTCTAACTCTGTGTTAAAATTATGGGAAGTCAAAAACTTTGAAAATGTAAAATTTTTAATGATTTGATGGTTATTCATGTATTCCTTTAAAAAACATTATTTTCATCACATCCAGTGAATACTAATGAAATGTTCGTAATAGTTGGTTTTTAACAGTAGTTCAAATAGTAGACAAAATGCCAAAAGCGGACAATAAAACAAAGAATTTCCTAATTTGATCACTGACATACTGCTCACTGAATATGGTCTATGCCATATCTCTCTTTCCTATGGGTTTTCGCAAGAATCTTGCAATCAATTGAAAGTCAATTTTGGGTCAAAAAATCAATCACAAATCTGGTCTTGCAAATAATTGCAAATTTGTACGTGATTGCTGGTCTGCTTCTTTTAACAAGAAGTTGAAATTAATTTCGTCTAGTTACAAGTGATATATTAATTTGCAAGTTTGCATCTGAAATTGGCGATCGATTATAAATGATTTCTTGCATTACCCCCTTTTGAATTGGCATGCCACAGAATGCTGTCATGAAAACGTATGTGACATCCTCATTTGAAAAGTGTTAGCGCTTGTCCTAGTGATAAATGGGAAAGGTCTTTTGAGAGAAGTTGCTTATGAGCTTATGAATTGGCTTATTACTTTTAAACAATGTGCAATCAGCAGTAAAAAAAAGCAAAGTAAATAATACATCACTGTATGTGTATATGATTTTAATATTGTGAAAATCTGAACATGTGCTTTATTTTGTAGAATGTGGTGCTGAGATTCAAAATATCTTTCATTTAGGGGTTTATGTTATATAGAGAAGAGGAATATTTCTGTAAGTTAAAAATATTATCGTCAATCAGAGCTTTTAAAGGTTGCTCTTAGATTTAAATACATTTTTGACGCCTGGTGTTCATATATGTAAGAAGTTTGTTGCATATTTTTTAATGATGATTTGAATTCTGTGTTATCAATTACTAGTAGTGTGTATAATAGAAATGACAACCACGCTGCTGTTATTGTCTATGAAAACTCAGTTCATTCATATCAGTCTAATATCTGATATCTTTAACTATTAAAATGATATAGTTACATAGGTTTTGGTTAAAGATTAATTCCTGCTTTGGTTGAGTTATTTTTTGTTCTTTGTTTTGGTATCATTCAGTATATATCTCAATTTAAAGTGTATATGTATATAAGGGTGAATTAGATGGGATGAAAATTACTTCCCGAATACATGAGTACTTGCCTAAAATTGAAGTTGATCCATCAGAATAATATTCATACCTTTATTTGAAGTAACAAACATGCATTCTGAATATGACCTGTCTCTGATTTCACTATCAAAAAATTGTCAAAATGTGAAAATTTGAACAAGTAAATTTGAATTTCCTAGGTTAACTTACCAAATGTATAGAATGTAAGAATGATATATATTTTTTTAAAGCAGGCACTCTATATTTTTTGCACAATTCATGCAATAGAATTATATTGATTGCTGTTTTTTTTTCAAATTATTTCATAGAGACATATTATTCTTCAGACTCCCTTCTTTTGTGCATTCATATTTTGGGGTTAAATTCCATTGCATATTATATCGTCGGCCTTATGCCAAAAGGGCCTTAACCCGATTTAGGGGTTCTGAATATTTTATAATAAATTTAACACATTTCATGTAAAACTTAATAACTTAACACGTTTATCGAAATTGGCTTCAAAAGCAGAAAAACGACCACAAACTTTTGATTATTAGAGAGGCCAAAACCTTTAAACGCCATTATCTCGGAATGGCCAAAAGCAGTTAAGGCCCTTTTGGCATAAGACCGACGATATCTATGTCAAGTAGACTCGCCTAATTTATTCCAGTGTAGAATTATTCAGAATTATTAGGTTTCTTATTGGAAAATGCTACTTATTTTAGTTGGAGAACACAGTGATTCAGATAAGATGATGGGCTATTACAACTTTGATATGTGTGATTATTAAAATGAAAATTTGTTCAGAATGTTTATAAATTGTTTGTATAAATAATGAATATCTGAATGAAGCAATTTGATTTGTCTGGTTTTTTTTTTATTTAGAGTAATTTAAAGCCTCTGAGAAGTTTCATTACAACTATCGAGCACACTTTCACGAAAATTGTATTTCAAATAATGATAACAATATTTTATTGATAGAGAAAAAAATAGAGATGGTGATTTTTGTTGATTTTAATTAATTTGCATAATTAATGAAGTTCATAATTCTAGAAACCCCCACAAACTACATGTAACTGCTACAGGAGACTATTCAACCCACCCTCTCAGGAAAAACCTCCACCTTCCCCCCCCCCCCCTGAGTCCACTCTTCAAACAGTGGACTCATGAATAAAATAGCGTATCTAACCATGGTAATAGGCGTCAATTTGATGGACTGTGACAAAAGCGCGCATCAGCATTGGACATTTTTAATACACGCACCTGATAAGCACTAAATTAAGCGTAATTTATACAGGAAATCTGCATAAACCATGGATTCAACCGTGGGTTTTTCAAAACCACATTTGTGAATTCGGGCCAATAATTCTGAAAGGAAAACTATTGTGCAAAAACAATTTGGCCCCTAAAATGGTATAGTGTCTATTTTGACTGGATCTGTGGCTGGCCGCCCCCATTTTGCAACGAGCTGTTAGATGATGGTCCATCATGATAAACAATATTTAAAGAGGGTTTTCTGGTGCAGCCCTAAATTTTTTATAAAAGGAGAGCATTTTGTCCCAAAATATTTGACAAGTCAAAAAAAAAAGGATCGCTCAAAGGGTGTTTGGTCTCCAGAACACAATTAAAATGCAGTTGAAAGTTGAGTCCACCCCAGAAAAATGATGATTTGAATTAATAGAGAAAAATCAAACTAGCATAACGCTGAAAATTTCATCAAAATCGGATGTAAAATAAGAAACTTTTGGCATTTTGAAGTTTCGCTTATTTTTCACAAAACAGTGATATGCACAACTCAGTGACATGCACATGAGTCAGTCGATGTCCATCACTCACTATTTCTTTTGCTTTTTATAATTATAAGATATTTCATTTTTTACACATTTGACAATAAGGACCAACTTGACTGAACCATGCTCATTCAACATGTTCAGGGAGGAACTAATCGT
Source organism: Lytechinus variegatus (assembly GCF_018143015.1). Lineage (NCBI taxonomy): Eukaryota > Metazoa > Echinodermata > Echinoidea > Temnopleuroida > Toxopneustidae > Lytechinus > Lytechinus variegatus. Next base: position 2,871,135 of record NC_054746.1, on the reverse strand, counting down.
TGTTTCACTTGACAGTGAGGAGAAAATGAGAATATTTCATATAATATAATACAAAAGAAATAGTGGATGACGTCATCAGTCTCCTCATTTGCTTACCGACCAGGGGGGCATTTCATCAATATTTTCGTATGACAAGTTGTCAGATCTGACAACTTTCCTGGATTCTGATTGGATGAGAAGCACTGTTACTATAGTAACTGTCGGATAAAACAGGACTTGTCGGATAAAACATCTGACAAGTCCTTTCATGAAACGCCCCCCAGGATGTGCATATCACTGTTTTGTAAAATTAAGCGAAACTTTAAAATGTCATAACTTTCTTATTTCATCCGACTTTGATGAAATTGTCAGTGTTATGCTTGTTGGATTTTTCTCTTTAGTTCAATTAAACTTAATGGTTGTCACTCAAAAGAAGTTTGCTCTTATATGCTTTAAAAGAAATTTAATTCAAATCAATTAACTTCTGTAATCACAAGCCTTGGAAAAAGTCTGATTTCTATAATACCATAATATGACCTAGAGTAGCCTGTTCATGGGGGATCAACTTTGGTTCACATTGTAATGAGAAAGTCAACATAAGAGATAGTAAGTGGGTGACATTTCTCATTTTGCATACCAACCAGAATATGCATAGCTATTTTGTGAAATTAAATGATGGGTATGATATTTTTTTATTTTGGTATATTTTAGTTCTTCTGATTTTTCTATTTTTATCCGATAAAAAGATTTATTATTATCATTATTATTGGTGATTTTTTACCTGATTGCTAAGAAAGCATGAATGCTTGTAAGCAAGCAACCAGAGGACCGACGGCTTAAGGTCCTCTCCTAAGGACCTGGTACTGAGGATTAATGCCTTACCAAAGGGCACTAGCGCACCAAGTGGGAATCGAACCCGGGTCACCGGAATACGAATCCCCCACTCGGGCCGACTGAGCTATCGCGCCTCCTAAAAAGAGGAAGTCCATCATGTCAAAAAAAAAAAAAAAAATTTGAATAGAATTTGAATAGATAGGGTAAAAACAGGAAAATACAGCGTAATGCTGAAATTTTCATTAAATCCACGTGTAAAACATGAAAGTTCAGACATTTCAAACAAATATATGCATAATGCACATCATAGGCCTAGTGCCATATTACAGAGTACAAGAGTCGTTGATTTGTCAATATAGCTTCAGTATTTTTTTATTCATGAACTATGGACTATGCAGATTTTAAATTAAAAAGTTTTGTTTTGAAAATTAAAATACGTATTATGCCTATTCCCGTTACGTGATTTGCTCCTACATTTGGAAATCAATGGGCCTATATTTCGGCTAGCGGTTTTGCGAGAACTTTATTTCTTTTATAATTTGTCATCTCTCGCTCTGGTACTGGTCACGAGAAAGGCTACGCGGCTTTTTTGAAAGGTGATGTTTCTCAACAAAAATGGTAAGGAAAATACGATTTATTGAATTGTCTTTTTACTCAATTTTTGTTTAATGCATTGATTTGTCAGTTCTTGTAACCAGGATATGTAAATGAACACACTATACATCGTATTTTTGTTTGATTTTTGGGGCGCTAGTGGCGGCTCTCCTAGACTTCTACAGCTGCTACGACGCAGCTAGACGCAACATCGCACCCGTATCTCGCGGGCCGGAAGCACCCAAGGCCAGGGTTCATTACATGCCGCCGCGCACAGAAAAATCAAGCCATAGCCATAGAAGTCGTGTGTACGTGTTGTGGACGCCAGGGGCCAGGGGTGGTATTCTGAGGTCATTTTATCTTTAAAATATTTTATTTTATCTCTTAAAATGAAATTGGTATTCTGAGATGACATTTTATCTCTCACTCTCAGATAAAATTTACAATTTTATCTTGCGTAACTTTAAAGATACGCAACAAAACAGTGCCTGCGTAGACAAAGGCATCGCGTATCTGGGTATTGCAACGCAGATGATGTGCTTGCGCCCAAGATAGTTTGAAGAAAAATAAAAAATAAACTTAAAAGAGGGTAGGGTCTATTTTATCTCTGGGACGTTGATTTCACCAATATTTCTAGGTGAATTAACCCCAAATGTTGACATGAAAATGAAGAAACATTATATATTTATTAAGAATAACACCTTAACGTTATTCCTGTACAATAAGAAAGTACTTCATGAGACTTGTCTTTACTAATATTGTCTTTGAAATGATGCTTGAAAAAGATGCGATACAGACCTCGAAAAAAGATGAGAGCATTGTCCTTTTTGTTAAAAAGAAATCTCTGTAAAGACGCGCGAGCGTATAGTGCAAGCGTATTTGAAGTCAAAAATTGACGCAATCTCACCCCTTTGCCACACCTCCTTGTGGAATGGATTTCCATTGGTTGACTGACACGAAAGAGCTATAAAAGCGCGTTTCTAATTGGATATTGATTGAAAAAAAGGTGTGTCTTACAGAGATAAAATGAAGATAAAATGGTTCTCAGAATACCAATTTGGAAAGATTTTAAGGGCATTTTATCTCACTGATTTTAACGGAGATAAAATATTTTATTTTATCTGAATCATAGGCGGCAATTCTGGGAGGTGGAAGGGGGCAGGCGATTTGTGTTCACCCTGCATTATGAAGTCATATATGCTAATTATGACAACTGCATTGCTTGAACTTAGTGAAAACTAGTGACATAAATGAATTCCTTCTCTTATAAAAAGTGCTGTATTATGGTTTCAGGTTCATTCCTCCAGATTATACACTTTTAAAAAAAGTCTATAAACCGGTAATGCATATATACGCTAATTTCTAACAAATCCATCATTCAAATATCAATTATAAAACTTTGGGCATTAATTAATTCCTGGTATTAAAAACCCTAAAAGAACTAAACTATGTCTTCCAGCTTTATAAATATACAATGACAGATGATATAGACTTAAATGAGTTATAGTTAAAGCTCATTATGCTGGTTAAAATTACATATCTGTCTGCAGCAAGCACAGAGTTGCTATTCGCAAGAGCAAAGCCCTGGAATCAGGTTCATCTGGCAGAAGTCACTCAACAGGAAGCATACAACATGGAGCTAGAGTAGGAAGAATTTGTCGTCATGCTGAAGGATGAACTCCACAAACTCAGGTCAAATGTCTGGAAGATGCCTAGAAATATGCCACCATCTCCAGTGGTAAGTTGTACAGCATTTATGATTCGGATTGGTGGTGATGTTTTACCTGATTGCTAAGAAAGCATGAATGCTTGTAAGCAAGCAACCAGAGGACCGACGGCTTAAGGTCCTCTCCGAAGGACCTGGTACTGAGGATTAATGCCTTACCAAAGGGCACTAGCGCACCAAGTGCGAATCGAACCCGGGTCACCGGATTATGAATCCCCGCTTTGCCACATTTCATCCCCTGAAAAAGCACAAAAAAGAGAGAATAGTTTATGCTTAAAATATAATCAAATATAACAAACAAATGATCTATCATTGTAAAGCTCAGAGCCTACTCTTTCATCTGATATAACTTGGGACGATTACTCATGCATGAGTATATATCCTTAAATCATTTGGCGGACTGTACGTGAACTTCAAAAAGAAATTTCAGGTCTCAAAAGTTCAATATCTGCTCTTTGATATGATACCTCAATCTAAGAAAAATGGTCTATGAATGATAGAGTTCTGTATCTTTAACCCATCAGCTGCTGGGTTTTGTAATACCCATAGACTTGTGTCCAGGAACTATGTATTCCCAGTAGGCAGTGGGTTTAAGTAATGCTTGAATTTTTAAAAGCAATTGAAGACATTTGCAGGCTAGTTGTCAAACCTTTTCAACTTTATGTTTTGTTGACTATAAGCATTGCCTTCAGTATATTGATAACCATGTTATAGGTACGAAAGGCAGCCCATGAAAACATATTTGTTTAATGAAAATCATGGAAAAAACAAGCATTATTTTTCAAGAAAAATATAATTTTGTTATTCTGTTGTTATTTTTCATGAGGTATCAAATTCAAGTGCAGATTTTAAACATTTAGACATGTGAATTTGTTAAGAACATTAAATAAGATATTTAGACAAAACATCACATATAGGCCTGCATAAAGATGACTTTCTACAATTTAATAATTTTCATGCATTTCCCATTCACTTTGTGTGAAATGTCCCATACATGAGCACTTTTTGATTAGTTATGATACAGATGACTAATTGAATTTTAACACCTAGTTTTGTTTTTCAAAAGTCAAAGTTTATACATTAGAACTTCTAGAAATATGATTGGTCAGTGTTTGATTTTTAAAGAATTTTTTAAAAAAATATGCTCATATTATCACATACGGGATACTTGGTTCAAGGAAATCGCAAAATTTGCATTTGTATAAGTAATGAGCTGATTATGTCTTACCAATTGCAAATTAAACCGTACCTTAGTGGGTCCACATCCTTAAAGAAACTGGGTCAAAAAAAAATTCAACTGATTCTAGGTGAATATTTTTAGATTGCCCCATAAGTAAGGTGTTATCTTAAATTATTCAAACAAAGGCACCTATTTCTGCGTAAATTTGCATAATTTCTTTTTTCTTATTCATTTGGCTACAATATTATAGCAATTATTTCACATTTTTGACATCTGAATGGTCTGATGGAATATTATCTTGGCCTTGTCCTGAATTAAATAAAATAAAGTCATTTTGTTTTTGTTGATATGTGTTCAGATGATGCAAACCTGTCAAATATTTGTTGAAAAGTGTTTCTGTATCAGGCACTGTTCGATTGGTTGTAGAGGTGGGGCCTGTTGTATAAAACTTTTTTACCTGAGGAAACTCTGGTAAAAACTGAAAACTAATTTTAGTCTGATTTCTGCCATTGACTTTAACACAGGGCAAAAACTCCAGTAAAAACAACCTAAAAAAAAGTTTATGCAACGGGCCCCTGGTTTTTAAGATTGATCATACTCTATAATAAAATTAATGAATCCTATAAACCAGCCCCAGAATCAATCGGTTTGCTTCATGTTACAGGTCCAAGAAGTGCATTTCCCAATGCAAAATCTAAGTTATTTCATACATGTATATGTGTCACAGTAAGATGAATGCTTTTGAAAGAGAAATGTTGATAGAATATCATTTTCTTTCTTTCACTACACTTGCAGTCATGTCACTCAGTGCAGAACATGGATGCACTCCTAATCGATGCTCACCATCTTTGAAGCATTCAAATGAGAGAGATAATCTATCAAAGCCAAGGACATGACACCAATCTTGAAATCATCCTCTCCAAGTAGTGTCTGGTGTGAACAGCTGTTGGTATTTATGTGATGTTAAATATCTGAATGCTCTATTTAAAAAAAAAATATTAGAAAATATATTTTGAAGTATGTCTAATGATGACTTTGTGTAGCTCCAAGCAGCAGGTCCAAGCTATTATCTCTTTGTTACAGTTTAATGAATATTTGAATTATCTGTGGTTTCTTAAATAGATGCATACTATGTATGGCTTTATTAGCAGGAGTAAAGTGTAAGGTAACAAATTATTTGCAATGATTTTTACTATTAGGCTGAGAATTGAGATGGGTGCAATAATTAAGTTTATGTATTTTTGGAGTTCACTTAGTTTGAAACTTTCTCTTGATGAAGTTAGTATTTGTGTTTATTTTATGTTGACAATTCTGCAAAAGTGGATCCAAATGTTTTCCAGAGTTTTTCCCATTTGAGTTATATCTCTGTTGTTGTTTTTTTTTACCTTGGATCTACTTGTCGTATAATTGTGAATTACCCTCCCCCTTCTGACTTTGTAAACAACATAATACCCTTATACATACTTATCATTCCATGAATATTGCTAATATTTTCTGTTGAGTTTTATCAGTATGAATTACACCAAGGAAGTTTATTTCCTTTTATAATTGGATGTTTCAAATTCAATTATACCCTGTATTTTGTGTTCTTAAAATTCAATCTATTTTGATCAGGCCTATCTGTATCAGCAACAATCAGAGTTTGTTATTAGCTAATTTAACCAATTTTTGTTCATTTTTATGCCTCAAAATAGTTTTAGTATTTGATATTCAATAGGAATTAATTCATTCATTAACATAAAAAAAAACAATTACTAAAAGAAGTAAACTCAACCCCTCACAAAAAGTTCTACAACTCAAGTTTGATGGATGATGCATCTCAATTGTGAAAATTGAAATCAGTATTATTGGTTAGCCCCATTATTCCTATTTCCTCAATCAGGTATTAGAAGGGAGAGAATTTTGCAAAATGATTACAACAAAAACTGAAACAAAGTTGTAATTTATTTTGAGCATGCGATGTCCTTTGTAATTTGCCCTGGTGATTTAAAGTTTGTTTGAAGTGAAACTTTAACAAGTCTTAAATGTTCAACAAACAATGAAACAAATACCTCCAATTTGCTTTACAACAAGTAGCAACCTGCTTGAACTTACAGTGCCCATTATCGTTCCAAACATATGTGATTCATTATGCAATGAGAATGAGACCACACCATGTGTGGACACTAGGGCCATTCAAACTATATCAAAAATATCAAAATATATCACTGTACACATGGGTGACTAAGTAATTTCCAAACACCCCCTAAACAAGTTTTTCGCGGGCTTTATTTACACATTTTGGCCCCTAAACAAGTTGTCCCCAAAATATGAACTCAGGGGGAAAAAGTATACCCTAAATACATTTGACCATTGACCAGTCTTTCAAAGCCACCCTTTTTCTTGAAAATCTGTGTTTTTGATTACCTTAACGAGTCCACATGTGGACCGCATCCAAAACTGAAAAAACACCCCTTTAAACATGTTTTTTCGTCATGCGTGTGTACAGCAATATATTTGAGATCATTTTGTACCCAAAAATATCTTATTCTTGCGATAAGTCAACTCCAAACTTGGGTCATTGTATTGATTAAAATGTTTCTGAAGATTTGTTTTGGGGATCAAGGTCAAACTTGAATGAATATGTGTGCTAGAATCTGCTGATTATTTGGGTCACAAGATAAAAGGTATTGAAGATTATTATTTGAAATGTAAGCTGTGTTCTGGGAATGGTAGAGGAATATATGTAAATTTCACCACGTGCAGTTGAGAATCCATCTATGTTTTTCAAATTTTCCAAAATCCATGAATGATATGAAGGTGGTAGGTAGGTCGAGTGTTAATAAGTGCGCTTATTTTGTATATCATATTCTTTTTACAGAAAAGTTAATTACACTAGGGTAATAATTCTAGGAGATGTTTCACAAAAAGATGTTTCCAATTTTTTAAAGTCACGCTGAATTGTTAGCAAGCATGTGGTATTTCATGCACAGTCTCATCAATTCATAGTACACATGAGCACGAACTAATACATTGGTCCGTTATTTGCCTCAAAAAAGGAGAAATTTGAGATCGATATTTAGTCACACTTCAATCTTAGTGAATCACCTCTTTGATTTGTCACTTGATGTCAGATAGCTTGGACCTGCCCTACAGCAGGTGTAGATCCAGGGGATGACAGAAGATGCCGGCAGACTCCGTAAATTGCAAAATATAATTTTGGGGCCTGTCAAGCTTTTCTGGAGATGAAATGTCTTCATTTTGGATAGATGACCTTTTTGATTTTTTGCTTGTCAATTATTTGGGGGATAAAATCACACCCGGTCAATGTCCGACTCTGGATCCGCGCCTGTTACAATGTATGATTGTGTTATATGCATGTACTTGCTTTGTATTAATGAATTTCATTTTTTCTTTTTTTTGAAAAATGAATTGTAAGACCAGCAGCTCGGAAGATTTATTCAAGTTGCAGGACCATAGCAGTTGACCTCGATCGATTGATGGTGGTAGGCCCTGAACCTCACAAACATGGCTCCTGTCTGGTTTGAGCTGGGATCTTCCTGCCAGAATCACACAATTAGTGACTTCACTACCGAGAGATCTATTTTTCAGTGTGCAGAGAAGGGCACTGGATACTGTTGTGTATGGTATGCAACTTAACACAATGTAAGTGCTATATTGATTTCAATGATATTTTGTGTAGCCTAGAGTATGTGAGACAATGCAATTGGTTTTCCAGCAATTATTACTTTACTGCGAGGGTAAAATCTATTTTGGATAATTTTGGCAGCAATACTCCCCCAACAGGATTTACTTCAATTGCACTTTTTAAATTCATAACATTTTCTTTTACCTTTTGAATGAAATTCATTTAATGAAAATATATCAAAACAATACCATTCCTAAAGGCAATTTTGATAAATTTGTATGGGCATTCCATATCTTATTCTCCAATCTTCTCTTTTTCTCATTACTCCACCCTCCCCCCCCTCATGTTTCTCTTCTCCTCTTCTCTTACCTCTGCAATGCTTGCATTATCTGTCAATCCATTGATTGCATTCTTTCTTTACATACCTTGCTGTACCATCTGTTTTAGCTGCTGCTCTAAATTCATCTGTTTCACATCGTTGCAACATGATATTTGCCATGACTGTTTAAAAATAATGGTTAAGAAGTTAAACTAATCCTTTTATGAGGAAATTTATATATTTATTTTATAGACTTTGCTTTCTTAATTGTTCTTAATACAAGAGCGCCTTGAGCACCTAGCAAGGTAGATACGTGTGCTATACAAATCCTATATTGTTACTATTATATGTAATTTGCAGAGCCATGATAGAGCAGTGTGATTATTTTGCAAATATTTATTACCTTTTTCTGTACATGTTCATTTTTGGACAGACTGATTTGAATTAATAATTCAAACTATATCTCGGTCATTTCACCATGTACCTACATAAACCTCGTGTTTGTGCTAATGCCAAAGGCACCACCAGAAACGTAAGGTTTGTGCGAGTGCCGAGTGTGTATCCATCATGACATCATGAATGTGAAGAGATAATGTGGACTGCACGAATGTTTAGATATGTGATGATCAAGGTAGGTTCTCAATATAGGTTTGTCTGCCCAAATCTTCAGCTTCGGATATAAATTTTTCACCCATTTTTATGAGGGTTGTGCACTTCAATGGTTTTTCCACAATGTTTAAAAAAAATCTCTTTCAATCAGAGCAATATATGTAAGTCTAGAATCTTTTTTCAGAAGTGCATTGTCAATTTTCGATTTCTAGAGCCTTGCCAATGTAGTGTTTCAAGTTGACCCATTTCATGTTTGAAATATTGATAAAGAATGGTTTAATCAACATGACTTTGAAGCTCGGTGGCATTGATTAAGATCTATCAAAAACTGGTTTGCACTCCAAATCGACGCAGGTAACCATTTGTTCTGCACAAAGAGAAGAGAAGAACTGGTGACGTATAATTGAAGAGAGCACTGCTGACTTCCAGTAATTGTTTCAGTTGCATGTGACATCTTTATATTTGGTGTTTAGAATCTGGTAATGTTGCCATGATCTTTAAGCACTGTCTGACCACAAGGAATGGCGTTCCTTTCAGCTTACGCATCATATCCAGAGCTCTTCAAAACCTCATGAAAGTCACATACTTCTTGGACTCAAATGCTGATATGTTGTGAGAGTGTTGGCCTCTTTGTGGTGGCATTAAAGGAATTCTCAGTGGATCTAGTTCCAGTTGGTCATTTTGTCTGACCCAGCCATTTGATATTTTCCTGTGTTTATTAGATTTTCCTGGATTTATTTGACTCTGATGAAATGAAAGGCAATGTGAAGTCTTGGTATTATCAAGTCGAAGTCAATAAAGACCTTATTTCTTTGCTCCTCATGCATGCCAATATTGTCACCAAAGGAAGCTACATACATCTTTTCTGGCTTAGTCTTTAAACCAAAATGCTTTTGCTTTAATCATGATAAGGCAGGTTCTTGAAGGCTTTGTCAACGTTCATTTTCTGTGTCCAGGAAGAAATGTTCTTTCTTTGGACAGAATTTTGAATAGATTACATGTGTAAAGGAAACTTCATCAAGTTCAGGTATTCAGAAATGTAATCCCTTAAAGTGAGAAGTTACTGTGATTAAACCTATATATCCCAGGCTATTTTGAAATTGGTTTTATAAGCCCCCCTCCCCTCCTGTATCTCAGTCGTTGATCTGGACACTCTAGGATTCTCATCAAATTTTTAAAAATATATTTCTTTGTTTCGATGAAAGTCGTTATCACTATTTCATTCATAAATTACACGTACATGAAATTAATAGCTTGTAACTAGTAATTTATGAAAACAATGACACATTTATCAATTTTGGCTACATAAAAAAATTGCATTGGATTTGTCAAATGAAATCACATTTTGAGCAATTTTGGGTCTGTCAAGCACTTACATAACGTTGCCTAACTTTGTAACTCCATACCATCGTGTTGTGAATTTGGTCTTAAAAGTTGCATGAGAAAATTTTTATGAAATGTTGTGGCCTCATCTTTACAAAAAATGTCAAGGGGGGGGGGTAAAAAAAAGCCCCCTCCTCTTGGGATAGATAGGGCTAAGGTATATGCACGTACCTTCATAACATTGCCAGTTATATTTGGAGAATGATTCAATTTGCTTATCTTTTGATCTTGTGCTATCTAAAAAACGTGAAAGTGTTTCACTTTCTTTGCAATGATCAATATGGAGGAGCCGTGGTGTAGTGGTACTGACTCTCGCCTTGTAAACAGAGGTTTGTGTATTCAAATCCCACTGCGGTTGGACGTCCTTGTGAAAGTCATTGTAGCTTGTCCAGTACTGTGTGCGCCTCACTGTCTACTGACTGGAATACTCCCCAGGGAGTGGAAAATGTGCATACATTGTGTGCTGGAATGACGTTCCGCTGTATTAAGTGCTATATAAAAGTAGATTATTATTATTATCATACAATGCATAATTTGCAGACCATCGTAAAATTATTTCCTTCTTGGTGCTTATAATTCCTTTGATCATGTCAGAAAAGTTTCTCAAGCGGGTCCTGAAGCTTGACGTCATGTGATGCTAGGCTGTTCATTCATCCATCTTCTGGACTATGGGTAGGGCAGTGATTGGTTGATTTTTCCAATAGTGTCCCTTTTGCTAAAGATAGTGTTTCCTGTATCCAGCGTGGAACAAGTTTGGGAAATTTTGTTGGGTTCTCACTGCTGTCTGTCAGATTTGACATTGCACGTTTTGGTAGATTGTTCCAACTATCCTTGACCCTTTGGCTAAAGAAGTGGTTCCTCCATCCAGTCTGGATCAAGATTGGGAAATTTTATTGCGTGCTGTCTCTGAAATTTGACATTTTACTTCACTACTAGGGTTCATGCATTGTATTGTAATGATTGATAGGGGACTATAAACCATTGTGGAATATGAAGTGTACTCCCTCAGGACAAGCCTATAATGAGTTCCCAACCTTATTAGATCTATCTATCATTGTCGGTGCCTCGCCTGATCACTCAGAGTTCATGGTGGCATGATGGATACATTATGCAAGCAAACATTTGGTTCTTGTATGATGGTGACTGAATAAATTAGCTTGACAGGGGAAAAAGAATTCTTTTCCCTGTTGGTTTCAATTTTGATCAAAATTCAGTGTTCATTGAAATAGAAACGCGATTGCATCATGTACAGAAAAAGGTATATTTATTTGCAAAATCGTAATATATTCCATTTGCTCTTTTGAAAAAAGTCCTCCCCCCCAAAAAAAAAGAAAAAAAATAGCCAATGAACAAATTTTTTTGATATGATACAATTTGATTTGTTGAAAAAAATATGAATGTGAAAATGATTAGTAATAATACTAAAATATTGAATTGAAAATTGTAGTGTCAGTCATGGATAGTTAATGTTGAATGGATGTGAAATGATTGAAAATGGGCAGATACAGGGAGCATTTCATGACAAGATTCGTCAGCGACTGTCGCCATCTAATTTGCTCTAGGCCAATCAGATGCAAGGATTTGTTGATAAAAATCTTCCTGAAATGCTTCCCTGGATGGATAGTACAGGGAGGTGTGGGGAGAGAGCACAATTAATGGATTAACTGGTAATCTTGTAGTAAGTAGAAGTGGGAGAGGGGAGGGGGGATGGTAATGAGAAAGGAAGCAGATTAAAGGAAATAAGGCGGTAGTTTTGTTCAAGGGTGAATAAAAAGGGGAGGGAATGGGGGTAGAGATTAGAGGGGGGTGGGGGTAAAAATAAATTTGAGGGGGAAAAACAATAGCTATCCTTCCTCCCCCCCCCAAAAAAAGAAAATGCTACATGATTGCTTGGAAAATCGATGCATTGTCTAACACACTCTTGGCTACACAAATTAATCATTGATATCAATAAAGCACTTTTATTGTGGTAAGTTGTAAATCCGGTGCCCTTCACTGCACACTGAAAAATAGGTTTCTTGGTAGTGATGTCACATATTGTGTGATTTTGTCAAGGAGACCCCAGCTCGGATTAGGCTGCTGGCCATTTTGTGAGGGTAGGGGTTCGCCCCATTGAATGAACAGGTCATTAGCTGCTATGGTATCCTGTAAACTTGAATGAATCTTCTGGGCTGCTGGTCATTTTTTTTGTTGAAATATAAGTCTAATAAATCAATTGAAATCAATATTTGCTTGTCACCTATGCTTATTTGTGTACATGGAGTATCCCTGTACTGCAAAATGCACTTGCCTGCCCCTATTTTCCCCATTGTACCCCCAACACCCTTCCTTTTTTGGGAGGAAAACAAATTTGGCACTCCTTGTTCCTTAATCCCCCAGGTCCCTGTTGCACAAAATTATATTATAGTAATTTTGCTACTATACCATTGGATGGCAAATTTACTGTAATAGTATACAAATAATACACCTCAGCAAGGGCATTAGTAAGAATTATACACACATGGTACCCATGGGACAGTTCTGATATGCCCAAGGCAAAGCCGAGGGCGTTTCCAAGGTAAAAAGTGTGTGTAATTATTCTAATGCCCAAGCAGGGGCCCCCATTGCATAAAAGTTACTATCATCGTAACCTTCCCATCCAATTGTAACTACCCCCGGTAACAACCATGGAATCCTTGATTTTGATTGGCTGCTGATCAGTGTTACCATGGTAGTTTCCATTGGATGGCAAAGTTACCATAATAGTAACTTTTACGCAATGGGCCCCTGAATGTGTATTTTTGTTTTATAAGATAGTGACGTGGATCCTTGTTATTCAGGGGCTGTGTAACAATTTTGAAAATGGAGGCTGACCATGCAACAAATCACAATGGCAATTGTTATGCTTTTGTACACAGTTCTGGAAAAAAGTTGCATGGGGGCGCTAAAGCCCAAGCCCCCCTCCTCCAGTTATTTGATAAAAATGAAACCATCCTAATCTCAAAACCATGACCAGTCATTAGAATTAGTCACTAGTGATTGTCTGCAATTTTTGCTAAAATACAACTGGTCATGTGATCGATTTTAGCCAATCATTTGAAAAGGATCCATATCACTATTTTATATTACCTTTTGTGCAACAGGGCCCAGGGACAGTACTTTGAATATTGTGTTATCTTTACAGCCCATTATCTTCGCTAGCACAGATGTTGGCTTTCATTAGCTGCTACTTTTTTGTATTTTTTCATTTGAAAAAAATTGAAAATAAATCCTTTCGAGAATTTAAACAATTTTTTTTTCAGTTATACTTATTTGTGCACATCAGTATACTGTGAAACAAAATCCAGGAATAGACTTGCCTACAGTTTTTTCTATAGTTGGTTATTTGGACATTATAGAGCAACCAATATCATTTTCAAATTTATCTGTAAATACAGAGAAGGTAATACAAAAGATAACACAATTTTCAGAATACCTGTCATGTTTTAGGTTGTACAATGTGCAGAAGGTAAACCAAATTTAGAAGGCTTTTTTATTATTACAATGCAATTCCATTTTAATTTTTTCCAGGAAAGTTTAAAAATAGGCCTACATCTACATTTCTTAAGTACAATTTCCATATTTTCTTAATTTTAAAAAGACCAGGATGGAATTTTAATGTATGCCTTAAAGTCAATTTCAATGGACATTTAGTGATCAGTAGAAAGCCTTTATCTTGATTGACCCTCATGATTTGGATTACATTTTTCTGCACATTCAACCTTCAATTAGCCAACCCCCCCCCCCCCCATCTCATACAGATTCTAGACTTGGTGAAATGTTGCAAATTGGATTGAAATTATTGGCAAACTTTTCCTCCATTTACAAAATTATAATTAAGAATGATATGCACAAATACTGGATTATTCTACTATTTTTTTTGTTTTATAATTATTTCTGCAAAATGTTAAGCGTCCTTAGCGAGTACCTCAATAACAATACACTTTGCAACATTCCAGGTACAATTGCAATTGAAAACATTTTTATTTTACAAGAGTGAACTTCACAAAAAAGAACAGCTTTTTTTACATTTTGAATTGCTTTGAAGAATATTTTTCATACATTGTGCTGTACATATTGCCACACATTTTATGTGTATTCTGTCATAAGCAATGCATTGAGAGAAAATTCATTCAGATAAAGTATGGAATTAACAGGACAAGAATAGGTATTTAAAAATGACAGTGCTACAGAAAAATCTTCTGCATTAAGTTTCCAGATGTTTCCATCTTTTTTTTTTAATTTGCTGAAGTGATTCATGAAGTTCACTCTATTTTCTAAGGGCTGAGTGAAATGGGCAAGACATGGAGGGAGAGACAAAAGACAGGGGAAGAGAGGGACAGACAGAAAGAAAGACAGGAAGGAAGGAAGGAAGAAAGAAAGAAAGAAAGAAAGAAAGAAAAGGAAAAAGAAAGAAAGAAAGGAAGGAGAGAGAGAAAGAGAAAAAAAGAAAGAAAGAAAGAAAGGAAGGAAGGAAGAAAGAAAGAAAGAAAGGAAGGAAGGAAGGAGAGAGAGAAAGAGAAAGAAAGAAAGGAAGGAAGGAGAGAGAGAAAGAAAGAAAGGAAGGAAGGAAGGAGAGAGAGAAAGAGAAAGAAAGGAAGGAAGGAGAGAGAGAAAGAGAAAGAAAGAAAGGAAGGAAGGAAGGAAGGAGAGAGAGAAAGAGAAAGAAAGGAAGAAAGATAGGAAGAGATAGAGATGGTGGAGAGGGAAAAGTCTTGTATAAAACAAGTACAAGAATAAACACACGTAGCCAAATGCAGTTGTAACCACGGGCGGCGAATTTGTGAGATTTTTGGGGGGTCAGTCGAAGGTGGGGGGGGGGGTGAGAACACTTCCGTAGGCTGGTGTACAAAATTTAAAGATCGAGGGATAACTGTGGGCAGTTCCCCCGCCATCCTGAATCGCCGCCAATGGTTGTAACACAATCATTTAATGTTCAATCATCAAGCCAAAATAACATTTTTTTTAATAGAGCCGTAACATCATTTGCCGAGGAACTCGGATTAGCCTTTAGAGAATAGGCTTATATGTTATGATGATCCACATCATTTACATTGTGCCATATATCTGTTAAAAACATTCAAAGGCACAGACTCATCCAATAAGTTAATCACTACACATCTGCCGAAATAAGTGAGTTTTGACAGACGGTTTAAAGAGAAAGAGTTTAAAGTGAAAGAAACAATATGGGAGATAACAGCAATTAATGCATATAATGAAACATTTTACTTTTCAAATTCTTAGCATCATTTGTTTGTATTTCTTTTTGACGACTTTAAAGGGTACTCCAGCCTGAAAATAATAAGATTTGAACAGATTAAGTACATGAGACCGTAAACAAAAAGGCTTAAAACGTTGTCAAAATCAGACATCAAGGAATAACAAAGTTATGACTCTTTAAAGTTTTGCGGTGAAACAGCATGTCTTCGTAAAAATGCAATGAGCAAGATGATGTCTTATCCCCTTTTGTATTTTATGTCCTGAAACTTTATTTATTCAAAGTTTGTCCTCCAAGAATGAACTGGACTGGCTGTACTAATTTAATACGTTACGATGAACAATGCTGTAATTTCTTTGGTTACAAAAAGAGACATATCGTACACACTTCTATGAAAATATCAACTATTTATGATTTCATATGTCATTAAATAAAAAGGGAAAATTGGGGCACTAAATCACCAGCCAACTTATTGCTTCTTTGTGGTCAAAAACTCAGAATAAACTTTTTTAGTGTTTGGTCTTTGAGTGTTCAGCCTTTTTTTGTGGAGAGTAATCAACGAAACTGGCAAATAAAACCTAATTTTTAGCAACGGTAGCTAATAATCAAATCTTATGAAATCCTGAAAAAAAATGCGAGGGAGCAAAGCAAATGAGCTTAGTAGATTGTAGAATTTGAAGGAGTCACATTTTCTACTTTCCCCATCTTTTCTCTATTCTTTTCTTGTTTTACCTTTACGGACCTTGATTATTCCTATGAATCAATTGCATCCTTTAGATGCATGCATCGAAGAAAGCAGAGCTATAGCGACCGAGCTTTACAAAACACATCGCCCTTAAAGACTCTATAAACACTAGAATTTATACACTCACTTTCACCAAGTATTACGGGATCACTATATATTGACATCACCATGATCATGTTGTGTTTTGAATGAAATCTATAAAAAAAAAGCCTTGAACAAATTTTGAAATAAAGTACGTATGACAGGGAAGAACAAACTGACTGAATAAAGCCTCCTCCTTAATTACTATAGGCTTCTCGTTACGAGGGGATGTACTCAAAAACGTAACAAAATTAGTCGAGCTGTAGCATACATATATTACAGGTGATATATGAAATGTAGATTTCCCCACATTTTTTTCTCCAACTAATCTTACAGTAGTACTTAACATCATCTGGTTCTGGCGGGTAAAAGACCAACTTACCCCCCCCCCCCCCCTTACCCCGTACGTCTTTCCAACCAAGCCAGGTAGGCCCCGGGGGTAGGCCTAGCATACTATACCCTTCAAAAGTTTGGGAAACCCTGTAATATTGATGTAAATTGGTATAGATTCGCCTTTATTTACCATTATTGCATCATGTGATCATGCAAGTTGCTCCATAAAACCGTAGGGGTACGTTAGGTGCGTAAACCAGACTCCCATAATAAAAATTGCTCAGCAGATACAAGCGTATGTAGGCCTACGTATGACATTTAACAAGCAGATCTGTCAGAAAGAAAAGTCTGCTAAAGGCTGTCAAATTAAGGGCCAAAAAGAAGAACGCAAAGAATCAATTCATAAATGTATTAGCATTTACACTGTGAAGGGAAAAGTAACTCTGATTTTTACCATTTAAAAAACACTGTGGTGTCTTAGGGTTTCTTTATAGAAAAGGACATATCTATAAGTTATATTCTACTTTTAATGATAGGGCCTACATAATCATGTAGCATTCTGTGCTACTGTTTTTCATTATAAAAAATTGAACTGCTCCTACTATCTTTAATACAAGCCGTGTTGTTTGTCCTAATATTATAATTTTTTTTTAGGGTATATAGTAGTGTTTTCCTCGATCGAAGATCACGAATCATCAACATCCTATTTCTTCTCATTGATCCTCTCAATTAAGTGAGAAATCTTATTAGCCGGTCAACAGTGACATCAGACCACATCTCACCAGCAAGTAAGTATCCACGTGGTGGATGCCTTCCAAGCAACCTTGTTCTCCTATCCACCTGGCCCGCCATCCATTCCCTCTTGATGAAAACCTAGCTGCTCCATTCCTCGATCGTTATCCAGACCTATTCCACACACTGGTTAAACTATCCATGGGGCGGTAATCGATCGTATTCAATCGTGGTCGATGGACACCGTATTCCTTCTTGCGCTGATGGAATCAAAACAGAAAAGAGAACGAGTAAAAATGAGGATTTGATGAACAGAGCTGCATAAACTCATACATGTATTTTTATGATTTATTTCGATTTTATTCCTAGAATACAAAACTATTGCTTGAGATTTTAAAATAATCAATATCTTATATCATGCGCGTATTCGGGCTCTATCGGGTCCCGGGTCCCCCGGGTAGGCGAAAGGGGGAGCTAAAAAGAGGAAGAAAAGGGGAGAAAAAAGGAGGAAAGAAGAAGAGGAGAAAAAAGGGGGAAAGAAAGAGAAAAGAAAAAGAGGGGAGGGGCGACAGATTGATGTTCGACTAACTAGGGGGCGCTGAGTTATTGTTCGACATTGGAGCGCCGAATTGATTCTCGACAGAGGGGAGGGGTTGAATTAATGTTCGACCTATGGGGCGCCAAATTGAATTTCAACATGGGGGCGCCGAATTAATCTTCAACCTAGGGGGTAGCTCGGGGGGGCCGGGGAGGCACCGAAATGATGTTCGACATAGGGGGTCGGGCCGAATTGATGTTCAACTGACGGGGTGGAGCGCCGAATTGATGTTCACCTAGAGGCGCCGAGTTGATGTTCGACCTAGGGGAGGGGGGGTGAATTAGTGTTCGATCAAGGGGCGCCGAATTGAAGTTCAACATGGGGGCGCCAAATCGATCAACCTAGCTGGGAGGGTCGCCGGCCGCTTCGTAACTAGTGGCGCCGAATTGATGTTCGACATATGGGTTGGGCCGAAGTGATGTACGTCAACCGAGGGGGTGGGGTGCCGAATTGTTGTTCGACCTAGAGGCGCCGATCGACATAGCGTAAATCGCGAGCTCAAACTTTTGGACATTTCATGAAATAAGACATGAAAAGTAAGCATTCTGAGCAGTTTTCTATTATGAAAAAGATATGTGTATAATAGAATTGATGCGAGCGCGAAGTGCGAGCTGAATTTTTTAATATACTGACCATAAAGGAACGATACAAGGACAGCTTTTATAGTGACTGGTGAATAGGATGCATATCTCACCAACTGAATAATGTAAGTGCGAAGCGCGAGCTGAAAATTTGTGATTCCATTCTGAGAACTAGACATCCTAAGCAGGCGCGGATCCATGGGGGGGCCGAGGGGGCCTCGGCCCCCCCCCCTTCGGCTAAAAAAAGAGAGAAGGAAAGAAAGAGAAAAAGAGGGAAGAGGGGAAAGAAAAGAAGAAAAGAAGAAAGGAAGAAGGGAAGAAAAAAAGGGGGGAAAGAAAAGAGGAAAGGAGAGAGAGGAGAGGGGAAAAGAAGAGGGGAAAAGAGAGAGGAAGAGGGGAAGGAGAAGAGGGAAAAAAGAGAGAGGAAAGAAGAAAAGAAGAAAACGGAAAGAGGGGGAAGGAAGGGAAGGAGAGAAAAAGGGGAAAGAAAGAGAAGGAAAAAGAGAGGGAAAGGAAAAGGAGAAAAAAAAGAGAGAGAGGAAAAAGAGGAAAGAAAAGGAGGAAGAGAAGAAAAGAAAGGGAGAGGGAGGAAAGAAGAGAAGAAAAAAGAGAGAAAAGAAGAAGGGAAAGAAAAAAGGAGAAGAAGAGGGGAAAGAAAGAGAAAAAAGAGGAAGAGGGGGAAGGAAGAGAAGAAAAAGGGAGGGAGGGAGAAGAAAAAAGATGAAGAGGGGGAAAGAGAGAGGAAGAGGGGAAAAGGAAAAGGAGAAAAAAGAAAAGAGGAAGAGGGAAGAAAAAAGAGGAAAAAAGAGAGAGAAGGGGAAAAAAGGGGAAAGGAAGAGAAGAAAAGGGGAAAGTAAAAGAAGAAAAGGGGAAAGAAAGAGAAGAAAAGGGAGGGGGAGAGGGGAAGAAAAAAGAGAAGAGGGGAAAGAAAAGGAGAAAGGGGAAGAGGGAGGAAAGAAAAAAAAGAGAGGGAAAGAAAAGAAGAAAAGGGAAAAAGAAGAGGGGAAAGAAAGAGGAAGAGGGGAAGGAAGAGAAGAAAGGGAGGGAGGGGGAGAAAAAAAGAGGAAGAGGGGGGGGGAAGAGAGAGGAAGAGGGGAAAAGGAGAAAAAAAAGAAAGAGGAAGAGGAAGAAAAGAGGGATGAAAAAAGAAAGAGAGAAAGGGGGAAAGAAGAGAAGAAAAGGGGAGAGGAAGACGGGGAAAGAAAATGATGTTCGAACCAAAAGGGCGCTGAAATAATGTTCGAAGAAATGTCAAAATGCTGTTCGAACTGGGGGCAGAATTGATGTTTGAACGGGGGGGGGGGCGTATTGATGTTCGACGTAGGGGCGCCAAATTGATGTTGGAACTAGGGCGCCAGATTGATACTCGAGCTGGGGGGGGGGTGGCGAAATGGTATTCGAACTAGGGGCGCCAAATTGATGTTGGACCTACATGTAGGGGCGCCGAATCGATATTCGAACTAGAAGGGCGCCAAAATGATGTTCGAAGGGATGCCAAAATGATGTTCGAACTGGGGACCAAATTGATGTTCGAATGGGGGGGGGGGCCGAAGTGATGATCGACCTTCATGTAGGGGCGCCGAATTGATATTCGAACTAGGGGCGCCAAATTGATATTAGACCTACATGTAGGGGCGCCGACTTGATATTCGAACTAGGATGGCGCCGAAATAAAGTTCGAAGGGATGTTAAAATAATGTTCGAACTGGGGCGCAAAATTAATACTCGAACTGGGGAGGGGGGCCGAATCGATGTTCGAGCTAGGGGAGCGCCAATTGATACTAAAACTAGGGGGTCGCCGAATTGATGTTCGAACTAGGGGGGGGGGGCGCAAAATTGATACTCGAGCTAGGGGGGAATGATATTCGAACTAGGAAAGGTAAATTGAGTTCGAAGGGATGCCAAAATGATGTTCGAACTGGAGGCCTAATTTATGTTCGAACGGGGGGGGGGCGAATTGATGATCGACCTATATTTAGGGGCGCCGAATTGATATTCGAACTAGAAGGGCGCCAAAATGATGTTCGAAGGGATGCCAAAATGATGTTCGAACTGGAGGCCAAATTGATGTTCGAACGGGGGGGGGGCCGAAGTGATGATCGACCTACATGTAGGGGCGCCGAATTGATATTCGAACTAGGGGCGCCAAATTGATATTAGACCTACATGTAGGGGCGCCGACTTGATATTCGAACTAGGATGGCGCCGAAATAAAGTTCGAAGGGATGTTAAAATAATGTTCGAACTGGGGCGCAAAATTAATACTCGAACTGGGGAGGGGGCCGAATCGATGTTCGAGCTAGGGGAGCGCCACTTGATACTCAAACTAGGGGGTCGCCGAATTGATGTTCGAACTAGGGGGGGGGGGCGCAAATTGATACTCGAGCTAGGGGGGGGGAAATGATATTCGAACTAGGGAAGGCAAATTGAGTTCGAAGGGATGCCAAAATGATGTTCGAACTGGGGGCTAATTTATGTTCGAACGGGGGGGGGCCGAATTGATGATCGACCTATATTTAGGGGCGCCGAGTTGATATTCGAACTAGGAGGGCGCCGAAATGAAGTTCGAAGTGGGGACGCCAAATTGATACTCGAACTAGGGAGGGGCAGAATTGTTGTTAGACGTAGGGGCGCCAAGTTGATGTAGGGGGCGCCAAATTGATACTCGAGCTAGGGGGGGGTGGCGAAATGGTATTCGAACTAAGGGCGCCAAATTGATGTAGGACCTACATGTAGGGGCGCCGATCGATATTCGAACTAGGAGGGCCCGAAATGATGTTCGAATGGATGCGGCCAAAATGATGTTCGAACTGGGGCCAAATTGATGTTCGAACGGGGGGGGGGGGGGCGAAGTGATGATCGACCTACATGTAGGGGCGCTGAATTGATATTCGAACTAGGAGGGCGCCGAAATAAAGTTCGAAGGGATGTTAAAATAATGTTCGAACTGGGGGCGCAAAATAATACTCGAACTGGGGAGGGGGCCGAATCGATGTTCGAGCTAGGGGGCGCCAATTGATACTCAAACTAGGGGCGCCGAATTGATGTTCGAACTAGGGGGGCGCCGAAATGATGTTCGAAGTGGGGGCGCCAAATTGATACTCAAACTAGGGGGCGCCGAATTGATGTTCAAACTAGGGGGGGGGGAGCAAAATTGATACTCGAGCTAAGGGGGCTGAAATGATATTCGAACTAGGGAAGGTAAATTGAGTTCGAAGGGATGTCAAAATGATGTTCGAACTGGGCGCCGAATTAATGTTCGAACGGGGGGGGGGGGCACATTGATGATCGACTTACATGTAGGGGCGCCGCGCCGTACTGATATTTGAACTGCCGCCTTGTTGTTGGCTCATTGTTCCATATATTGAAAGTTTTTAAATGCCTTGGCTTGAGGTTTTTAGGCCTTGGGGTTCCATGCCTTGGCCTTGGGCCTATGGGATTGAAGCCTTGGTCTTGGGTATTAAAGCCTTGGCCTTGGAGGTTTGAGCCTTGTCTACAACACTGATGGATATATTGATAGATATTATTTACAGAAAGTTTGAAGTTTACTTGCACACACTAAGAAATAAAGGTTTAGAATTGAACCCCAAAAGGCTGATGCAAAATCAGCACCCTATGGGTTCAAAAATTGAACCCCTGATTTGGGGTTCAAAAATTGAACCCTGCGGTTGGGGTTCATTTTTGCACCCTGCGGGTTCAAAACTGCACCCCTAGGGTTTAAATTTGAAATTTAGGGGTGCAGTTTTGAACCCGCAGGGTGCAAAAATCTTGGTGTGCAATATGTAAAAGAATAAATGAAACATTCATTGTAAAGGTGAAAGTTTCGGATGCGTGTTTTATTTTTTGACGAATCGTCAAATACTCAAATAACTGAAATAACTGTATGGTTTTTATCGTTCCTATATTGTTGTTTCATGTAGTAATGCGTAAAAGACAGCTATATACAGTGCCGGCCGCGGGAAACGTCACGCCCGAGCACGCAAACAGCCTAGGGGGCTTTCGCGTCTAACCGAGGGTATTCAAGGGGAGCAGTCTAGGGCGTTTAGACGGGCCCCCGGTTTCCCGCGTGCTATATAATATTGGCCGTGCCCGCACTTACCCTCGGAAATCCGAGGGTACGTACATTGCACTATGTTTACATGTACATGTACTTCGATTATCTTGTGATAGACCATTATGTTTTTAAACTAGCGTGACCGGGATCTATTGTAGGTTGAATTTTTGATTTAAGATGTTATTTGTTTTCTTTTCTTTTATTCTTTAATTTCTGTTTCCCTTTTAATTCTTTTCCCTTATTATTTCTTTCCCTTCTTTCCTTCCCTGTTTCCTTTCCGTTTTTCTTCTGTCTTTGTTTCTTTCAAATAATGAAGGAATTATTTTTCTTTCGTTCTTCCCTTGTTTCTTTCTTTCTCATTTTTCTTACTTTTCTCTTTTCTCTCAATATATATTTTTTCTTTCACACATTCATTCATCTTCCATTCCTTTATTTTAATTATTTCTTTCTTTATTCATTTCAAGTAATGACAGAAACCGTTATCTGTCCTTTATTCTTTCTTTCAACGTTTTAATCATACTTTTTCCTTTGAATTTTCCTTATTTTTTTTCTTTCTTTCCTCTCAATTCATTTCTTGCTTCCTTCTTTCTTCCACTAGCCCTCCCTTCCCTTTCTTGATATATTTTGTTAACAAGTCTAACATTGTGTGGCTTTTTTTTGTTGGTTTTTGGGGCCTGGCTCGGTCGATCCTATGTAGTGCTTTGCCGATTGTCCCGTATTTAATTTTGTGAAATCTGGTCACCCCGGCTGGAACGTCGAAGCTATTATCGCAATGAATCTAAACTTATCGACATATAGATACATGCATATACTCTCGGACGAAGGCCTTCCCCGAGTCTTGACATTTTTTCAGTGCTCATTTATCATTTCCTTTCGCTGGAATAGATACAATGATCGTTGATTACGATACAACGTTATGACGTGTTTGTGACATCGGTCATGCGCGAGGTCGACTCATGATATTTCACCGCCTCCTTTTTGTGCCACGATCTTTCTTTGATTTCTTTAAAGGGGTTGTCGATTACGATCCGACGTTGGTGTGTTCTTTCGACATCACATCATGCACGGAAGGCAAGAGCCCCACTTATTGTCATTTTATCTCATTTCGGTATTGATATTTTATAAACCTTTATCATAATAAGCGGGGTATATAGGGTGCTGGGGAGAGCGAAAAAACCCTCTCATATCGGGGAAAGTTGCTCTTTCTCACATCATAAAAAGTAGACGCGCAAAAAGCGAACCCCAGCAAAACTGGTTGTGCTCATCGATTTTTTTAGTTGGTTCTTTTGTTATTGTGCAGTCTGGTAGAGTCTTGCTCCCCGTCCACGCCGACCCCTCTCCTTTGATCACATCCGCTTCCCAATTTATGACAGGATGTTCTTAGAAATGGGGGGGGGGGATTAATTATCTGATGCATCAACAACAATGAATAAGGATATTCTTTTCAATTCGGTTCAAATCGGGTCTTTAAAACCCCCACCCTGTAAAAAATATAAATTTACCCCAATGTTGCAGATTTAACAAGTTTGTCTTTTTGCTAAAACATCTGATTACATTATCTGCTCTCGATTGCGGTGTTAGTTACATCGGTAGATATTCGGATTGGGAAGATAATAATAATTAACATAATCAAAGTAAAGATTACTTGTCCAACGCATTTATTACGCGCAATTTTATAAAAAGTTATAGATGGGTTTAAAACGAATATTAATATCCTTGATACACTTATATGATGATCGTCGAAGTAAAGATTAACCTATTATTTTTACGAACTGCAGTTTTATATTGATAGATTAGTTGGATATCATTTAGGGTCTAGACATTGTTTCAATTATTTCATTTCAGTAAAACAATATTTCCTTCGAATATATTTTGTTATATGAATTGGAAATGATAAAACGAAATCACAAAACCAAACCACAGCTTGATACAATACATAATTCTGTGTTATATGGAAGATAAAAATAATAATACATGAGATTTGTAAATCACACTTTCCATCTTGATTAGATGCTCAATGTGCTCCAGAGCAAAACAACAAAACTATTTGCATATATGTAAATATGAAAAACTTTCCTAACGCATTTAGCTTAAATGCTTAAACCCAAGCAAAAGTATGTTTTTGAAAGCTACTATGACGTGTTGTATGGAATGGGTACTTAGCGAGTTAATTATCACTTGCCGACAAAGCAAGAATGGAGCTATACAAACCCTTCTTTTCTTTTATTAAGAATTTTAGCGGGTGCTCACGCAAACGCTAACTATCAAACCTAACTTCTTTTCGGGGAACAAAGGAGTTAGTCGAGCCAAGTTGAAGAATAAAAGCCCGTCCGGGTTCACCTCGATACAAT
Organism: Lytechinus variegatus; assembly: GCF_018143015.1. Classification (NCBI taxonomy): domain Eukaryota; kingdom Metazoa; phylum Echinodermata; class Echinoidea; order Temnopleuroida; family Toxopneustidae; genus Lytechinus; species Lytechinus variegatus. The sequence goes on along the minus strand of NC_054746.1, from coordinate 2,846,172 downwards.
ATAGTCGGAAATCCCTTTAATCATCACGCTCGATATCCCCCGCTATATTTTCTCTTTCTCTCCCTTTTACCTCCTTTTTACCCCCCCCCCCATTTATTCACTCTTTTCCTTCTTGCTCCCCTTTATATTTTTTCTCTTTTTCCCTCCTTCTGCTGTCCCTCTATATATTTTTTTCCCTTTCCTTCTTTTTTCCCTTTCCTTTATCCCTTCTGTCCCCCCCCCCCTTCCTTTTCTGTGCACCCTTTCACTCCTTGATTTGTTTCTCCCCTTTATTTTCTATTGCTTTCCCTTCCCCTTCATTTGTAATACCCCCTCCGTTATATTGCGAAACAACAGTTTCTTGTATTCTATAGAAATGTATAAGTAGCTTAATTTAACATAGCATTATATGTTGGGAAGAGAGAAAGAGTAGTTTTAGAGAGGGATTGAGAAAGAATTAAACGATAAATGAAAATAAATTTGATGATGAGAGGTGCATATGAAAATGATGTCCACAGATAAACATCGGGAAGAGATGAGAGCTAGTGGTTGAGATAGATAAAGGTAAATCAGGAAGGGGATAAAAATGATGAAAATTAGAGAGGGGTTCCAGTATTTTGATAAGAATAGTCGTATCCTTTTCTTTCCCTTTCCTTGTTTCTTTTCTTAGTCCCTTTCCCTCTCTCTTTCTCGCCTTCAGTAACTTTTATCCCTCTGTTTCATCTTTCTCAATTTTCCCTTCCTTTTTAATTTCTCACCCCTTATTCCTTCTCTTTATCCTTCTTTCTTTTATTTGCCTTCCACCTTCCCTCTTTTCTTTCTATCTCACCTTCGCTTTTTTTCATCACCTCTTTTTTCTTTCTCTCTAGGTTCTTCTTCTTGTTTTAATTTTACCCCTTCCTTATCCCTTCTCCATTTTACCTTTTCCCTCTTTCTCTTCTCCCCCCCCCCCCCCCCCCCCTATTCTCTTTTCCCCCTTTCCCCTTCTCTCAGCCCGGGCCCCCAGTTTTCTATTTCTTTTATCAGCCTCTTATTACCTTTTGCTTCCGATTTGAAAGATGGTTTTCGAAAAGTTTTAGTGTTACAGTGCCGGCCGCGGGAAACGTCACAGTGCCCCGGGGATAGACGCGGGCGGTTCCCTAGGGCAATAATTTTCTAGGGGAGTGGACGCGGGCGTCTTCCCGCGTCCGCTCCCCTCAAATGCCCGCTACGGGCTACCGCGTCCGCCCTAGGGGGCACTGTGACGTTTCCCGCGGCCGGCACTGTACAGTTCATGATACGACACCTTTTCGTTTCCAACCTACAGTGGGAAATCACGTTTTATTATTTTTTAACGAATTCCACTGAAACTATACACAACAAAAAAGTAAGTCCCCCTTAAACAAACATCAATAATTTCCGAACCAATGCGAGTTTTTAATATATTTTTACATGAGCGTGTAAGTAATTTTATAAGCTTTCCTCTGAGTAAATGTTATGGACGTATTTTACGTCATGCTTTAGTGAGCACCGTCAGAAGGCAAAAATGTCACTTTTCAAAAGTCACAAGCCAAATATCATTACATTGATTCCATTTTATTGGAGCTAATTCCACATTCTCATCATGAAAAATGGTCAGAAGGCTTGTAAATGGTACTTTCTAAAAGATGATACAACTTTTTTGACTAAATTTTACGGTTGAATAAACACAAGTCCAAAATTACTATAATTGAATTTTGTACACATTTCTATCAATAAAAATGATAGAATATGATGACAGTTATTTTGGGGGAGAGCATCTTCAACAATAACCATCGTTTCACGGTTCAATGAATATTTATTGAAAACAAAAATACGATTTTATAAATATCATAGGCATGTATTGTTTCATTTTGGTAACTGAAAATTATCTTTTCTCAACTTTTTCGTTATGTTCATGACCAATTAACATGCTTCAATGATTCAAAGGCGTTTAATTACACATTCACGCTTGAATGAACATGTGGAATGTGATCAGCTCGTTTTTACGTTATTAGAAAAATGCAATTTGTAACTATGTATATCTTTCACAAACCTCCTTGCATAGTTCATTTGATTTGATTCTTATGAAAATCCCGATGTTTAATGCATCAGTGAGCACAAAATATTCGAAAATTATGCAAATGAGAAGAAAGTTCTAGGCCTTATAAGCCCCACTCTGTGCCGTATCGAATGATTCTTTTGGTGTGCGCGGCTTTTAGATAGTGTTACCTTGAAGCCATGTGCGAAGTTTCATGAAATATTTGTTGGCAGAAGTAACAAAAACCGTCCATGACACAAACCCTCATTTCATATTTGTTAAAATTTTGACTTCCTCTCTCATAGACTTGTGTACATTAAAGGTGCATATATTTAAGAATAAGTAAGCCCTTATTCAATATGGTGGAACTTTTTTCACGGCTGTCTTTAGCAATGTCACTTGATAGTAATGTTTATCAACCTATGGGCAATCTTTCTGTGCAAAAATGAAATCGATTTGTATATTCATGGATGAGCGAGCACGCATCAAAGTGGGAAAATTTGTATTTTCAATGTCAAAGACTCATTTTAAAGGGTAATAAAGTGAATATTGGGGGCAAATTCGGTTTCAAATGTGACTTTAATTGCTGTTGTCTTATCATCCATCATTTCTATCACTACACACGTTCCGAACTTTAATATTTTCATGGTTGAGCGAGCACATTCGAAAACTTAGGCATGAATACTCTTTATACTGCATAAATGCATACTTCCCTAACAATTTCTCATGATCAGTTTAATTTATGGACAAATCAGTCTGTCAGTGGTGGATCCAGAATTTCGAAATGGGGGAGGGGCCTATAATCGGGGAAGACATCAACATTTCCAAATTTTAACATGATCTAACAAGTTTTAGAGGATACTACCATAAACCCCTATGATGATACGTCACAATACAGGGGCCGCGGAACGGTTTTGAAAGTGGGAAGGGGGTGACCATCCAGAAAATCACAATCGTATGATCATTTTTACATTTGTGTACATGCTTTTGGAAAAAAAGTGAGGGGCTGAAGCCCCCAGCACCCCCCCCCCGCGGCCCCTGCAATACACTGTGCTCACTCAACCATGAACATACAATATCAAAATTGTGTGTGGAGTGGCTAAATGGATAGTAAAACAGCATAACACCATGAAATTCACCTAAAAACATTTTTTTGCCCAACTTTGCATATGCACAATCTGAAAATCGATTCTTGTGACTTTAAAAAAATAGTCATTTTCAATTCAATCTTTCATCACTCATGCATGACACAACCGATCAATCTCATTTTCACCAGGAGTTGCTTAATGAGTGTAGAAAACCACCTACGAAAAAATCATATCTCAAAATAATTCTGTTCAAAAGTTACAGCAATTTGATTTAGGGGGGACTTACTTTTTTTGTTGTGTATTTACTCAGGCCTAAACTGCATTGCTATCATTTACATTCATTGTTACATCTTGAACTAGTTGATGTATACAAGATACATGGGACCTTGGAATTCATGTTTCGCTAGTATCGTATGAAAGAGAGAGATTAGAACTAATCGTCCAAAATGATGCGAACTTAAGAGCATTGTTTTCATATTTATAAAGACACTGATAATAAAGAATATTTTTACAGTATATTTATCTTTAGTATCTTATTTTCTATTTATATACACCGTTTACACGCATTCTGTTTCTTTTGAAAATCTACTTGGAGTATATAAAATTTGAGCAAGATTATAAGATACATAACCTTTTGATACTTTGTATGATTTTTGCAAGAGCGGAAGAGCCAATGTTTGTTGATTAGGATTGACAAGACAACTCACTGTTTTGAATGGATTTCAAGCGAATAATGTATAATAAATCCAAACACAGATCTAAGTAGGCAGTGCACTCCCAATTAGTAAATGCTGAGTGCTGACTACGGAGTCTACCTCAACTATATAATAAAAAGCATGTTAATTTATATCTTTTGAAGAATATCTTACCCAAAATAAAATATTAATTTTCTTTCATGCAGAATATGCAATTTAGTTATTGCACAACCAGTTTTCATACGTGGCGATACAGGGGTGTCATCCCCCTAAGATTTTTCAACCTTGAAACAAAAAGTTGAAAAAAAATTGGAGTACCCACAGTAACGAAGAATGCCTACAATGCAAGAGAGGTTTCTGTGAGAATTAACTGAACTAGACATTACCCATTCGGCAATGGGAGTCAATATTTCGGCACGATTATTACTTGACTTGAAATTAGGGCCCCCTAAGAAATCCTGGATCCGCGCCTGGCTCCTGCTCACATAATTCTAGCAGGGCCTACTCTGATGAGAAATTTAATGAAATGGAAAGCATCAAATGGTTAAAATACAAATCGCTCGATTTTCCCGCTCGCATTGATTATTTTTATAAGTGATATTACATTTATTCATGAACACATCATTATAAATCCATTATTCATTTGCCTCTTCTTCATGCATAGGCGGATCCAGGTGGGGGCCCGAGGCGCCCGCGCCCCCCTATTGGTAGAGCAAAAAAAAGGGGAAGGAAAAAAAAGGAAGGAAAAGAAAAGAGAGAAAAAAGGAGGAAGACGAATGAATAAAATAAGATGAGAGGAAGGCTTGGAAAAAATATTTCATGTCACTATATAAAATTTTCGCTCGCGCTTCGCGCTCGCATTGCCTGTTAAATGATCCACATATCTTGTTCAACGTGGAGCTTAAATATCAAGTTTGGAAGTCAGTATACAAAACATATTTCTCCTTGGAAATCGAACTTTCATTAATTTTTGTGATTTACATATTGAATTTTAAAACGTGCTCTGTAAAAATGTCAGTTTTATGGTCTGAATATTAACATTTTCCAATTGCACTGTGCGTTCGCGAATTTGATTTATCAGGTACCTATTATTTTCATGTATTCCATAAAGTTTTCAAAATATCCCTTTTCAGGTCTGATTATCAAAACGCATCAGCTAGCGCCGCTATGCTTGCATTTTTGATTGGCGGGTTATGTATGTCTCAATATTGATTGTATAACAAACTACCTAAAATCCCCTTTTCATGACAGTTTATCAAAAATTTCGGCTTGCGATTTGCGCTCGCATTAATGGTTAAAAATATATCAACTAATTAATGATGCATCCTATTCATAATAAAAAGGTGCTTGAATGTACAGTGTTCAGGCCATAATATCATCAGATTCCGCGCCCTCATTATGCATGTATAATAAGATATCAATTTAATAATTAAATTGTCCCTTTTTTTAATCTCGCGCTTAGCAAGATGAATAGGAAGATATATAGTCATCATATTCATATGATAACATGTCCTATAAGGACGGCAAGGTCCTATGTCTCAAAATTAAAGTAATAATGAAACATATCCGCTCTTTATCAAGTGCGATTTATATCCACCTTACAAGTTTCCTATAAAGTGTTTGAAATATCAGATCGGAATATCAAATATTTTAAGCTCGCGCTTCGCGCTCGCTTTTATTTTCATGATAAAAGATTATGTAGAATGCCTAAATTATAGGTCTAAATCTGAAACACGCGCGCGCATTTTCATTCACTTATCCAGTGTCAGATCACAATATAAAAAAATTCCGCTCGCCCTTTGTGCTCGAATTATTAATGTAGGAAGATCCCCTTTCTCATCCCTTTCATGATTTAAACATGAATAGAGTATCCCGTTCAAGGTCGAAATCACGATTTTTTTTACGCTCGCACTTTGCGCTCGCATTATTAATATAGGAAGATTCCATTTTATTCATCTTTTTCATGATTTAGGAAACAAATCTAGAATTTTTCCGCTCGCACTTCGCGCTCGCATCAATTGATTTGATTTGATTTATTGTTTTCTTCTGCATCCATAACATTCGTATAATACATTTTTCATAACATAATAAACATAATATTAGCATTTTTGGCATGAATCATAAATAAAGAGTACTAAAAAAATAATTCCAGACAAAATTATTAACTATATGATATTCACAATTTGCGGGAGGATTGTCATCATAAGCAGATTGCTTGAAAAAATGACAATCCCAAACTTATACTAATTGAATTAATACATTTATAAAGCAGAATGGGCATATATTTTCAAATACGAAACATGAATTCATGCAATATCATAGTGTGAAGATGAAGATGATAAAGCTGAAGGTGACGGTGATATGATGATGTTGTTGTTGATGATGATGATGATTATGATGATGATGATGATGATGATGAAGGCCATGGAGATGATGGTGGTCATGATGAAGATATTGGTGATGACTAAATCGAAGGAGGAATAAATTCACGATAAAAAGGATACGACACAGAAATTTTACTTCAAATATTCTGATAATAACATAGATTTAACGTTAGCCTTAAATGAGTGAAGAGACGAAGATTGTTTTACAGACTCTGCTGGTAGAGAGTTCCACAAATCTGGACCATGGTGTCTGATGGATCTCTGCGCAATAAGCAGTTTGGGGTTGATTAAATGGAAATTTGAAGAGTAACGGGTAGGGTATGAATGAATAGATGTATTAAGAGTATAAAAATTGTGGAATGAAGGTGGGAGCATGTTATTTACGTACTTAAACATAAGTAGTAAACTTTGAAGTGTATTATGTCAAATACTGTTAGAGTCTTTAGTTTATGGGATAATGGATTTGTGTGTGATAAATATTGGAATCAGTACAGATTCGAATTGCTTTTTTCTGTAATAAGTATATTGTATTAAAGTTTTCCATTCTTTATGTAGAAATGTCAAAAATTTTCAGCTCGCGCTTCGCGCTCGCATTATTTGATCGAAGAAAATATGTAATGTCTTCATGGCTAAATGCAAGCAGTCCTTAAAAGGCACCTTTCGATCAGTTCAAAACGTATACAAACATTTTCTGCTCGCGCTTTGCGCTCGCATTCTAGAATTCTCGCAAATCTAGAATTTTTCCGCCCGGACTTCGCTCTCGCATCAATTGTTAAGTAATACTGTATAGCTATCCTGTTCATGATTACAAAAAAAAATTAAAATATTTTATGTAGAAATGTCAAAATTTTTCAGCTCGCGTTTCGCGCTCGCATTATTTGATTGTTGAAATATATCACGTTTTCGTGGCTAACTGTATGCAGTCTTTAACAGGACTGGTAGGCCTACCTTTCCGATCAGTTCAAAACGTTTATCACAAATTTCTACTCGCGCTTCGCGTTCGCAGTAATTATTGCAGGCACATCTTTTTTTCAGAAAGTTCAAATTTTAGGAAAAAATTCATGCAATTTAAAAAAAATTGCTCGCGCTTCGCACAGGCATTATAAAATAAGGATTATGATATTATACATTTATGTTGATTTAAAGAATAAAGCTAAGATGTGACTTGTAAGACTACCCCCTTCAAAGAAACAAACCCAAAAAAAATCTTCGAGCGGCCGATCGGGGAAAATATGGCTGAAAAAAAAATTTGGGCCCTTTATTGGCGAAAGCTGGATCCGCCCCTGATTCATGTGCCTATGAAATAAGATAATTTAACATGCATTTAAGGCACTTATGATTGCCTGGGGAGGGAGGGGCCGCCATTTTTCCGAAAAGTACACAGGGGCGCCAAAATCAGGTGGAATTTGGGCCCCCCTCCCTACGAAATCCTGGATCCGCGCCTGATCCTAAGCACTTTTTTGTAACCAAAGACAGAATGAGTACCTTACTAAACAAAAAATTATGCGAGCGCGAAGCGCAAGCCAAAAGATATGTGATTTTCTTACTTAAAATGTATCATGTTTTACTTCAAAATAGGCTTTTTATTTTGAAAAAGGGCACATTTCATTAAAAAAAAGGAATTTTCCATTTTGAAAAAGGTGCATTTTTTCCAATGGGGAATTAGGTGGGGCAAGTCCCACCCCCTGCCCCCCCCCCGGTTCCGCCTCCCCTGGTCTGGTATAAATGTTTAAAGCCCCTCTTTTACCCAATATTTTGATTGATGCACAGTGCTGGATACAACCCATATGTATGTTGATATTCTTTATTATGTTCAATAGTATCGAAATATGTTTCGTAGAATTTACATGAATTTACAAATTTACAATTTTTTTAACATGCTATAAAACTATGTTTAATAAAACAAGGCGATAATATGCCACACCTTTCTCTTTTTTTTGCTTGTCAAATTTACTTCTGCACTCCCATCACAAAAATCGTTCCCATTGCAGGGCCCTGCTCTCTCTCTCTCTCTCTTATTTAAATCTTTTATTTTTCATTTAGCGATTTGTAAAGTATTCTTTAAAAAATCTACGAAACGTATTCCGATATTTAAATCGCAAAAAATCTAATAAAAAAACATAAAAAGGAGCGACCTCAGCTTTTCAGTAATACATTTTTAGTCAGCAAAAAAATATGTGGCTTTTGTGGTAAGTTGCCCCCCCCCCTCATCAAATATTCTAGCCCCCCGCCCCTGAAGTCACGTACGATCAGCGGTTGGTTCGTTGTAAAAAGACAAGGGTATATCCCCACGCAAGCCCCTGTATAATGGCTAATGTCACATAAAAGGGGGTACTAGTAAATAGTCCAAATGAAGGTGTTATGATAACAGGCGCTAATCGGGGGCGGTTGAGGGGCATTTCCCCACCCCCGGAAAAAATTAAAAGGGAGAAAGGGAAGAGTAGAGGGAAACAGGGACGTTGGATCGTCATGGGGGGGGGGGGGGGGCAAAGCCAAAAAGTGCACTTAGGCCTTTATGTCAAACTGGGCATTTTGATGCAAACAGACATGAGATTATCCTCTGTATGAAGAAGTTGCGTGTTTTGTAGTAATTAAGTTGAGCAACGCACTTTTGAAGTGATTTGTGATCGATAAAATATATATTTAGGCTTTATTTTTTTCGCGAGAGAGCATAGAGAGCGAGTGATTTGGAGAAAAAAAAATAAAATCTGAAGTTGTAAGACTCCATTTTGGTCATTTTTATGGCGCTATTTACCATGTTTACAGTTAAAAAGGTTCAAACTTTTGAACATTTCATGTAAGACATGAAAATAAAACATTCCGAGGAGGTTTTGTAATCATGAAAAAGGTGAACGCGTGTATCTAACTAGAGCGTTAACGCCAGTTATTCGACTGTTTGAAGTGACTCAGGAGGGTGCGAGCCTTCCAATTATTCCCCTTCCCTCGTTTTATTCACCTCTCCCCCTGGGGTGGGGCTCTAGCAGCCCTTAGCCCCCCCCCCCGCCTACACCAAAGATATTGTGAATTGTGTGAAATATGGAAAATAAATCAATATTTTTTCAGGTAATCTTATATCCACTATTTTTTTCTGCAAAAAATATGTATCATGCTTACAAGAAGTTCAAATTTCAGAAGAAAAACATGACGAATAATGATCACAAGTCATGTCCAACTTTGGATTTAGTAGAGTGAGTTGGTTTCATTGATTTGATTGATTACTTAGAATTTAGAAGATATGCTGATTTCTAGTTTATTTAAAGTTTTTCGTTGCGTTTTTGATGAATCTAAAGATTCAAAACTGCAAAATAGGCTACACTACGACAAATATTTGTACAAGTTCCTATGGAAATGATTAAGATCAGTATTTTTTGTATAAAAATAATGAAAATAAATGATAATGAATACACATTTCATTCACAAGAAGAAACACGATTTAACTGCCAAAAAAAGTCTCATCTCTATATGATTTATCATCTTCTTCCAGTATATCTTGTGCAATTTTCAAATCATGCATAATAACTAATACAATTTTAATTAATCTTGGCATCATGATCATACACAAATACTTCCTTATGCTTTGAGTCAGATTTTAAAACATTCCAAAAGGCATTTTCTGGGCTTTTCCGTTAATGGCTCCAAAGGCATTGATCATTATGTTAATTGAAATTGCAGATTGCCTTGACCTTCTAAAGAGATTTGCCGGGGACATTTGAACATTTAGATGACTATTTCACTTACCTAATGTTTGAAATCAATTCCTGTAGTTTCCATCCGTTCCTCTTACACGCAGTAATATCAGGAAAAGCAAATCGACGTATCCTGTATGTGTGCGTGATACGCTGTTTGAAATTCGTGGCGCCTTGGTCGTGACGCCACTTTTTACTGTACACATACGGTTCACTCAGCTCTCGCCTGCTCCATTCAAAATATTTATCGCCTTTGTGCACGCTTTCCTCGCACCATTGCACATGAGTGACATGACCATGGCCAGGATACGTCGTGTTGATATGGATTCATGTAGTGATTGTCTTCGTCAATGTCTTTTTTTTCCTTTAAAGATTGCACAGACTATGGAGGGTGGGGGGGGGGGATAATGGGGGAGCTTACAGGGATCCATGAGGGGCAATTAAGCCCCCCCCCCACTAGAAAATAGAGCCTGAGGGAAATAAAAAGAAGGGAAGAGCTAGAGAGAGAAAGAAGGAAAAGAAAGAACGAGGTGAGAGAAGGGGAAGGTAAATTAATTAAGAGAGGGGCCGAAGAGAGAAAGAGATAGAGGGGGAGCGAAAAGAAGGGGAAAAGAGAGACAGCTAGAGAAGGAAAAGAAAGGAAATTGAGATAAAATGAAAGGGAAGAGGTAGATAGAATGAAGGAAAAAGGGAAAGTAGAGGGGAGAAAAGGGGAAGGGGAAAGATAGGGAATAAGAGAAAGTGGAGAAAAAATAAAGAGAAAGAGAAGGTCTGGAAGAAAAATGAAAGTAAGGGAGAAAAGGGAAAATATAAAGATAAAGGAAAGGGAAAGTAAAAGGAGAAAAATAGAGAAGAAAGGGAGCGATGAAAGAAAAGGATAGAAAGGTAGAAGTAAAAGGAAATGGAAAAGGAGAAAATGGCACATGGAGAGAGGAAGAAAAGAGACCGTGTTTAAACAGCCCTCCATCGGAATTAAGGCCGGCCGGGGTTATTTCCGGGCCGAAACGATCTTGTTCTCATGCATACAGTATTAATTTTGTTGAGACACATTTCCAGGACCCCACTGGAAATAAGCTTTCGAGCTTTCGTGGGTCATCCTGTGCAAGCCTGTTGTTTTAATGCTACTGTATATATGTTATGGTGACTTGCCAAATAAAATCAATCAATCAATCAAAGCATAGAGGAAAGTACAGTAAAACAGCTTAAAGGGAGAATGAAAAGAAGGGCACAGAAATAAAGTGAAAAATAGTAATCATGATAGGGAAGAGGAAAGAAAAGAAAGAGGAAAAAAATTGCAAACCTAGGAGCCTACAAGTTTGGCCTCCCCTTGTATTAAATGTAGAGATGAGAAAGGAAATATATGATAAGAAATTGGCGAATTTAATAGAGGCCGAAGTGGCCATCCCGGGGGGGGGCACTCGACCAAAAAAGTGGTAGGGGTGTGCCGCGCGGGCGAGACAAAAAACGGGGGCCTTGGAGCAAGCTTATTGTAAATAGGAGGGTCCTCGGAACGGGCTTCGGAACTACAAATTTGTGAAAACGGGGGTCCTTGGAATGGATCGCCAGCGTGTGAGCGCATATATGCATCCCTATGGAATGGTCGGCAGCGGATAAAAAAAAGATGCAAATTGCAAATGAGGCAAAATGCATTTTCAATTAGGAGTATAAATAACTGCATGGAATGCTTTACCCGATCAGTGTCAATATGTTAAAATCAGCTATTGAGAGGCACTGGAAAAAAATCATCCACTAATTTTTTTTTTTAAAACTACCAGAGACCATCCAACGTGACGAAGGGCAAAAAAGCTACAAGCTTTACGTTTCTACATCCAAGTAAGCAAATAAAATGAAAAGTGAAGAAAATGAAAGGAGGGGATCAAGGATTGGCAAATAACATTTTAAAGAGGTAGGAGGCCTGTAAATCAACCCACACTTTTTTTACACAGAATAAACAACGTTTTTAAATCAATGGGAAATACTACAGTTAATGCGTAGATTCATCTTTAATTGCTGTTAAAATTCCCGAATTGACCCAAATTTGCATTCTAATAAAGACGCAAATTTTCTCGCTCTTTTTTCATTTTTGATTTGTCATCTTGAGTTACGGTAGAATTTAATCCGTGGCTTTAGTTTACCGTACCCGTGTGTGTTTCAACGGCAGAATAGGGTTTCCACAAAAAAATCGCAAAATGGTAAGCAAAGATACGAATAACAGTCTTGTATTTTTCTACAAAGTTTTATTCTAAATTTGATTGTCATGTTGCTGTGCCCTGATTATGTCGATTACCACTTAATGAATCATTTGTCTTTTAATTCAAGCATGCATTATTTTTTTTGAGCTGGTGCGCTTTCGCAGCCAATCCACAGGCAGCCGCGGCCGCGCTGGCGTGTGGATAGTGGAACCTGTGCTTATTTCGTTAGGGGTTGCTAAAGCGCAGTTGCGCCCCGTACCGCAGAAAGTCCTCACTCAGTGACCCGGAGGCGGAGGAGACAATTGATTGGAGGGGCACTGTCTTCTTTGTGAAGAATGCTGTGCCCCTCCAATCACCAATGCTTTGTCTCCTCCGGCGGAGTCCGGGTCACGGTCCGCTACTGCAGACAGTTTGCAGCGGTCTGTTTCGAGGAGTTTTTTAACTTTTTTATTTCATTTCTCCTCGTACACAGACGGCTCGCTATTGTCATTTTTGTGCAGACAGGGGGTTAACAATGCAAAATCCCCCCAACGGGGCCCATCGATCATTGTCTTTATTTTTCATAGTCTATTTAAAAAGAACCGTACCAAAGATTAACATTCTGTTTTGGCCTGAAATGCACCAAAACAGGGAAAAATAAACTTAAAAGGGGAAAAAATCGTGACTTCTGCTGTCGCGCAATGTCAATTTCCTGTTTTATACGAACTTAATACCATACATGTATACATATGGCCATTGAGTCCCTGTGCAGATCCAGCTACAATACAACCTCGGTCTCTGTATTTTGGTGAGTGGAGCCAACCGAGTTCAGCGGAACGTCCAACATAACAGAGACCGAAGCTTTTGGTCTACACCACTATAGCTCGCATTACTGTAGATCAAAAACTTTGCTCTCTGTTATGTTTGATGTTCCACTGAATTCCGTTGGCTCCACTCACCAAATATGACAAGGAGAAATTAAAAACAAATTTTTTTTAAACTCCTTGAAACAGACGGCTGCCAGCCGTCTATCATTACCGGTACCTCAAGACTGTTCATGCATGCTCCACTCCACTTCAATAAACATTAAGGTCCAAAACTCGCTTGGCAAAGGTGGGAAAAAAATGCATATTTACTGTAAAAGTCCTACACTGAAACTAGCTTAAAAAGGATAAGAAGCTTAATTTTTTACTTTTCATCCTAATTCACTCCATATCCATCCTCCGGTTAGCCTCAAAATTAGTGATTTAGAGCTAACATTGAGTTCCTCACATGTATGATAATAATATATCTACCCAGGGATTAGGGAAGCCCCTTCAGTTCTGAAAACTGTTCTCCCAGCGGGCTCTGCTATTATAAATAATTTGCTGCCGATTTCAAAACATCGCGTGCGTGAGGGTCTGAGCTCAGACCCTCGCTTACTGACTTACTACTGGATACAGCTCACTCCTTGCCCTTTCTTGTAAACGACTGATAATCAATGATTTGAAGCTGGTTCCCAGTTTTCCACACGCATTAATCCAGTGCCAAATCCAAAATGGTGACGCGAATTGCGCATGACCCATGCACAATTCGCTCTGGGGAACTGCGATGTCTCTTAAGGGGGATCTTGCGAGCAGGGCTGGGTGGCTTCTGAACCAAACTTTTGTCATTCGGAGTATCTAGAGAACTGAAAATTAGGTCTGAAAAAGGGGGTCATCAAAGTGGCACTTCCCCGTACCACCAATATATGTGAGTGCTCCCCCCGGCCTGATATGAATCTAGCAAGGCCCGTGCATGTTTTTTACATAGCCGGTACCGATTACGCCTAGATCTAATGATTTCCGGAGACCCGTTTTTGATGTGGTCCGTTCCAGAGCATTGCATTTTTGGCAATCGTTGATCCAAGAGCCGCTCCGGAGACCCTCATTTTCGAGTTGGCGCGGCACATAGGTATCATACAATAATTTGAGTACTCCCCCCTCCCCCGGTACTCTACACCTACCCGAACATCAAGGTACAAAACTCGCTCTGCTAGTCTGAGTGACAAAGATGTCACTTTATGGGGGGAAAATATAAAACTCATGCAACAAAATGACCTTACAATTCATAACAACTCATCTCACACTTCACAAAGTTTCACTTTTTCCACACTTCTATCAGTCTCAAAATTGGTGATTTAGAGGCAGTATCAGTTTCCTCACATGTATTAATTCACTGCTGATTCCAAAACATCGCAAACACAAATTGCGCATGCGCAGAAACCGCATCTCAAGACAATTAATGAATATTCATGAGTAGGACTATAAGATCGAGATCTGATGCAAATGTGAAATGATCTCGTTTTATTTTTCATTCATTTTGCCCTATTAACACTTAGTCTAATTAGACCAAATAGTAATTGGACCACATGGCTATTGAACCAACTGGCTATTAGACGAAATGGTGAGTGGACAAAATGGCAATGTGACCATGTGGATATTCGACGAACTGATGGTAGACCATTTGTACTTTCCTCTTTATTTTTCAATTTTTTTTCCGGGGGGGGGGGGGGGGCCACTTACGTTGAGAAGTGGATACCATGCGCGACCAAAAAAACATAAAACGGATGTCTTTTTCAAGATTGGGCACGTTACATACGTAACGTGATAAAGGGTGTCAAAAACACAAAAATAATGAAAAAAGGGTATCTATTTCGCTAGGAAAGTAGGGTAAAATTTGCGTGGATGATAAAACAAAAGTAAAATGTTTTATAAAGGATGTCCTTTTTGCCCCAAATATTACGTGTTTAGAGTCTGATTTGTGCGAGGTGTGGGGTTGTACTAAACCAAATAATGATGTGTAAAGGTAAAACTGACGACCGACGGACCCGTGACATAAGAATAGAACATCGCTGTACTTGTTTGGGGGTTATACTTGCCAAGAGTATCATTTTGTTTTCAATACTTGTTAAGGGTAGGGTTTCACACGCCAATACTTGTTAAGGGGTGCATTTTCAGAATATGGAAAATACATGTTTAGGGTGCTTTTCGAGACCCCATGGTCGTGCATGGTATCCACTCATCAATGGAAGTGTCATCCCCCCTGGAATTTTTTCATGCCTGTGAGGGCGAAGTCGCCCATAGTCATATAGACCTTATAATGTATGTATTTCCTATGCTGATTTGAATTTTGTTCTGATTTCATACAATGGCCTTGTTTAATATGATTAAACTGTATGTTTTTATCAAGTTGGCATACATGTGTTAGTAAATCACTCAATCGTCATTATGGTTTTCAGTGTGATTTTTAAGTTTGCTTTCCTATGCTTTTCATTGACAACACTTTTATCTCTTTTTGTTGTTGTTTTAGGCTCACACAATTTTGCTCATTCAGCCCGACGCCCCCATGTCCAAAACGTATGCAGACTACAGCAGTATCAAGGAGTGCATGGAAGGTAAGTACAAAATGTATTCATTTTCATCCATTTCTATGGCTCAATGCCCCCCCTTTCAATCTTGAACTTATGCATATTCGATTACTATACCTGTGTGAGAAACTGATTCATTATTAAAGCTATATGCAACCAGCCATTCCAAACGAACAATACCTGAAAGTGGTCCAAAATGAATTATGAGATTTTCATTGAGTTTGAACTGGCACATCCTTAGCTTTTATATGATATACAATTTGTCAAAGTTGATCAAGAATTACCCTCACAACTGTAGACGCAATGGGAAGCTGATGACCCCTTACATATTGCTGGTCTTGAGAACAAGATTAATTTGTTTAACCTTCTGTTGATGACACTCGGGACTTAGGGGAGACCGGGGTTAGTTGGAACATGGGGTAAGTTGAAACATTGTAATTTTCTTTAAAGCCTGTAAAATAAATTTATGCAATACTGCCCTCAATTTATTGCTATTAATAATACAACAGTGTTGAATTATTATATAAATTAAGGGCAGTTTATTTCTTTTACAGGCTTTAAAGAAAATTACAATGTTTCAACTTACCCCATGTTCCAACTAACCCCGGTCTCCCCTACTATATTAGGGTAGCTACCATATTGATAGAGCTAGCAAATGCGTTTATGGTTACCATAATTATACCTCTGCTAGAAATAGGGCACCTGGGCCCTGTTGCATAAAAGTTACTATTATGGTAACTACCGTGGTAATGATGATCAGCAGCCAATCAGAATCAAGGATTCCATGCAAGTTATTATTGGATGGCAAAGTTACCATAATGGTAAGTTTTATGCAACGGGGCCCAGATACGCATTCTCCAGTCTTCAAGCATGAATTATTATGGTCATATTTTCTCACCTCGGCTTTTAATAGGCAATGGCATGTGGCCAATCGACGGCCAGTCAGATGACAGGTAGGTCTAAGGAGGCTTTCTCTACCATGGAAGTCCGGGGTTCAATTCCCAGCAAGGCAGTTTATCTACATTGCTCTTTTATCTTGCATCAAATAAATGAAAAATGCTATGTGCAGTATTGATACCAATGTGTGCACATGTTAGTAAAAAAAATGAATTGATGAAATGAATGATTCATAATTACCATTGAGTCAGATGACATAATACTTCAGCAGTAATAAATGTCAGTGTGGTTTGTTCTACTCCTTAGGTATTTGCCGGATCTTCGAAGAGCATCTTAAAACGTGTCATCCAAGTAGTCCATCAATCACATATGATATCAGCGAGCTGTTTGAATTCATCGATAACATGACAGATATCTCATGCCTGGTGTAAGTAGACAGTAGACTGATTATTGATGTACATCAGGAAATTGTATTATTGTGAATGCTGCAGTGATTGCTTTTTCAGGAATTTTTGCTTGTACGAACAAGATCATCATTTTGGCTCAAAATAATTTAAATTTGTTAGTTTTTACTTGTCCAAAGGACCTTTTTAATCCAAAATAGTCCCTGTGATGGTGACCAAAACTTACACAGGATTGTAGAATGTAATCTCCAGGGTTATATAACTAGAACTTGTGCGTGAAATTCAAATTTGGCTGTAAATCTTTTCTAACACCTGAACTACTCATTTAAGATAGAGAGTAAAAGACAGGTTGTTTTCTTATGATATAGATAGTTGGGCTATGACTAGGTTACATTACAAAATCAAGTCTTATATCTCATTATTTTCTGATCAATATGAGACACAAGTTTGAAGAAAATCAGTTGGAAAAAGTGGGACTGTTTTAGTCCCCACCCCCCCCCCCAATAAACTGAGGGGGCATGGCCTAAAAATGTAGACTTATCGTCTTTTGAGAATGGAGAAGTCCTTTAAAGCTGATATTTCAAAAACCAAGTTTACATTTTATTTGAATCAGATTATTTTTCATATCAATACGCCACAGATTGCCCCCAAAACGATATTGAGGGGGCGTTTCCCTAAATACTTATCTTCGGACGAGGATGGAAAAAGTCCTAATAATGAGCTGATTCTTTATCCATTTCTTTGCTAACTATCCTGATTAACCCATTGACATTGTAAAAGAATGATTGAAATATTTATCCCCCACTTTGTTAACTTTCGTGTTTGAATTGAAACCACTGTGTTTTATACTAGGCCACTTCCTGAATTGTTTATAAGGACTTGCACATCTTTTGACACCAAACACCAGAATTAGCTCAACAGATGAGAACACAGCATTATTAGATAACACCCCTCAAAGTCACATTTTTTGCACTTGCTCTCTCATTTTTTTACCTAATTTGTTTTGAAAATTTGTGTCATATTGATCAGGACAAGTAACACTTCATTTTTGCCTCAATACAGCCCACCTCTACTGTTTTTTCCTCCATTTTTCTGTAAAAGTTGTTGGCAATACATTTCTTTTATCAATTTTTTGCACAGGCCTTGTGTAAATCATGTAAGCACCAATAGAATTCCCTTGGAAATCAACAATAGTGTTTGTATTTTTCCAGCTTAGACATTAAGTGGTTATATTTTCATAAATTTGGGATCTCTTAATAGGAGTATAAAGATGAGCAATTTGCTCATTACTTCTTAAATATGTGGTGAATTAATTATTCCCCTTTTTTTGTTCTTAATCATCAGTCTGGACACAGAGACGAAATGCAACTACGTACCAAAGAACAAATTATGGATCAAGGAGAAGATATATGTAACGCTAAGCAAAGAAGCAGCCAAGTAGCATAACTAAAACCATCTTCATTATGCTGCCTTTCTTCATGTTTGTAAATATCTGTATATATGTACAGGTTTGTAGAAGCAAAAAAAGAGCATTAGCGTAAGGTCACCACACAACTTACCTTCCGCAACCTGATTTTGAAATAAGACATAATATTTTATGTGACTATTGAGACATCTCATAAGACGTAATATTTTATGTGACTATTGAGACATCTTACTGCATGAAATTCTAAATCATTGCACAAATACATATTCAAATCTGTGAATTGAATATCTCCTTGTAATGATGTCATAGCAATCGCACAATTTGAAATCAATTTGGCCTTTACTCCAAAATAATGGCTTTGAACCTCAAATAAAAAGATATATTTTATTCAAATTTTCAAGAAGCAGTTTGTTCCAAAAATCGGATTGGTGACCAGTCATAAAGCGTGTGAAGGCCTTAAGTGAACTGAGATATGTATTCTACGTGAAAAGATGTTTAGTACTACAAAGTCTGGAAATAGATGTATTTAGTGTAAACCTCGCAGCCCAAAATTATTACTACATAATTTTAATACGGTTTCTTTAGATAAATAATGACAAGCTTCATAAGTCACTTTCATTGAACTAAGGAGCAAATGTGATAAATCGTAACATTTCCCTTAAGGAGTTTTCTGGATCAGGTGGTAATTCTATTTTTAACAGGAGCATCATACCCCATAAGTATTTACTATGAGTTAATAATCGTAATATGATTTGTTCACCCTACGATTTAATATTGAGATTAGATGACGTATGTTTAAGTGGGTAAGAAGCTTTATATAGAGAACAATACATCCCGTAGGATATCAAATATTAATGAAGATAAAAATATACATATTTGAGAGCAAATTGTATGATTTTGCAAAACATAAATGGGTAGGAGGCACAAAAATGAGTTTTTCCTGGAATTCCTTGTTCTCAATCATAGAATGAGCTGAAAACAGGGTTGGACATAATTCCTTTTCCCCCTCTACATTTGGGGCATTTTCTTTAATATTCAGGGTGATTTTTTAGGGGTAACAAGCAATCATGAAATAAAAGCAAATATTATTTTGCCATAAGTTAGAATATTTATTTTCTGAATAATCTTGAATATTGTTTATGACAGATCTTGATGTGACTCGATAAGGAAAGGTCACCCCATATGCTTTTTAGGGAAACATAACTGTCGTCCTCGTGTGTCTACTACGCTGGCTTTAAATTTCCTAAAGCGTTTTCCTATTTTTTGTAGGAATTCAAGAATGTTCCTATTTCTTGGTTGTTAGGGTTGAGGAAAACTGTAATGACTGCGCTTCTATCTGGGTAATGATAAAGCTGTGAAGAAGTGCTAATGGAAAATTACTATGTATATTATTATTTCCGTAGTGGGCCCTGTATTCAGCAAGAGAAGCAAAAAACTATTGTGACATCATTAAAATAAAGCCTTATTTGTGGTGGCATGGTAGTCAATTATTTTGGTTTAATTAGAATTGAATACTGGACCCAGGTGCTGTATTAGTTCTCATCACATTAAGACCATGGTTTGTTAGTCGATTATGAGAGTTGTTAAAGTATGGTGATCATCAAAGAATAAGGATGAATAGTCTGTGTTAGATTCTCTTAACTTTTATCATGGGAAAATTATGATAAATTTAGTCAGGAAATACAAAGGAATTTTGATGTATATTTTCAAACTTCTTCCTTTCTTTTTTGTAAGGTAGTTGTTAAGAATGGTTTTAAGTTCCATTGTACCTCTGATTTTGATAATTAAATGCTCATGTAATGCAATAGACATTGACTTGTATTATTTCATGGATGTTTTAAACAAAATGAAATCCCTTAATCTCATGCATGTCAGAAGAAGCAGTAAGCTCTAAATAAAACTTTCACCCACTTCCATATTCTTCTGTTGGGCATGAAGATTTTGGGGTTTCATTTAAAATGGAACACAAAATGAATAAACACAGAGATGAATTCTAAAATCAAACATGTACATATGTATTTGACCAAGGCATACAAAAGCAAATGTAAAGTTATAGTCGATTTCAATAATTCAATCACAGTGTTGAACAATAAATGTCAACAAATGGACAGCTCAAAATAAGGCTGTAATTTCAGAACAAATATGGGAGTGTGGAAGTACAAAAAAGGAAAGAAAAAGCTTGATTTTACAACTGCGTTCCACTTTCCCATATTTGTTCTAACATACAGCTTTTTTTTAAGCTGTACTCTTACAACATTGATAATTTCATGGAAATGAAGGAGCTGAAGAACTTACAATATTGGATGAAGATCATTGATTCCATCATTACAATTCTCCTCAATATCACTTTTAGGCGGAGAAAGCAAAATGTATGGGATGGTATTCTGATAATTAACCTAGGTCTTGATTAAACCTCCAGTCTGAACTAGAAAATTTTAAACCATACTTCTTTGTAATACTGTCTTCATAGTTCATAGTTTCTCGATGTTCAGGGTGATGGCATATTTCATGATTACATAATCACAGCAAATGGCATGTTATTGTAAAGAAGAATAATTCAGCTTTCCAATGATACCGATTTCATCTTTTATACTTCATTAACCAAAAAGATATCATCCCCCAAAACTGAGTTGCAAAACTTTTTTGAGGGGTTTATTTCTTCCATATTCATGGCAATTAAAAAATACCAAATCTATTAAAATTAATTATTTTCCTATTCTCCCCACTTCACGACTTCATTTTTTGGACAACTTTTTACAGCAGGAAAAGAATAACTTTAATTGGTGAGTTGACTACTGGCATTCCAAAAAAGTGTGGTTTGAGTCTACATAGGTTTAACTAAACCATGGCTACCAGAATACCGTCCATGGAGTACTGTAAAGTAACTTGCATTCAAGATCAAGCATAAGTCCCTTGATTCAAATCTGTAGTCCTTGGGGCCATTCTTGGTCACATGTGTAACAGAAATGACAGATCTTGACTTTCATTAATTATAGATCTACATATTTCAGAGATTTATAAATAATTATGATGATTTTGAAAGTTTAATTTCATTTTGAAATTCACAGGAATTTTAGGATGAAATTACACTTTCAAAATCATGCTTCTGCGTGCAGTCACACATGTGGCCCACTTCTTTTGACCTCTGACCTTTAACTTGCATATTGGAAACAGCAAAAAATATTTCCAACTGATAACTGTAACATGTTAATGTTGTTACATAACCTTTGAATGAATAAATCTCTGAAATTTTCAGAGTTATAACTAATGAAAGGCAAGATTTGTCATAATTTCGGTCACACACATGACCAAGAACGGCCCATTAGTGTTCGTGTCTTGATGCACCGTTACTCTCGAACTGCAATTGAACATAAGATTCTTGAAATGCCCCATTAGCCTTGAAGTAAGTAACGTGTTAGGGGTGAACTAGCACTTATACAATAAATATATTTGGGTCATTTCATAAAACTAGCAAATTCCCTGGAATTATCACTCTAAATTTATCAGGATATTCACAAATCAATAAATTGCATGAAATTACATCAATAGCACACATTGTTTCAAAACCTGAACATATGCTTCTATCACAAGTATGCACAAAACCAGACAAGTTTCCTTGACTTTGCATTTAGCTACTTACTGAATCAAGCTCATTACTACTGAAAAGAAAATGGAAGAGTAGATTATATCTAAACAGAAAATGCATTAAAAAAAATGGAAACTGTAAAGTTAAATAATCAGGAAGGCTAAAATATTTCCAGACCTGAGGCCCGTAACACAAAGCTTAGCGATTAATCGTACGCTTGATTTCTACGATTGATTGTTCATTGTAGTCAATGGAATCAATCGTAGAAAAGTGTTCTACGATCATTGCTAAGCTTTGTGTTATGGGCCTCAGAATAAGCAATCCATGCTTTGTGAAACATGTGATTACCTTTTTCCATAAGGGTCACACTTTAGAAAGAGAATGATTAATCTTCACTAAGTAAAACCTGTAAAAGCATAATCTGTTATTGGTCAAATTGCTGGTGCCATCATCTCAACAATACTCTGAAATACAATTCAAATCAATCATTTAGGATGTTTCAGTGCAAAAGCAAACATCTGAGCCTCTCACAGGTACAAGTACATTTGCATTGGATTTGTACATAAAATCCCGTCTGCGCAATTTTGTGCCTGACATACAGTGTTGGGTAACTTCGGAACCATGTACCTGGGCGTCCCGATTTCGGTTTGCACAAGACTTTATACAGCTTCAGTAAGGCTGTGCAAATCACCAATGGAGGATCTTTTTAATATTAAGATACCTCACTCCATTTAATAGTTGTCTTACACAAGTCAAAAGTTACTTAAAGTACCGTTGCAATTAATTGAAAACATTTCACTTCAGATCTTACAAGTTCACCTCTAGACGAGATCATTGTAACTTGAATTTAGTGAATAAACTGCAAAATTATCTACATCAAGTTTAGATGAATAAAATTGTTTCAAATGCTCAAGAAAGTTTTGATTTTGTAGCATAAAACTCAATGTCCAATGGTCTGAATACCTATACAATTCTCAAGTTGTTTATCAGAGGTAGAAACATTCAATTCCTCAAGAAAATAATATTCTTTCATAAAATTACACACTATTTTACTTCTTTACTCATCACATACACATATTAGTGAAATCATAGGGAAAGAAATATTTCAGAATGTTTCTACTGAGCCTGCTAAAAAAAACCTGGGGGGTGTTTCACAAAGATTTAAGTATGACTTAGGTCGCACTTAAATGTCGACGCGTACATGATATGCAACGCGCAATCTTATTGATCAATACGCAGTAGTGCGCGTCCTCTTGAGACAATCTGACCAATGCGGTCAAGCCTTTCATACCATACGCAACCCGGCATTTAAGTGCGACTTTAAGTCATACTTAAATCTTTGTGAAACACCCCCCAGGCCATACAGTATTGCAAGCACATGAAACCATGTCAAAATTACAATTCGAAGCAAGTTATTTCATCCAATTAAAAATTAAAATCTAGTGTGGGACAATTATAAGAAGTCCATAGACAATCATAGCAAATTTCTTATGTACATATAAAAATTTGAAATTTAAATTTTGTATTACTAATTAACACACATTTTCCTGCATATATGGTCGTTAAGAAAAAAAATGCATTTCCGTACACATGGTGGGTTCAATGCGAGTAAAGAAGATTTAAACAACCATCTACTTAAAGGACAAGTTCATCACAACAAAAACTTGATTTGAATAAAAAGAGAAAAATTCAACAAGCATAACACTGAAAATTTCATCGAAATCGGATGTAAAATAAGAAAGTTATGACATCTTAAATTTTCCCTTCATACCACAAAACAGTTATATGCACATCTCGTTCGGTATGCAAATGAGGGAACTGATGACATCACTCACTATTTCTTTTGTAATATGAAATATTTTTATTTTCTCGTCATTGTCATGTGAAATGAAGTTTCATTCCTCCCTGAAGACGTGGATTTCCATTATGTTAACATTTTGTGCTTCAGGTAAGGAGGTCCTAATCATCAAATTCGTAAAAATTGAAATATTGTATAATTCAAACAATAAAAAAACAAAAGAAATAGTGAGTGACATCATCAACTCTCTCATTTGGATGTAACTGGCTCGTTCATATAACTATTTTGTTAAAAGTAAGCGAAACTTTGAAATGTCATAACTTTCTTATTTTACATCCGATTTTGATGAAATTTTCAGCATTGTGCTTGTCTGATTTTCCTCTATTGATTCAAATTAACATTTTTCTGAGGTGGACTTGACCTTTAACAAGATATTAGCCATGCTAACGCAACATGGTGAGAAATGTCATCTTGCCAAATCGACTTGTATGTCATCACGGCGAGTTACATTATTAGTAGGGAGTTTTTAAAGTCTTTGTCGAGGATCGGTAAAACCAAAATGGCAGTTTCGTCGGTGACTTTGGACAAACAACATTTTTGCAATTTTCGTCAGCTCTGAAACGTTGGATGAAACGTTTCACTGACCCTGGTCGAAGGCTTCATTGTGGTTTGACTTGCATTTTCAATGCATTTGCTGCACTATTTTGTGCTGCGGAGCGAAAACTCAGTGTTATTTTGGTATCTCGCCATGAAGTCAATTTGGCAAGACTACTTATTATCTCCCCAAGTAGGTGGCACTTTAAAGGAGAATGAAACCTTTGGACCAAGATAGCTTGTGTGAAAACAGAAAAATCAAAGAAACCGATCAACAAAAGTTTGAGAAAAATCAGACAAGTAATGAGAAAGTTATGAGCTTTTGAATATTGCAATTACTAATGCTATGGAGATCCTCACATTGGCAATGCAACAAAGATGTGTGATGTCACTCTTGAACAACTCTCCCCATTACTTAAGTACATATTTCACTTAAATTGCCTCTTTTATTACATCTATCAGTAGAACATGTATTCTTTCTATAGGAGGGCATGTAATAATAGATTTTTAAAGAATACATCATGGATAAAGAGTTTGTATCACCACACAAAAAAGCAAAAAGACACATTTTCAGGGTATTTCATAGTCCATCAAAGGGAAAGTTGTTCATGTGTGACATCACACATCCTTGTCGCGTTGCCAATGGGAGGATCTCCATAGCATTAGAGATTGCAATATTCAAATGCTCATAACTTTCTCATTGTTTGTCCGATTTTTCTCAAACTTTCTTTGTTCTTATTCTTTGATTTTTCTGTCTCGACACAAGCCTACTTGTTCCAAAGGTTTCATTCCCCTTTAATGCTTCTGTAAGGGGGGGGGGGTTAAACCAAAAACTAAAACACCAAATAAAGCACCATATGAACAAAGAGAATGATTGAGGCAAATGTAAAAAAACGTTAAGTCGATCGGTGCTGCAAACAAAAAACGAAAATCTCAAATTGATCAATATTTGGCAAAATAAATATGAGAAAGAAATTTTGCATGAATGTTGTTGGCATTGAAAGTAACAACACTAAAAAAGCAGTAAAAGCAGCATAAACAATCCAGATATTGATGTGCAATGGAATAAAACAAGATTATACTACAAAATTATTGGGGGGACCTTTTTGATTCATGCATTTCTTCCAGTCATTCAACAGACTCATGCATTTCTTTCAGTCATTCAACAGACTTCATTTCATTAACTAAGTATTGTGGAAAAAAATAATCATCTATTGATGATTACCACCTGGCAACTAATTTAGATAGGAAATTTGGTTTGATAACCAAGGTTGAAGTCCCCTTTACAATCATACATACCAGCAATTAAAAATATATGCATTTACATCATCCCAATAGATGTTTACGTTGCTTTGACTTGGCATAAAAAAAGGACAATGGCCGTATTCTGAAGTCTAACTTAGGGCCAGCGCACACTATGCGATTCAATGCGCGATGCGATTTTTTAATAAATCCCATTTTGCATTAAATGTGACATTTCCAAGAAGCAAAATTATTTTATTTGAAGTTTGGCATAATGTTAGGAATAATAAATCATAATATTGCTTTGCGGCAAGCCCTGTGTTCGGAGTAAAGTCCAAATCAGCTTCAAGTCGCAGGCGATGATGACGTCATTGCAATTTGGAATTGATTTTGCTTTTATACCTACAGGGAGTCTCGAACTTGACTTGAATTCCAATTTAAGTAGTCCTATCACAATTCTGATGGCTAAGATTTTATTGGTTGGAATGTTCATATCAAGTGTTATTGCAATTTCTTTGAAATTTGGATCGCAATGAATCGCATGGTGTGCGTCGGGCTTTAGACCATGGTCTAACTCTGTGCTTGAATTATGGAAAGCTGAAATTGACCAAAGTTTGTTCACGATGTGTGTTTCTAATGTTTACTTTCCCTTTCCCAAAGTTTTAATGGTGAAAAAAAAAGAATATGTAATAGGTATCATTTTCTAACAGTTATGAATAATTTGAGATTCAAATGAGCTGATATATTGAACTTGTAATGTTAGAGAATAGTTTCACAGTTGGCTTTACATACTCAAACCACAACTTTAGATCACAGTCTAAACCATATCCGAGATCAGAATAAGGGCCTTATTGCAGTGAAAAAAATTAAAATGTAGATTATTTGCAAGAAAATATTATAAATTAAACTGACAAATACATCCTTACATCGCTGTCAGAAACACTCTCAAAATGGCAAGCATATTCACAATTGTAATCAATATATAGCAAAGTTTCTTTTCTGTATTTCAAAATTCTTCATTCTGGGATAATGCAGAATTAAATACATATTTTCTAAATTCAATATCATATATATCAAGAAATCAAATCAAAGGTCATGTTTCCTTCAAGGTCGTAGTACAGAAATAATTACTAATTTTACAATCATTGAATTGATTTCAATTAAACATCTATGTATATACACTGTACATATGTAAGGCTCTTCATCAAACATTGGAATGAAATATTTGCATCTTTAAGATCATCATTTGAAATTAACATTCTTATCATTATCCATCAACACTACAGAAAAGGATGTGGAAGAAAATAAAGAAAATGGAAGAAAGAAACTATTGTCTATAGAAAAAAATCATATTGAACTGAACATACATCTAATTAAAAAAATACAATACAAGATTACCGGGGGTAATTCTTGCAATAGTTTTAAAGTAAAAGTTAAAAGCCTTTTTTACTTTAAATATCTTTTTAAAATGATTGAAACCAATAAAAAGGCTAGAAACTTACATCCATTTATACTGGCGATTTCATTTTGGAATAAGATTGATTTAACTGGTGAAGACCATATGGTATTTTCTCTTGAAGATAAAGGAGAAAAGATGTATAAAATCAAACATATTTATGTCCATCTGGGGGCATTTCAGCATCATTTTTCATCCTTTTACCATTTAAATAAGATTCTACTTGGCTGAATCAGATTGTTCTGTGTTCTTACACAGGTTTTGAAACACTTATTCCTTGAATAGATGTTGAACTTTTCACAAGAAAACTAGGTGTTATTGTTCATTATGTGAAAGTACAGAAGGCTTCACATAAGGAGTCTTATAGAGCACCAAGGCGATAATCATAAAAACCCTTATTTTTTATGGATTTCATTTTCATATCTCAGAGGGGCAAGACATAAA
The DNA here is from genome assembly GCF_018143015.1 of Lytechinus variegatus. Lineage (NCBI taxonomy): Eukaryota > Metazoa > Echinodermata > Echinoidea > Temnopleuroida > Toxopneustidae > Lytechinus > Lytechinus variegatus. The sequence continues at coordinate 2,818,896 of NC_054746.1, read as the reverse complement.
ACATTCGCAGCCCAAATTTAGTCAGTCTTTGGTTACATAGGGTTTGAGATATGACAAAATGAATGTCTAATTAGTCCCATTAAAGTCAATGTACCATTGATATGATTCTTATCAATCAAAATGGAGCTATTCAGGTATTCATGAGGTCTTATCTCAGGCTCTGTTTAACCAATTCCCACCAAATCCAGAAGGTTTGATGTTTTTCATCATGCTTCTCCGATAAAGAATATAAAAACTTGATGAACAAACTCTCTTGCTTATGATGTCACACTTTGGTAATCTATATACCTCAAAAATATTTTTAGTACACAATAATAATATATCCTATATAAGAGAGGTTTTGTCCAATATTGACCGGGTAGAGTCTGCATAAATTGCCTTTCCTTCCACAAATCAAAATATTCACCTTAAATTGACAGATTTTTTTCAAACCAGAATATGCAAAATGAGTTTATCACTTCTTTTAAGTCACATTTGACACTACCAAAATATATTTCTGTGGTCCTCTTTTATTAAATTTGATTTATGCAGATTCTACTGAATTTCAGAATTTAAAACCGCGTTGGAAGATCAGACAAGTTCTCAACAACCTTCCTTAGTTGTGATTGGCCGAGATGCACAAGCATCCCAGTGTTGTTACTATGGTAACTGTCCGATTAAAACATCTGACAAGTCCTTTCATGACGTGCTTCCCAGGAGACAGAAAATGTCTGCTGCCCTTGCCGTGTCACTTCTTTGACACAAATATAAAGATGCTGTGATGGTTCGCAGAGAACACCCAGCAGAAGCCAACATAGAGAGAGAAAACTGGACGCACACACAAACGAACATCCAACAAGACGGAAGAAAGATGACAGATGTTTGGAATTAAGTATCGCTAGCACTTGTTTCTTCTTCTTTTTTACACATCAACTTTGTTTTGTACAGATTTTGATAGAAAAATACAAATGCTGAAAGGGGGAAGGTAAAAGTGGATTGGGAATGTCAACCCAGGGTACGAAGGCAATTTCCAGTCACTAATCATGAACGTGGTGTCAGTGGGCGATGTTGGACATTGAAAATTTAAAATGTTGGGTGAGGGAACGTTGATTACACGTTTGAACGACGAGGCCGTGTTCTTTATGCCCCTTGCTGTCTAAGCAGAGGTCTGAGTTTTGGAAGCGGAACATGCGCTTGCTGTCTGTCTGGTCCCATTTCTGCAGAGAGAAAAAGAAAGATAGGAGATAGGATGGGTTATTAAAAATTTCAATACATCCTAGGCCTACATGATTGGAAGCAGCGCAGTCACTTGGAACATTTGCTTTATAGATTCAAGATTTTTTTAAACATATGATCGCAGCTTGTTAAGCTGAATTGACAAATGTTTTACAAAAATAAAGCATAAAATTAACAAAAGAGCAATGTTACAAAAGAATAAAGAAATTACAAAAACAATTTACGGTATAATCATGATAATAATGAAGAAGTGATCTAAGTTTTGGAAAGCTTTGAAAAAGTACATATGTTGTAAAAATAATTCACTCCTAAATATAAAATTATTGTGCTGTAATATGGGTTTAAAGAAGAAGACCAACATCCCACAGCAATAAAAATTCTAACCCAATGTACATGATTACATAATCCAAACACTAAACCCTTGATTTCAATAGCCGTTCACACATATTAACTAATTAATTTACACATACTAAGGGGTAACTGCATGCAACAAATTGTATGTTGACATAAAAATTTGTGCATTAGTTTAGTAAGTTTCAAATACAAGTGAATAGCCCAAAGAATGCCCAAGTCCAGCCTGATGATAAAGGATTAAAGATTGACAAGAAAATCTATCAAAGAAAAAAAGAGTAGGAGAGTTACCCCTTTTCAAAGTTTTGAATGTGTGACGAAACATGTGAGCTGACCCACATGGTATGTGATATATATTTCCCATTTTTAATGTTTTTGTCTGATGATATACTGCATGCAAATTTAAATTTTTGTAAGAAAATGATATCTATTCATGGATTTTCCCCAAATGTTTCACCAACGTTATATCAGTTTAAACTTCCTTTGAAGCATCTTTGGCCAATCCCACCACCCATTCCTACTATTAAAACAGTTGTATCTTACCTGGTTGACATTATGTGGCTGACAGCCTTGTAATGTTATAGGTGTTCCGGCTTTCTTTTCTGTTACTGTTAAACACAGATCTGAATGCTTTATCAATTTATCCTTTGTAAATGAAAATTCCTGCAAATACAGTAAAATAAAAAAGGATACCATTAATAACCATGCCATGAATAATTATCAATAAAAGTGCATTTGACTGATTATACATATGCTAAATTTAAAAAGAACATTCAAATAGATTTAATCTTTACAATTCTTGAGTTAAATAAATAACAATATGTAAGTGAAAATAGGATTATCAATAAAATTGTATATGATAGTTTTGTCATTGTTATCGTCTTTTACATCTTTCATTCAATTCCACAGGTAGCTTTATCAAAGCCAGAAGGGCCCTGTAACATATGTCTTAGCAATCGATAATGGTGCTGATATTTATGATCTATCAATTGACAATCGTGTACCAATAATCAATGAATTCGATCATAAAAATCGTAACCTAATGATCAATTGCCAGGCTTTATTATGATGCAGGGCCTAGATCACGCAAACGGGGGTATCTTACCTGATTCCCCCCACTATTATGACAATCATAAAGACCTAGTGTCCCTTGGTGTACATGACCCAGTGTATCCATACACATGGCACCTTGCTGTATTGAACCAAATGCAACGTCTTGTTTATCTGGCACTCTGAAAGAAAGCAAATTAAAGTAATACATTACCGTATATGTTACATGAATCTATGGAGAATACAATACCATTTTGAATGAATGGATGGAAAGATGGATTGAGGATGGACGGACATACAGACAGACAGAAAGATAGATAGATGGTATTTATGAAAATGAAAAATCCAATTCATAGCTAACGGTTGAATTACATGAATTTGTAGACTAAAATTTCAATATACTAAGTTACAACAGATAATAAAAATATATACAGTATATATGAATTCATAATGAACAAAACAATCAAAGAAGAGACAAATCGAATTTCACATTAGATAGTTTTGATTTATTCTTCAGAAAGTGAAATATGGTTCATCATATGATTCATCATATTTCACTTTCTGAAGAATAAATCAACTTTTCTTTGATTATTTTGATCATTAATTTCTTTCCTTGCTGGAGAACACATTTTATCATTTCATATCAATACATTTATAGGGAAGGGGGATACAGAGAGAAAGGTATGAAAGAAGTACTAATGTCAGAAAGAATGAGAGGAGACTTAAAGGACAAGTCCACCCCAACCATAAGATGATTTGAATAAAAAGAGAAAAATCCAAAAAGCATAACACTGAAAATTTCATCAAAATCGGATGTAAAATAAGAAATGACATTTTAAAGTTTTGCTTAATTTGTGCACATCCTGGTCAGTATGCAAATGAGACTGATGTCATCCACTCACTATTTCTTTTGTATTTTACTATGTGAAATACTGTATAAAATATTCTAATTTTCTTTCTTTTGTCATGTGAAACAACAATTAATTCCTCCCTGAACATGTGCAATTAGCATTGTTTAATACAGTATGGCTCAATCAAGTTGGTCCTTATTGTCAAATCAGTAAAAAAATAAATATTGAATAATTCAAACAATAAATAACAAAAGAAATAGTGAGTGATGGACATCATCGATTGTCTCATTTGCATTTCACTGAGTTGAGCATATCACTGATTTGTGAAAAATAAGTGAAACTTTAAAATGTCGTAACTTTCTTATTTTATATCCAATTTTGATGAAATTTTTAGTGTTTTGCTAGTTTGATTTTTCTTTATTTATTCAAATCACCATTTTTCTGGAGTGGACTTGACCTTTAAGTTATAGATTTGGCGCTGCAGTGCCACTCTCATTTTCTTCACCCCAATGCAATTCCCAAATGTGACTTCTGAATCTTCTTTAGCGACACACAATCAGGATATTAGGAACAGGAACACAAAAGAAATTCGATTCTTCAGTTGTGACTTTAATCATTGCCCTTGAACTGTACACATAATTTGAACAATTGATTGCCTGAAACTAATTGCGAAGGAGTAAAATGTCAATTTATTCTAACCTCTTCTCATTCAGACTAAAAACCCAAGATGACAGGGGAATAGAAAAGGGAAAAGGGGAAATGATCGCAGAAAGAAACGAGAAAATGTTATTAACACTTTCTCACCTACAAGGCAGAACATCTACACATACATTAATTGCAGCAAAAGCACCTTAGAATTGCGTTTTCTTCTTGATTAAAACAGCAATCCATGCCTAGAGCCTCACAACCGAGCATGTACGGCAAGCCTTAAATAGGATTACGCCGGCGCTAGCCTGCTTATATTTTGTTATTGTATAATATTACACTATTCCTCGAGGCACTTGTAGCATGTTCTATTCATTTTGCCATGCAGAGGCGGCATCGATGAAGGAATCGATGAGGGCGAGCGAGACGAGGACGATCATCGAGCTTCAGAAGGGCTGCCAGGTGTTTGTAGTCTGATAGCACTGATCAGGAACACAAGATATTTGTCACGATCACAATCTTGCATAAGACGAACAATCGATGATAATAAAGGATGAGGTCTCTTCTAAGCTCCTTCCAATTTCACAAAATTGGCAAATTCTCTCTTACAGGGTTGACTTGGGTGAGACACTTGATTGATCTTCTTCTTAAAACAATATAAAACCTGTTTCAACAATTTTTAAAATAATCTTTTATAAGTGTTATTTTATTCATTCATTCATTCATTATTTTTTTTTTTGGGGGGGGATCTGCAGCTTTTAAAAAGTTTTGTGAATATTCCACAAGACAACTTTTAATCTGAAGATTTTCAACATCCTTTGACAGCTTCATTAGTGTCACTAAGGGAGTGTTTCAAAAAATAAATATCTGCTTGAATCAATTGCAGATTTCTATTGAAATTTCCAATTGATAGATCAATTTTTAGCTCTGGCAGGTCAGTTACACTACTTGTTGCAAGATGATGAGGATCATTTGTAAATGTGCAATTAATGCCCATACATAATTACTTGGGTCCCGTAACACAAAGGTTAGCGATTAATCATATGCTTGATTTTCATGATTGTCGTACATTGTAGTCAATGGAATCAACCGTAGAAAAATGTCCTACGATCATTGCTAAACTTTGTGTTACATGCCATTGGAGACCCTGAATAGATACAAAATGATTGTAAGTTTCTTGCAATGCCTGTTTTGGTATAAAGCATCATTCATCTTTTAATTACATATCCTAGAAGTTCTATTAAGCCATTAAGTGAAATCCCGCCATGACACAAAACATCACAGATGTAAAATAAAGTCCCCCAGGACATTAAAATGTCCCAATTTCCCCTAAGATGAAAACAACTCAAAGTGGCTTATTTCAAACTATTTGTAAATGATCAGCTTTCACCTCAGTTGACATGATTCTAATTACCCATCAGCACAAAAACATTTCCTAGAATCATGGCCTAATTCTTAAAAAGTCTTGTTCGGGTTTCATACACTAAATAATGCTTCATCTAGATGTAAACATTTAGAGAAACAAGTGGAGCGCTCATGGCACTCTTGCATTAACCTACAGGGCTACACAGCTTTCTCAAGTTAAAAATCAATCCTTGTTTGCTTTCAAATTGGCAACAATCACTAATTTTCTATTTATTTTTATACTTTGCAAAAATTAAAATAATGATATAACATGAGTATATATGAATGATTAATGAATAATTTACAAAAGGTTGCCAATTTGCATTTTTTAACAGGGACTTTGTTGTTTTCATCGCATTGCCAATTTAAAGTGTGTAAGTTTTATTCAAGAACCGCATCACATACTTTATTGGGAAAAGTACATATTTTTTTCAGTACATTTTTCTCTTTCCAACAATATTCCATTTGTAATTGCTCAAATTGAGGATAATAAGGTGAGATAAAGTTTGCTCCCTGTGACATTTGCTCCGGTCTAAATACCTCAGAGGGTTAAAGGTAGGATTGTAATAGAGTTTTTGGTTTAGAAAATTATAAAGAAAAGGATTAGGGTTTATTTACATTTTGCGGATAGATTTCATGTTTGGCTTAATGTGCATATTTCCCATCAGAGCAATTATCGCCAGAGCAAATGTCATGGAACCTAGTGAAAAACTGCTAATGTTTCTCCTGCTTGTACATGATACACTTTTCCTCTTTAGTGGGTTAACAACATTTATTTGGCACAAATCTCAAATGTGGTTTCATGTTAAAGTTCTAAGATTCTATGAAGAGGGATTGAAAAGGAGACGAATGTCAACATGCCCTCCTTTCAAAATGGAGCACCCGCAAGCAAGTGTTTGAATCATACTCCCTCCATGCAAGCAGATCCCTTTCATGGCCTACTTAACTCAATATATTTTTCTCAGAACATTTGTATATTTGAAGTGAAATATCACCTTCATGTTTTTCTGTCTATCTCTCTTACACCCTTCTATTCCAATCATATCTATAATCTCTCCCTTTCTCTCTCTTTCTCTCTCCTCTTTGTCATTTCCCAAACTACATCTGTTTCTCATTCTACCTCCTTATTACATACCTGACATGATTCATCAACATTCAAACATGAATTCTAGTCAGATGAAAAATATTTTCTAAAGGTCACATAAAAGGAGAAATATTATTGAAGTATTACCCACACCCCATCAAGATTGCCTTATGGGAGGAACATGTTTAAATCAAAATAGCATGTTCCCCAGATTTATTGTCATAAAGCCATTACCATGGCAATGCGGCACCGTGATACATTTGAAAAGTGTGTCTTGCATGCCTTACGTCGAATACCAAAGTTAACTGAACATTGAGTAAAAACTGAGAAAGTGAATTGTTAATTCACCCTGATTTTAAACCTCCTAACCTATTACGTGAAAAGAGCAAATAATCAAGACCCCCCCAAGAAAAGAGAGAGAAACATTACTAAGTGTACCATAGACATGGATTTTGAAAAATGTCCTAAATGTGTTACATATATATAGGCCTATATATATATATATATATATTAAGAAAAAGACTATACCTTACATTATTTTGTTTTACTTGACCCTTCCTTCTTCCCCTTTGTTTATCCATCCCTTCCTTCTTTCTTTCTTTCTACCTTCCCTTCTTTCTTTCTTTCTTTCATTACTTCATCAAATTCTCTAGACTATCTTCCTCGGTTTTGCCACTTCAAACACACCTGAGTAATTTTCACACCTATGCTCTCATCCAGGCATCCATGAAGGGGCTCCCAATCCAATGTTCTGCTTGCATAGTTTCAGACTCAATGTCTTCGCCACAATCCAATAGGAAGAATTCCCTAAAGGTACACCATACTGTTACAGTCATACCGAAGAAACCGACTCCAAACTGACCGATGGTAAATGATTGAAAAAATGTAAATCACTCGGTCAGACAGGGTCCTGTCTAACAAAGATTCGTGATTGATCCAATCACCCCTAAATCTTATGGAAATCCATCATTATCGTAATTTTTCCTACAGGATATTTGCACAATATCCTTTTTAAACAAGGAGGAGCAAACTAAATTGTCGAGACAATGACAAATGCCTAAGTATACATCATACAAATTTGAACATCAATTTTTCATGTAGGCATTGCTGGCTTTTCATAGTTCTGGGTGATGGGATCAATCACAACTCTTTGAAAGACAGGACATTGGAATCTGTTTTGCTGGTGTGAATGTGGTTTAAAATTGCAAAGTTTGTTTCTTTCCTCTGTATCTGTCTCCCTATTTCTCTTTTCCTCTGCCTGCCCCTCTCTCTCTCTCTCTCTGTCTTTTTCTCTCTCTCTCGGCCATTCTTTCTTACTGTTCCTCTCTGTATAAGTTGTCTGACTCTCTTTCTCCCTCCACCCTCCTTTAGATCCATCTTGTCATATCCTCAACTCTCAACAAAACTCGAGAGTATTAGCTCACAAACTATTACTTAGAGTTAACATCAATTAGGTTAGAAGCAGATGACGTGACACGACAAACAGAGAGCAAAGTCACAATGCTCCCAGGAACAGGGACATCGCCAGATTGCATTACACATCAAATACTTCCCCTTGAAATTGAACATTAAAGGTAAAGGGAATCCAACATTCATAAAACAGAACATACAAGTGACAAACAATGGTATAAGTTTGTTTGAAATACACATCCATCAACAACGATAAAAGAGCTGTGACTATATAAATGGCTAGTTGTAAAATATATCTTTTGATGAAATTATTTACAATAATGTAGATAAATTAGCCTATATTTCAATTTGTGTACAGAAACTAAAATGATTTTGAAAAGAGTGGTACCCCTAATGCTATTTGGAAGCATAATTGGAGGTGCTGTGGCTCAGAGGATAAGTCTCCGGACTTTGAACTATAAAGGTCAGGGTTCAAAACCCACCGCTGCATTGGCATCCTTTGGCAAGGTGTTTCTGTACATTTGCCACTCTTAATCCAGGTGTAGTCACTGGGTACCCAGTAGGAAGGAATTCCTTGAATGCTCGATGTGCCTGAGCCTACCCAGGAACCATCTAGCATTAGCTCGACAGGCCTAGAGTAGGACTAGGTCCGGCAACGTTAGATTTGGTCGAGATTGGTTAGAAATCAGCAAGGACTAGGTCCACAAAGTTAAAGAGGGATATAAAACATATATATCATGCGTTTCTTTCGAAAGCATAGTGGGAACTACTAATCCTCGGTTGGACTAGCTATGTAACTATTTTCCCCTCGGGGCGAACCCTCGGAAAAAATAGAAATTGCCAGTCCAACCTTGGATAATTCCCACTATACTTTCTTAAAGCCTGATATATTTGTCTAATACTTTAACAATTCAAGTTTGTCTATTTTACAAGACTACACTACTCAGGCTGTTGCATTATGGGTAATGAGCCTGGCCAGATATCAGTAGTTAAGGACTTGAGATGGGGCTATTAGGACTGCTGGTTCATATGCCCTTTAACTGAACGTTTTTTGTAATTGCACTCTGTTGATTCATCTCAACTTCGACTTGGTCTCTAACAACATGGCCGGATACAGAATGTTAATGACTTCACACTTGTGCATTGCAGGTAGACATGCAATCTCCCTTCTGGCCATGTTCTAGAATCTGACTGAACATTAATACCCCTGTCACAATTAATGAAACCAACCCTAGCCGGATCAAAGATATTGCATTATGTCACCGTTCTCATTACAATCCTGAAACTAGTTCAGTGGAAACTGGTTCAGGAAACCAGTTTGGAAGATCGCTTTGCTAGCGTTCCCATTTGATCACCCGGAAGCGGTTTTCAAAACAAACTTCATGTAAAGTGTTCTTGTTGTTATGGGAACACTCTAAGTGGGGTGACACATTTCGCAAAAAATTTGAAACTCCAGCGTAGACATTCTACATGCAGTGTGTGAAGTAGCGTGCTCAAAATGTGCGAAAATTGCTTAGTGAAGAACTGCTGAAACGAGTTTAACAAGGCAAAGCAATCTTGATAATTACATCATGAGGTGGTTTTCCAAACCAGTTTGAAGATCACTTTCAAGACCGCTTCCAGAGTTCTCATTACACATTAAACTAGTTTTAGGATGGTAATGAGAAAGGGGTCTAACTACAATGGCTTACTACGGTTGGTTTGGAGTCGATTCTGTTGGTGTGAATGAGAAATTTAAAGGGACTCACCTTAATTCTGGATAGACGTTTTCAAGGTACCATTTAAAAGGCTTGCAGTGAAGTTTTTCTCTAAGTTCTAACCTTGCCTGGATACTGTCATGGTAGAATTAAAGAAAAAAAGTTACTCAAAGTTACTAAACAGTGAAATGCATCGTTCATCAAGTAAAAAATACACTACTCCTTTTCACAAATACCCTTCTATTTTATCCTTGAACAGGCAATTATTCATACCCTAATAAGGGCATTATGATGTTATAAATTCTTTCCTTGTACTCATCTACTACATGATCAAAATTAAAACATATGATCACAGTGAAACCTGTCTTGAAAGACTACCTAAGGGAGGCAAGAGAGAGGGTCTTATGAGCAGTTTACTTTTCAAAAAAGGCAGAAATCCATGGAAAATTTAGTCAGTGATTTTATCAACAGATGTTATAAGCTACTACATGAACATGTACTTGTATCTGATTGGCTAAAAAAAATCAATCAGTGAAAATCACTGATAAAACTTTTAATGAAACACTCCCCGGTTTACAATCTCCATCAGCTATTATAGATCATGAGAGTGTTTCACAAAGACTTAAGTGTGACTTAGGGGGTGTTGCAAGAAGATATCGGCAATCAATCGCAAATATTCTGTTGAAATTCTACAGTTGATTGATCACTTTAAACTTTAGCAGATCAGATTACACTCCTCGTTTCATGGAGCAGAGTAGCAATCAATCGCAAATTTGCAATTAATTGCATGGCATATGCTTGATTTTGGGAACAAAAATAGACATGTATTTGATCACAAGTTTCTTGCAACGCCCCATTAGAGTCACATTGAATGCCATTCTGCACAGGGTATGTAGCATGTAACCTCATTGATGGCTATGCAATAGTGCACATCCTCTTTGCATGATCTGACCAATGCAGTGCTTCATTTTATACCGCATGCACATGGGAATGTAAGTCGAGTTATTAGTCAACTTAAACGTTTGTGAAACACCCCCCCTGGAAATTTGAAGTAATCCCTGTACTACTTACTTTCCAAATGGAACATTTCTTGCAGAAGGCACTGCAGCATAATAAAATTCTCTAAATTCATCCATCCATACTTCAGCTGCTCTTCGTGTATTCCTGAAAAACAATTTGAAAATTGCAGAAGTGAGATAAGGTCCTTGAAATAATGATGCGTTATTCAGAATTAAAACACAGAAGTATCGTATTCAAATTTTACACTGATTAGTGAAATCATTAAATCTGTTCAATATCATTAGAAATGGCTCTCTTTGAATACAATTTCCTCACATGTTTTTCCAAATTCTATAAATGAGATAATTTCCTTGAAATAATGAGGCATTATCTAGAATTGTTAACCTTACTCACATAGTACACTAAGCATAGAAACATTAAAACTGTTTAATTATCATTTTACATAGTTCACACTGAATAAAATATCTCTCACTTTATAAATTTTCAGAATTTCAAAAGTGAGCTAAATCCCATAAAAGTTAGAATTAATGTACTAATAAATTTATACAAAAATTGTACACTGCTCAGTCAATTTTTAAATCACTTCTTTGTCATTAGATACATCATTGGCATTATAAAGTTTGGCTCAGACAAAGATATTTTACATACAACTGTATGTAAACCGTGGTTCAACTCCCCACTTCCCCCCAAAAAAAAAGGAAAAGAAAAATAAAATAAAATCTTTGATCAGAATATTCTGGCATCATTTATTTACATTGTATGAAATCTCTCTAACTCTGGAAATAATTTTCCTGGTATCGCATTGCACTTTGCTCCACAAAATTTTTATAGACTGCTACACAAAAAGTCTTTTGTTTTTTAATGAGGACTCACCCAATCTTAGTTGAAAGCTTTTCTATTATGACCAAAAAATGCTAATCAAATTTGGTATAAAGCAAAATCATTTCCATAACTTGCAATTTTCTTGCTCGGGCTTGGACGTTGCCAACATGGTCGAACGACATAACCACAATAAACTTACATGAATGTCCTGAAGGCAGATTAAAAAAGGAATTGAATCACTAACCTGGCAAATACATTTCCGCTGCCCCCTGGGAAGGTATAGGGATGCTGCTTGCGGAAGACATGCCCCACTCTACTGCATGGGATGATCTCTAGACTACCCCCGCATTGCCACACCCTAAATGAAATTTCTATTATCAAGAAAAAAAAAACAATGATATAGAAATGTTCAAAAATAAAAGGAAATGAACAAAGCATACAGACATACATCTCCTTTCCTCTTGAATGTGTATTTATTGCTGCTGCATCGCTATGATGACGAAAGGAATAAGGGAAAATAAGAAATGGCAAATATAATGTGACACGTAAAGAAGACGATGTAGAAAGCTCTGGTTTAATACCATGTGAACAAAGCAAGAATGAGATGGAGACATTTCTGTATTTAAAAATACGTGAGCATGGGACAGGGGAATAGAAAAGACCAGGCTTTTATAAAAGGCTGGGCATCAAATGAAAAAAGGAAACCCTAGAAAGCATATTTGTATTGAACTAGCATCAAAATTATTGTGAAAATCCATATTGTTGAGAATAAATTATTCTATGGGAATGAAATAGTGAGAAGTAATAGTATGAATAAGAGGTAGGAGCCTCAGGAATGATAACAACTGAAGATTAAAAACAGGTGAAGGGCAGATGTCATTGCAGGTGATTATATCATGAGATTGGAGTCCTGTCTGAGGGAAGGTAATAAGGGGTTACAAATAAAATATGTATATGATAAGATCATGTTGAAAAAATTCATTTGCAATTTGACATGAGTTTATCTCTTTGTCACACCGAATGACATGGTACATAACGCATTTCTCATCTCTGCCTGCTTTGACAAATCATAATTTCAATGTCTAATCTTCTACCATCTTGACATGGAGAGAGGAGATAGTGATGGAGCAGGATGGAGAACAACAATATAAAGTGAGAAGAGGAAAAAGAAGGGGGAGGAGGATGAGAAGTAAAAAAGGAGAAAAAGGAGGAGGAAGAGAGGAAGGAGAAGTAATATGAGGTCGAGAAGCAGGAGGAGAAGAAGGGTAAGGAGGTAAAAAGGGGGAAAGAGACAAAGGGAAAGGAGGAGAAAGAAGAGGGGGAGGAGGAGGAAGAGAGGAAGGAGAAGGAAAATGAGGAGGAGGAGGATGAGAAGCAGGAGAAGAAGAAGGGGATGGAGAGAAAAAAAGGAAAGAGAAGGGGAAGGAGGAGAAGGAGGAGAAGAAGAAATAATTAGCTATATTGGAAGCAAACTGTGTACATCCAATACTCATCATAATATCAACTGAAGCATTACAAGGGCCATGCTCCACCATGCCAGAGCATATCCCCCATTCTTCAATAATTTAGCAGCACTTTTAAAATAAAAAAAAAGGAGGGGGAAAAACACCGGCAAGTCATGCAGTCCTCATCAATAAGATACTTACGCACGACTCGCTTCAATTTTCAAGCTACTGGATAACAGGGAAAAGTTTAGGCTCATGGTAACAGAAGGACTCCAGGGGAGATGGGTAATACGGTCTCAGTCAGGTTTGGTGCACTTTATGTACATTAAATATTAACCCAATCATTAGACCAACAAGGTAGCTGGCTGGCGGATATCTGTTGTTTTTTTCTTTCGTTCTCAAAGCGAGACGACAGTTTTGTTACATACAGTGTACCCCTCATTGCTTTTAGAAGCAATTACGTGCAGTGAAATTAAGGAAAGTGTTTCCTCGTGTCGGTATGAGAGTCGGCTTAACCATCTTCAAATTGGTTTCTAAGAACTGATGCATATCAAATTAAACATTCAATGGACTAACGACATGAAATGGGATGTTTCCCACTACAAGGCAATACATAATGTCACCCAAAGGACAGAGGCGACAATTATCCAAACATCATAGTTTTTAAGAACAACCACACCCCCTTCCATCGATTTCGCTACAGTCATGAATCATAAGAATTTTGGAACTAAATAAAAATATATTGCAAATCAAAGAAATTAAAGGTAAATGCTAGTTTTGGTAACAATATCAAAATGAGTTCGTACAGAATCCAATGAAATGATCAGTAAAGTGTCTGTTTGTATAAATAAAACACATGTGCCAAAGGATTCTGGAATTGTGTAATTGTTGAGAAATCAGCAAATAAGCACAGGATTCGGGTAGGGCGTCGGGCCCGACGCTCTAAGCAATAATTATACATTGTCCCACGTGCTCTTATCTGTGTTGGGGATCTTCGGTGTGAACATTTTTCAGTGTAGATATCAAGATTTCACAAAGTTCAGTTAATGTAACTGTACCAGATCTAGATCCTCGATGATATACTGACAATTAAGCCTTGTTTTACAGACTTTCTCATGAAATCAGTGTTTACTGCAACTACTGGAATTTCTCTTTAAAAGCAAAGATAACGAAAAGGCCATTAATTACTTTTATTCACTATTTTATGTTTGAAACAATAATAGTTATCTTTCTTTTAGAAAAAATAAATAAAGTTGAGCCACTTTCATATCTTGTGACCTTAGATAAACCAAAAATGTTCAATTTTTTTTTGAGAATTACAAACTCATATGACAATCAGACAGTACATGATCGGTTAATTACCCTGCAGGCACCTGAAGATTGTAGCTCAAATGAAAATGGGGCATAAGTGATCAAAGCAATGGTGTCGATCAGCAGCAAGTTCTATTCATCGGGGGAGGGTGGGGAGGGGATATTAATATCATTTATAATAATACAAAGCGCCATCCCCCCTAATGAAAAGAAAGTGCGAGCGGATCACGCCCATGGATCAAAGTAGTATACTTACCTAAATTTTCTCCACCCCACACATCCATCATTAAATCATACTGTCCGAGCTCTTCAAACCATCTCTTAGATATTGTGAACAGTCCTCCTGCAATCATTGGTGTTCTGATCAAGAGAGAGAGAGAGAGAGAGAGAGAGAGAAAAATGAAGAAAATAGATTTTCAACACAGTCGCATTATCTAATATAGACTCATTCAGATAATGTGAAACAAAACTGCAACATTTGAGTGAAGAAGTGAATGTGCTATGTACGGGATGTAAATAAAGAAAAGCGCCTTCAAATCAGTGAGCATTTCATAGTTTAGCTGGATATGAAGTGTTATTCATAATCATAATAATCTTCTCGCATAACAATCCTATATGCATACTGTACAAACTATCAAGTTGAGTACATATTGAACAACAAATGAATAAAAACAAACTTGATACAGCACTTTTACTCTCTGAGACCAGACATAAAAATAATGATCTTTTGTTATCTACTATGCTCACAAGTGCCCTTTGGTAAGGCACCGTATAGGCCTTAAATTGCATGGTGTTACTTGTTGCCATATTGGAAGAGGTGTGATTTCAATTTACTTTGTCAAATGATATTTGTCGCTCATTTGTTTGTTTCATAAAGTGTTATGCACCTCTATCCCTTTCTGTCCCCCCCCCCTCTCTCTCCACCATTCCCCATTTCTCTCTCTCCTCATCTCTTTCCATCCTTTATCCTTCTATTTCTATCTTCGTCTCTTAGGCCGTGTTTATGCTTTCACTTTTCAGGCTAAAATTAGCGTTTCCATACGTGATTAGTCCAAACACGGTTGCGTCCATGCTTACTTTCATTTAAACGACGTCTCAAAGCACCGATCGTTAACTCGTAAAAAGATGCGATTACAAACATCGTTTGACCAGAATCAGGCTTTCTGGGGGAGTATAAAGAGAACCACGATCGTAAACGTGTTTAAATGACGTCATTTGGCACATGCTTCCGGTGAGATGAAAATCTGCCGGCAAATACAGTCATATTGCTCCTTGGTCGCATGTTACCTCCACATAATAACAACACTCAGAAAAAAAAAACTTTCGGAAAAAAGGCGCGCCCAATTTGACCTCACTTTCCTGCTCAACGAAAATTACGACGAGAAGCAAGCTGAAGATCGTGATTTCGCCTCTGAAAAGTTAAGCACAAACAGCACTCCCAGAACCACATTTACGATCGGCGTTTTGAATTGACGTTTGAAAACGCTGATTCTGTCCTCGCAATGGAAGCATAAACACACCCTTACTCCAGTTTCTTGTATTCCATCTCTCACTGTTTATCTCCTTCCACCTCGCCTCGCAAACCAATCAATAATGCAAACAAATTTCTCTCTCGTCTTGTTTTTTAATTGGTTCCTTCTTGCTCGGTTGCTTAAGATGTTGAACAGGCAAATTAATTTGCTAGAATGCGTTACCCATATATACACCAACAGACCAATGCCAAATGGACATCAGCAATCAAGGAAGATGTCTGCGATCGAAGATGAAAGATCAATTCTTAAAGAGAGCAAGCCATATTGATATGAAAAGTATTGTCAAAGGTTTAGAACGCCTTCATGGGATGTCCTTTGAAAGTTAAGTGTTTTTCACTTTTATCATAGAATTCTGGAATTTTCTATGAAGTATCAAAGGTCTGCAAAGGAACACTTAAAACCAGCCATGATAGTGGTACAAGTCCGGCCCTAGATCTGGCGTAACTTGAAAAAAAAAAAAATTCATTAAAGAAACCCGTAGTTTAAATCTTAAAAGATTCAGATATTATGAATTTTCATTTAAACTTTGGGGGCAAAAAGGCAGTGCATAACATTCCTTATTAGAAGAACAAATTTTCAAAAGCATTTCAAACTTTCTTTAAACATCATTCAATTTCTTAAATAAGTATATTAAAGCTGTTCCTTTATTGAAGAAGCAGTCATTTCTATTATTATGAAATAACCCCTTCTGTACGTGTAGATCTTCTGTTTTTACATAAAGTAATATTAGAAGGACATGCCTCATTGTTGAATGTTCAAATCTGTGTGGGGATATTGTGGGGATATTGTTGGAATTATTATTATCATTATTGTGGGTCTTTTGTTATTTCTCAACCCTCCACTTTACTCTATTTGGAGCATCCTCCTCCCTTATCCTCTGACCAGCTACCTCAAAATTAAAACTAAATTGTGCACCGATGCACATTTATACACCTATTAAACTGTACTGATTCATATCCTTTCCTATCTTTGCTCTCAGTATCATTTTACATTCCTTAGTCATGACTACAGATGAAACCAACTTTGTCGGGAGGTGATTAAAAAAAAATCATTTTAATAGATCGATAATAAAAACATGCAGCTGGTACTTAACTACCACAATCATCAATCAGACTGATTTCACTCAAGAAACACCTGCTTTCCGAATACCTTAATGGCCTTTGAACATCAGATAAAGTTCTTATGTTCTGATGTCATCAATGAAGAACCCGAGACTAAAGGTATTGATCAAGGTTAAAGCTCTGGATACGAGAGGTTAAAATTCTATTTCAACATGTTATATTTGACAGTCAAATTGATTACAGTCCTCAATATCTGTAGCAATACATTTTCTAATTTCATTTTCATTTTCACACCAAAATACTTAGTACTGCACATCCATATGCCATGGGTTTGAATCCTTTTCGCAAGAAATTCATCAACATTGAGCTGCACTCGACCCAGGTGAGGTGAGTGGCTACCTGACTACCTGATTAAGTCTTTGAATGCACCGAGCACTACATTTCAAGCGGCAGCTTGATCTAAAGTCGGGTAGAAGGTTGTGCTTTCTATCCTCCAGAAATAAGTGCTATATAAATTGATAGATCAATTTGGTCTTTGTCAATCCCCTCCAAATTTTGATCTTCTATGTCTTTTTTATGTACTATATTGTAACTATTTATACTTGTATTGTTATTATCTATGCATGTATTCGATTGTAATGATATTGCATATTTTTACAATTTTAATTTCATTATTTTGATATGACTATTATAATCATTATTATTGTTGTTGTTTTTTATTGTTATTATCATCATCATCATTATCATCATCATCATATCATCCTCATCATCCTCCTCCTCTTCCTCATCATCCTGATTAGAGTTTAGAACTAAACTTCTCCTTTTATTGGATTGTATCAGGTAAAACACAATTTCACTTTGTCAAGAAAAACATGAACGTGAAGAGCATGCATGTTAGCCCATTGTTCACGACACCAGTCTCTGGAGGAGTCAGTGAACCCCTCGAACAACACAAAAATGGTGGGTAATTGAAAGCCCAATTTCCATGGGAACGAGTATGGATGGCATAACTGATTGGACCGACAAGCAGCGTAGGTGCTTCGAGGACATACATGTATGCATAGGTCAATAGTGCACTCTTCGTCGTATTAATTAAATGAGATGCATTCTGCAGTGTATGGGGAGGCATACAAATATGTAAGCGTACAAATATATAAGTGTCAAAATAATCTTGCATTTTCGTACAATTCCAAGTCACGTCGCATATCATTTCATGTGATGCTCGGTTAAAATTGTCATTTTTAAATAGTTGCCTATTTTTTAAGCCATTGGTTAACCAGCCCCCGCCCCCCCCAAAAAAAAAAAACCAAATATTGGCTACATTCATGCAATAGTGCATAAATAAGAAGCATATACTGCAATGCATAGGGAGACATACAAATAAAGTAAAGGTCTAATCTTGCAATTTCTTACTAAAATTCATAATGCATTGTATTTCATGTTATGATGTTGGCCGAGTTGGGTTAAACAAATTATCATATTGAATTATTTACACATTTTGAAAGTCACATAGGGAAGTCCGAAAATTGTTGGAAAGCAACATTATCAAGACCACATGGTTAAAAAAAGGGGGAAAAAAGGTTTTATAATATATAATCAAAAGTGCACTCCTCATATTAGTTAAATGAGATGCGTATGGCAGTACGTGGGTTGGCATACCAATAAAGTAAACATTCAAATTAATCCAATACTGGAATATAGCAATGAAAATTGATATTGCATTTTTGAATAGTTCATAAGTCACACATATTACGTGATGCCAAGTCGAGTAATAAATTTTCTTTTTTTTAATTAGCAAGGCTGAAAATAATCCATGGCAAACAAGACTATGGCATTCATTCAGAGGATAAAATATCCTCTCTTTTCCTTCCTTCGGGGGGGGGGGGGGGGGGGTGTACTTTTTACAATGTAAAATCTGCAACATTACAGTGAATGGAGAATTTCGAGGGGGAGGGGCGGGGAAATCGTCCGGAGCCCCCAGGTAATTTTCCCTGCCTTGGAAGCCACTGATTGACTTTTGATATTTTTCATGCACTTTTATTTTATGCAATTTGTTCTGTAATGTACAAATGTGCCCTATTGAACAAGAGCCTTGTCCTGAAAAAAACAATTCAATTCAATTCAAAATTTATTGATTATAATCACAAACATGTTGGATTGTTCTCAAAATTATACAATGAAACACAAACAGAAACAAAATCATTTAAATGATATACATAATAATATACATAATAAACATACATATTAAAATAAATATTAACTTGTTGGCAATTTAAATTTAAATGAAAAAACAATGAAATGTAAGGCCTGAATTAGTTACAAATTTTGAAAGCAGTGTAAAAATAAAGTAAATCTGAAATTGATAGTGTTTGTTGTAGAGCCTACATCTTTCATATTAAATGATTGCAGTCTAAGAACTACAAAAATATATCTGATAAAGTATAAGTTCACAAAACTTAATATTGTCTATTATGACAAAGCTAATAATGCAGTAAAATCAAATATTTTCAACTGAAAGGCTGACTGTTTTTGATTGATATTCGTGCAATGTCAGCATTACATTACATGAATCCAATTACCACAGGACATTTTAATATGCTGAACGAGTGCCGGTACCACTACCGCAAAAACCAGTCAATTCAAACTTGGCTACCTGTCATGAATTTTAGTCAGACATTTCCTACTTCCCCCAAATTCATTACTACAATAAAGGTACACCCTATCATTTATAGAAAAAAGGACTTCATGAATTTCCTCATTTTTTTGGTTGTTGATTATGTTAAACTTTATACTCTGAATGTATAATATATTTTTATTTTACATTTTAATGCATGTGATGTGACCATATCCATTTGTTATGAACTCTAGTATTACAGGTCCTCAAAAGAAGCTCAACAAAATGATTTAGCACCTAATACACAATTTTGAAATCTTTGCAGTATGAAAATAATGATGATAATGCATTTCAAAGTACATATTCAGGGTTAAAATTGATTTCGTGAATGGCGCAAGATATTAAGTTTTAAAACAAAAGGATTAAATACAATATGGGTCCAGAGGCCCTTTCTAGATCTGCCTCAATTTTCTTTTCTTTTTTTTGTTAGAAAATATCAAACACTCATATGGGGTAACCAAAAAATGAGAGTAAAAAATCCCCAAAGACTTCTTGGCCTCATTTAATTTATACAGGTCCTGGGGAGTATTTTATGAAGCAAATAGTAAGTGATTTTCACCAACTAATTTGTTCTAAGCCAATCAGATGCAAGGATTTCAGTAGCTTATGACAGTGAAAATCACTGTCTATTCATTACATGGAATGCTCCCCTGAATCAAACCCTGAATAGCTGCATAGCACACATAAGCTGTATGATTTCTTCAGGGAAATCAACAACACAAGTTCTTCTCTTTTTTTTTACTGACAAAAATCATCAAAATTCAATCCAGATCCCTCAAGAGTCATATCATTAAACATCAGTGCCACAA
The DNA here is from genome assembly GCF_018143015.1 of Lytechinus variegatus. Lineage (NCBI taxonomy): Eukaryota > Metazoa > Echinodermata > Echinoidea > Temnopleuroida > Toxopneustidae > Lytechinus > Lytechinus variegatus. The sequence continues at coordinate 2,798,515 of NC_054746.1, read as the reverse complement.
TTTTACAACTTATAACAACAAATCAGGAAACGTGTAAAAGCAGATATTCCTCCCAAAAAATTTGATTTTCATTTCACTTTCATGACATGGTGCATCCTCTGAACTTTATAAAAAATTGAAATTTATCTAGTCCTGTCTTTTGGGATGTATCACCAATAGCATCCATTTTAACCCTTGGGAAATGATTGATGCTTGACTGCAATCAATATAATAGACAGAGAATAGGCCTACAAGCCAGGTGACGGAACAGCAAGATTTTATGCTTTTTTCATGTATAATTGATTAATTTTCTGAAGTACAGGCCTGTCTTTACATCCGAAGCATGCCAGGGGGGTGTTTCACAAAGATTTAAGTATGACTTAAATCGCACTTAAATGCAGACGCGATCTGAAATACCACGCGCAATCTAATTGATCAGCACGCAGTACGTAGTGTGCGTCCTCTTTGCATGATCTGACCAATGCAGTTATTCCTTTATAATACATGCAAGAAGGCATTTAAGTGCGACTCCAAGTCATACTTAAATCTTTGTGAAACACCCCCCAGAAAGAGTATCTCTCAACAAAAGAGGTGATGGAATATCTTGCAATAGTAAAATGGATAACTACATGTACTCCCAAAATTTACTATAAGCGAATATACACCCACACAAAGTATTTCAGGATTTTTCACAACTTCTTTTATCTAAATCTTATGTTTATATGTTAGGACAAAGTAGAGATTGACCTTTGTGTCATTTCTAAACAATAACTTATCTATGGGGAAAACATAGTTTTATTATCATTGATAAAAAAAATCTAAATCACCAGAGAGGCAGTATTTATGGATTCATTTCATTTTAATATCACATACCTAATAGGCAATATATTGCTAATAATTTCATAAGGCTCTATTTGTAATAGAAGAAAAACATGCTAAAAGCGTTCCCTATTATCTGAACACAAAAATAACAATTTTCTATCTGAGAAGCTCAATCATTTCACGTTCATCATTTCAGCATGATTCCACAGACATGTTGTCTGCCTATAAATCAAGACATAATTCCTGAAACATTTCTATCAATGGCCGAGTAATTCAAGTGGTTGGGAATCTTTCACACAAATTTGAATTTTCTTGTGAAATTGGACAGATGTACAGGTACAATTATGCCAAATCTTTTGAATACTACCTCTGATAATGTCAATAATGAAAAATCATAATGGAAAATGAATTTTGGATTATGGTGGATGGAAGGGGGAGGGGCTGGAATGCAAGTGGTTCATCACAAACACCATACTTGTTGTTGATGTTATGCATCCAAATTGCACCAGATTGACACGAAAATGTGTTCTTCGTTTTATGATGGTTTGAACCAACCTCTTTTGCATATTCTTTTGTAATGGCAGACCACCTTTTTGTCCAAATTGCACCAGATCAATAAACATGAAAAGTATTGTTATTGTTTCATGATGCTTTGAAGCAATCTCTTCATTGCCATGCTGTTTCAAATGTAGCATCTGCACTTTAAAAAAGAAGACATATTATACCCTCTCCTATAGGATTAACCCTTTACATCTGACCATGAAGCTTCATCTCAACCAAATGATTGCCCGGGCAAAGCTTGCTTGAACTATTGATCCCGGGCCCTGCGATCGTTAGGTGTTATGATAGGCGCACTCACGATCCCCTCCTCCACTTATGATAACATCATCACCGTCGTTGTCATCACGAGCCCTCCATCCATCCTTCCAATCAGTGCCTGCACCGCGCTCCAGAGGTTGGGGATCGGCAATTCTACCCCTTTCCGAATCATTAGATATTGCGCTGTGCCTCAAGGCTCTCCGTTTCCTCCAATATTCATGGGAAGAAGGGAAAAATCCATATAGATGCCCACTATGTAATCATAACAATTTGCTCTTCCCATCTCTGATCACCACCTTCTCCCTTCTCTGCCTCCGGGTTGTTTGCACGCCAACATGTAGGTCATCGCTCATCAGCCAATCTCGTCAAGCGTGAAGCTGGTTCTTCACATCAAATATTTTCTCTCATATCACAAAATGCTCGTACATGGGTCATGTTGAGGCTGTAAATTCTTTGGAGATGATTTTTGGTGCCAGGGCGAGCTTTTATGAATCATAAAGATCTGGGGTAGTTTCACTGAGACCTTAAAAGTATAGTAAATTTGACATTATTGTTCCATGGAAACCTTGATTGCGATTGGCTGCCGAGTCCTGTTACCAATGGTAGTTGAAATAATGGCAAAGTTACAATTGTAACTGTTTATGAAACGGTCCCCATGACAGAGGCTTCAGAAATGAAGATTCTATGTTCCTTTCCTTAAAAAAAAAAAAAAATCAGTTACTACTCATTCCCCGCATTCCTGAATACAATAACTCAAGGAGACATTAGCTACAGTGCATCTCACTTTTCCCTTTCTTTCATTCAAAACGTCTGGGCATTCCATACACTTCCCATTTCTAGATCATAACATACAACCATGGTGAGTGACCCGGTATTTCATGATCGCTCTCCTTTTCCATCCCACATATCTGGGGCTGAATTGCCATCACAGGAAGATAAAATTGGAGACATCTGGATTTCTCAGACATAAAATTTTGTCTGCAGATTGTTCTGTATTTACATCTAACCCTCATGTGCTTACTATGATAGGTATATTCAGACCGACTCGAAGTTCAACAATACCAAATATTCCCTGATCGGGAAATTTACCCTGATCTTCCCCGATAAGAAAGTACCAGATATTTCTGCTAATGTGAAATAAAATACATGTAATATTCCAGAAAGAAAATGCTAAATAGTAGGTGCTTGTCAAAATTAAAGTAACTTTTGAAGGGATTTCTCCAAGACCATTGGTATTTTTGTAGTGTAAAACCAAATATTGAGAATTGTATGATATTAATTAGTGAGTATGTTCAGCATGGGGGGGGGGTCACAAAGCTCTTTGTAAGAGTGATTTTAAGAATGATGGTAATTCTTTCTTGTGGCAAATGATATTCACCATTAAATGTTCATTGGTGATTATTTAGCGCATAAGAAAGACTCACCAGTTGTTCTTATCTTACAAACGGCTTTATGAAACACTAAAGTGCCTTGGGGCGGTGGAGCTAGCGATTTCGAACCTTGCACCTCGTCTGCTCCTCAGACCATACTACCTATGCATATATCTTCAAGAACTTACTCTGAAAATATCTGGTTCTGGTGAGTATTTACATCTAAAGCAACACTGATGTCAGCCCCCCCCCCCCCGTCTATGGAATAAACTTTCCCTCAACATCAGGAATTCAACAAATTTACATAATTTCAAGTTAAAAGTAAAAACCTATCTATTCCAATAGTATGTACAACACCTACAAAGCTCTTGCAGCACAATAGAATATATAGAGATAATTTTTGTGCTATATAAATGCATATTATTATTAGTAGTAGTATAAATTTGGGAAATTACTTTCTTTTGAGCCTAGAACAAAGTGTTATGAGTTTACGGGTATTCTCGTGACTGGGTCGGTCTGAATACGCCTTCTCTTACTAATCTCTCTCTCCCAGTGATTTCATCATTATGTTCCAAGTGCATCTAGTCTAGTGGTAATTTCATATCCATCCTCAGAAGAATTTTAGCTAGAATAAATTGATTATTGGATCGGGTTTCTCTCATGTACCATCTCCTGTCAATATCTGAATTAGGAGTTGATATTTAATGTTGATAAGGGAATGAGCGATGAATCAACTTACTAATTTCAAAGGGATGTCTTTACAGGTAGGCATCAGATTTTTGGTATAAGGCACCAGCAAATAGGAAGGGGGGGCGGGTAAACTGCCGATTGTCTATTGCCAACTCGTCCACTCATCACATGGTCTACCTTCACTCAGTCTAATGCCATTTCGTCCATCAACATTTCTTCTAACAGCCATTTTGGTCCAATCATCACTCTGTCTAATCACCAGTTTGTCACTGACCATTTCGTCTAATAACCAGTTGGGTCTGAATAATACCCATTTTGTTTTCAGTCATTTAGCCCACTTAGTCCAATTAGATCAAACGGTATATGGACTATATGGCTATTGGACCAACTCGTTATCAAATGAAATAATGAATGGACAAAATGGTAATTTAGACTATGTGGATAGTGGACGAAGTGATGGTAGACCAAATGATAGCAAAATTGGACGAACTGGCATTAGACCAATTGGAAATAACCGGGAGGGGTTTGGCTAACATGTGACATGGCATTTGTTCCTGCAACAATTGGGGAGGAAGTACTTTTTTTTCAAACCACCCCTACAGACCTAATTATTGTATTTTTTTACATCATGTTAGTCCAATTAAAAAAAAAATGGCCAGTACTACAAAATCTATGACAGAAATATTACTTCATTATGAAAATATATATCTCAGGACTCGATTGCTTGATTTTTTTTTCTTAAATATGCTGCATCCAAAACTAAATCCCCTTAAAAATAATACAAAAATTACTTTTACCTATTTTTATTACACCACTTTCAAAACGGCATTATCCCTGTACAAAGTCAATGGATTTGAGACCATTCACTACGAATAACTACAAAATAGGTCTGGATGTGTGTGCTCTCATGCCAACAAACAAGCATATGTGTATTTACTCAGCTATTCAAATTTATGGATATTAAAAGATGCATTTAATACTCTAAATATCATTCTTTTATAATTATTTCTATCTTCTTTATGCTTTAACATATTAATGACTTAAATAATAAGCAGTATGTTGGCCTATACCTTGGCATTTCGAAACTAATATGTTTTCATTAAGACACTAATCTAATTCATTGAAAACTGAGGAAGACCCTTTTACTAATATTTTCATCTCTGCTCTAATCATCGATTGTGATATCGTCCGCCACCTGTGTACTGTGTACATTTCAAACTACTCATTTAAATATGGTAACTAAACTTCTAAAGCTAATATTTATCATCAATTGTAGACTGATCACACATGTATGTTAGAAGTAGGATCAGCACTTCATTGACTGTGCATTTAATTATGAAAATACTTACCTGATTTTCTTATTTACGAGATAACTCATACATCTACTTGATTTGCTAGTTCAGCCCTCTGGACTGCCATACCCGAATAGAACTCCCAAGGATTTAAAAAGCGCGAGCGCGCCCTCTCCCGTTCAGGCTTACTACCCATGATCACCGCGCAATTAGCGTCCATCTTCCTCACCTTTCGCAAGCCCATACGTTGAAACATGTTGCTACGCAAGGCGGAGGGTCGGTGGGAGGGTATCAAGTAGATGTATGAGTTATCTCGTAAATAAGAAAATCAGGTAAGTATTTTCATAATTTACTTCAATAACTCCATACATCTACTTGATTTGCTAGACCAGCACGGACTCAAACCGTAGGGAGGCATGTTTTCAATTGTAAGCCTAAGAAAATTTAAAAGAAAAAAACAAAAACAACGAAATTTAGGGAGAGGGGGAAAAAAGCCGCAGCTGCTTTAAGCGCCGAAGCAGCAAATCTCGCCTCGCTGGACGGAATGTCCTTCAAGTAGAAAGAAGTGAAGGAGTTAGTTGAGCGCCAAAAGGCGGCCCTCAAAAATGTCCTCGAGAGGAATGCCCTGTATACTCAGGAATACTAAGTATCATGGGCCCTCGGCCTAGTGTCAGGAGAACAACATCACCTGCTGACTAGAGCGTAAGAATCGAAATTTGTTGAAAATTTCAACAAGAATCGTGATCGGAAAACTGAAGCTTTTAAGGCTCAGTAAGTGATCAATCGACCAATCTGAGAAGGCGAGATATCTCAGAAGCCTCCGCGTGGGAGAAAGCGCCCAGAATTCGATATCTGTCTCAAATGCGTGAGGGCAGAAATCTGCAGAATTCTGATAGAGAGCTGTGGTAAAAAGTTACTAGCGGTCCGAAGGGGACCAGGAACGACGGAGAGTAGGGATTTAGGAAGAAAACCACTCGTAAGGCAGACAAGGGTCGAGAAAGCGACTGAGTGCCATCCTGTTAAAAAGGAATGCCGCGGACATGTTGCCTATGTAGAATAGAGCAGTCTGGTCAAAACAGCTCAACCGGGCGTGTCAGGGATACAGCGCGGTACACATCACGACAAAAGTGTGTTAGACCGAGTGATCGAGAGAGAACTCAGGATCCCCTTTCTCCCATACTGATTGAAGCACCCATCTGAGGGTGCAGTGCCCGCGGTGGAAGAGGTGGCTTGGCTCAAGCCACCATCGCCGAGAGAGCCCGTGAGGCTAGGCTGCGATGGCTGTCCGCTGGGCGGGGGAATCCCTAGCAGCAGCAAGTGTACGCCAGAGGGAGCTGGCGAAAAAAAATCTGTCACGATATTACGTGTAAACGACCATCAAGAGATGCTCTAAACGAACAGACATCGCCAGATATGATACCTCAACCGTTACATTCCCAACGGAATCGAATGAGGTAGCAACGGCCCTGTCCTATCAAGTTAGGGACGGAAACTGGCTAAGAGTGTCGAAGTCCTCGCTTGAAGAAACAAGCGAAGGAGACTTGAGGAAGTAATCACAAAATTTCCATCAGTCTGCGGTGAGAACCAGTTGTTTATGAAAACAGTCACAAGGCCTGTTTCTCAGGTGATCGTAAGAGCGAGCACCGCCGGCGCCGGTTGCGGCAGCGTGGAACAGTCCGATATCGGTAAGATAAGGAGCTCCAAAAAGCTGCGGGGGGCGGCAAAAATGACGCCCTAAGCAGCGGGGGATGAGAATCTAAATTTCTAAAAGAAGAACTCCAGTGAAGTAAATCACTTACATGGAGAGGCTCATCCACAGTCGGCCCGAGAGAAGGCGGGTCGTAGTGATCGTGGTTAGGAAGGCATAAGCATACATCCATCCACTGTTACATCATCCTCGGTCGTGCGGTGACCCTGGCCACATGCCTTGCATGGAAGGAGGATGAAAGCAGCATGCGGGGCGACTCGAGTGTGCCGTGAAAAAATTTCTAAGAAAGAAGCCGATTCGACTAACGGGCACGGTAAAGACATCCACCGTAGACCACTCCGCACAAGGAGGGAGCGGCGGAGACGCCCGCAAGATTGACCCACATAGAGGGCAGTCTATAAGATAGACAGTTAGAGCTCGACCGATGGTCTGGCGGTGTACAGTTTGGTGTGAACTCGCCGACCCGGTACGGTGGGTGTGCCCAGAAAGTAGGCATAGAATGCCGACAGAGAATCCTGGGGCTTTAAACAAGTTTGAACGCGCGTACATAGCCAACAATCTCATGAGATGTACGGCGGTTACTTTCCTCCGAGATGATGTTTACCCAACCGGGAAAGACTCGGGGAACAGCTGTGAATGTCAACAGGAGGGATATCTAGCATATGAAAAGCTGATTCCTTCCACGTATTCGGTGCGGGTGCTGCCGGCGGTGTCCGGGGGGACGACCGGTGATGGCAGCTCGGGCAGGGTTCGTACGAGCCGCCCGAATACGAGACAAATAGGTTAACATAACCATAATGCACCGGGTGGTGAAGGCATAGCGATTATTAAGCACAGGAGAACTTTTAATCGCCGTGACATTCAGATCCGATATACATACTCATAAGCTCGGAGAGCTATGAGATAGTGAGACATACCGCTGAGCGGTGATGGTGCTCATATCAGAGTCGCCCTCTCTTCAGCGGCGATCGTTGGAGAACGGGTGTCTGTACTAGCCCTGACTCTGGCGTTGCAAGGGTAGGAGCTAAGTAAGACAGGGCACCCTTACTTTCGAATAGAAAGTGAGGTTCAGGCCAGAAAAGCGACGGTCCCGTCGCCTGGGCGGACGGTCCGCGGACGTGATAGGTTGTCCTCTCAAAGCAGCCAAACATTCTCACGAGAGAAGTGCGGCATGCGGTATGTAAGAGATTCATACCTCCAATCTACGGGCCCGCTTAGGGGGAAGAATGGAGAGAGTTACCGCTGAAGGAGTCGTCGCCGTATGTGAGCTTGACGTAGAGGGCGAATTCGGGAGAACCTGCATAATAATCGCCCCCCCCCCCTGCCTCTGCCTTCTCGCTAGCCTCGAGAGGCTTGAAAATTTCGAGACGGCGGCGCCGGAGCCTGGCGCTTCCGGGCAGCAGCAGAGCGGGGGTGGGTTTACACCCACGGAGCTGGCGGCTTCCTCGTCGTAGGAGCCGCCTCGTCTAGAGCGACCCCGTCACTCTCCGAGACCCCCAATTCGGCCGATTGAGCTCGGAGCGCCTGAAGAGGCGGGGCGAGAAAATATGGACTCCCTTGCTTCATCAATACCCCCACTCGGAGGGTAGATGTGAGGTAGATACTTGTCAAGCAGCGCCTGAGCGCTTACTGAAAAGTCGACCGCGGGATAGGTGTTGTCCTCGTAAAGGGAGTCTCGCTCTATGGACTGAACCGGGGGGTTGTCCAGTAAGCGCCGGGGTGGCCCCGCGTGTCGGCTGGGACACGTGCTCTGAGATCGACGAAAATGCTGGAAAGCACACGCGATCTTGGGGCACCCGGTTAGTCGGTGCATTGGCTGGCGATTTAACAGAATCGCTCGAGGATTTCCCGGGTGTCTGGTGGTTATTGCCCACTTGTCTCGCTTGATGCTCAGGGGCATCAGCGGGGTGAGTAGACGTCGAGGGTGGGGTGAACCCGCACTACTCGAAAGCAGAATGTAGCAGCATGAATAGCTGTAACATCTGACCACCGACACAAGGGTCTGAAGGAGGGACGCCCATGGCAACAGGGCTGGCCGACCTCACCTTCGACCTCTTCTTCTTCGCGGCCTCCGCCGGTGTGGCCGGGGCAGAAGAAGGCACAAGAGGCACGGGTGATTTCTTACGATTTGCCGCCCCTGGCAGGGCGGCCGTCGTCAACAACGAAACTTCACCCGAATCTGACGGGGTCAGATTGTGGTCACAGTCTGATGTGTGACGCCTCTCGCGGTAGCAGAATGTAGCAGCATGAATAGCTGTAACATCTGACCACCGACACAAGGGTCTGAAGGAGGAACGCCCATGGCAGCAGGGCTGGCCAACCTCTCCTTCGACCTCTTCTTCTTCTTCTCTTTCTGCGGGCTCCGCCGGCGTGGCCGGGGCAGAAGAAGGCATGAGAGGCACGGGTGATTTCTTACGATTTGCCGCCCCTGGCAGGGCGGCCGCCGACAATGAAAATTCACCCGAATCTGACGGGGTCAGATTGTGGTCACAGCCCGATGTGTGACGCCTCTCGCGGTAGCAGAATATAGCAGCATAACATGTATGACTGTAACATCTGGCCACCGATAAGAGGGTCTGAAGGAGGAATGCCCATGGCAACAGGGCTGGCCGACCTCTCCTTCGACCTCTTCTTCTTATTTTGCGGGCTCCGCCGGCGTGGCCGGAGCAGAAGAAGGCACAAGAGGCACGGGTGATCTCTTACGATTTGCCGCCCCTGGCAGGGCGGCCGCCAACAACGAAACTTCACCCGAATCTGACGGGGTCAGATTGTGGTCACGATCAGATTGTGGTTACAGTCTGTGTGACGCCTCTCGCGGTCAGGGGCTGGGCGATCTCTCCCGATGCTGTCAACGGAGGACGACTTATACGGCAGAGATCCTGACCTGTGCCGGGGGGAGAGAACCGCACTCTCCCTCCGGACTTCTGGTGACCCGGTAGCCGGTGGGTCGCATAGCCCTATGGGTGCTGCGGCGGCAGGACCTAGTTTAGGCTTGGAAGCCTTGGCTACCACTTTTTCCTTTGTCCGAGACCGTGGCACCACAGTCTCGGCCTTCCTTCTCTTAGCATCCGACCGCAAATTCGGAATGCTGATCGACGCACCCTCATACTCACCGCCGCTGGGCGCTCACCGCGGCGTCCTTCCTGCTCGCCTGGAGGCGGCCGACTTCTGTAACTTGCAATCGGGACGGTCCCCGTGGAGGGCACCAGGTCCTCTGGGGCTGTGTTAGTCCCATTCAAAGATACCTCTCTCTACCCTGAAAAAGGAAAAACAAGAATTTTTCTTTTTCTTTTTTTTTACAAAGATCTCGCTTAGATTAAAGGTGGAGACCGGAGTGGTCTTTCCCTCCTCCTAAAAGGAGTTTGTTTGAGCAAACAGAACAAAACAAGAGGGGAGGGGTAGGGAGGAAGAAGAAACTAAGAATAGTTTAGGTATCTGCCTGTAAGAAAATAAAAAGGAGGTCGGAGACTTTGAAAAAAGAAACTCCTACAAGGTTCCCCTACTATATTCTCTTTTTTGTGCCCGAAGGAAAAATTCGAAACAAAAATTCAAAATTGAATGCAAGTTCAGAAGAGAACGAACTTTCCACCTGCGAAGAAACACAAAAACAAGCATTTCAGAGCAGGAAGAAAAGGGATTGAGAGACAAATAATTCCAGATAAGAGAAATTTTACGATAATTTCCAAGAGGAAAAAAAAGTAACCTCCTGTGGAAAGGTAAAGAAATTCAGAACAGGAGGAAGGAGGAACGTCTCTAGTAACGATTCCAAGAGGAAGAACGACACAGTAAATCCTCAAAGGGAATCGTAGAGCCCGCCTGTCGAAATAAAAAATATATAAGACTAGGAGGGAAGAGGGAATTGAACGAAGAAAACAATTCCGGGACAGGTCAAAAAAAAAAATTCCTAACAGGAAGGAGACCCCACCTGTAAAGAACAAAAAAAATTTTTTTTTTGGGGGGGATTGAATAACCAAACAATCATCAGGTATAATTGCGTAAGCCGAATTAAACAATCCCCGAAGCGTCTGTGAATAAAATATTAATCAAGAATTTTATTCAGAACAGAAAGGAAAAGGAATTGAGCTTTAGGATGCGCCTGTGAATAAAATATCAATCAAGAAATTTATTCAGAACAGAAGGAAAAGGAATTGAGCTTTAAGATCCGCCTGTGAATAAAATATCAATCAAGAAATTTATTCAGAACGGAAGGAAAAACGAATTGAGCTTTAAGATCCGCCTGTGAATAAAATATCAATTAAGAAATTTATTCAGAACAGAAAGGAAAGAGAATTGAAGAATTAATCAATCAATAATCAATCGAAAATCTTAATAAATCAATTCCAGAAAGCAAGGAAGGAACAGAGTTGAAGATCCCAACCTGCAAAAAGAAATAACAATAACACCCTCGACAACAAAGTGTAGAGGCTGTCTAGAATTTAATTCAAAAACGGCACCAAAAGCCACCACGCTTTGAACGTGAAGAACAATAACCATGACAGGTGGTGAAGGCTTGCTGCCACGTAGGCAGGCCAAGCCCGGTGCCTCGCGAACGCGCTAGCGATGCGGCGCGACGAGAACTCAAACGTTAGAAAAACAATTTAAGTGTCACCAAAAACACGTCTAAAAAGTCACGCCAAGTGTAAATTCTGAACACAATCTTACACACAAATGGAAAGATTGAAATTAAAAGGGAGAATGCACCACAGATAAGCGAAAATAATATACCAAAGCTCAAAAAGATTTGAGCTCTTAGGAGACTTATCTGAGCACGTCTTGACAGGTGGCTTGCCGAAAGCAAAAGAGGAAGATGGACGCTAATTGCGCGGTGATCATGGGTAGTAAGCCTGAACGGGAGAGGGCGCGCTCGCGCTTTTTAAATCCTTGGGAGTTCTATTCGGGTATGGCAGTCCAGAGGGCTGAACTAGCAAATCAAGTAGATGTATGGAGTTATTGAAGTAAATAAGCATGCTTGGCTCAGTAAAATGAGATTTTGTATACTTTAAGCCATCATCACGATATGAAACGTGACACGTAGGCTTATTCTCTGTCTTTACAAACTTCTTATGAATAATTTACAAATGCTATTCATTATCACCATCATCATGTGACCCAAATCATCAAAACCAGATTGCAATCTGTTCTTTTTTTTTAAATGTGTATGTCTTTCTCACTAGATAATGTTATAAGCTACTAAAATCCTCGAATGTGATTGGCCGAGAGCAAATTTGTCAAATGAAAATCACTGACAACCTGTTTGATAAAATACTCCTGGGAATAAACCCACACACTCTGTTTGTGAGGCAAGCGTACTATGCCTGGTGAATATTAATTCTACCCTTTAAATTAATGCAAAATCAATAACAGGAACTAACAAAACACTTCAGATATATCGAAACTAATAATAAAACTGATTATCACACCACTGAAGGATTCTTCTTGTCCACTTCACAGTTCCAGAGAAATAATTAACACAAGCTTACTATTTGTTCCATCTTGGAAGCAAATTCAGGACAAACAGGGGTATTGACTCTAATAAGACATGGTGTGTTTGCATTTATAATATAAATAACGTACTTTTTATTATGAGTTGCTAATGAGGAGATGGAAACAAGGTGATTGGTGGGGATTTTTTTTACCTGATTGCTAAGAAAGCATAAATGCTTGTAAGCAAGCAACCAGAGGACAGATGGCTTAAGTGCTTCTCTGAAGGACCCGGTAATGAGGATCAATGCTTTACCAAAGGGCACTAGCTTATCAAGTGGGAATCGAACCCGGGTCACCGGAATACGAATCCCCGCTCTACCGACTGAGCTATCGCGCCTCCTTACCCATGATACTCAAGGTACTCATGTCTTCTCAGGGGTGTTAAACTGGTTAGGCATTTCATGATCACTTGCTCTGGGTCAATCAGATGCAAGCATTTCAGTAGTTTATCACAAATTTCAGTGAAAATCACTCATTTTAACATGAAACAACCCACTTATAAAAGCTCATAAACTATAGTGAGGTTTTGACACTGGTTCTACGACTAGAATTCCTTGGGGTTCTTTCTTTTTAATTGTCCTTTTGTTGTCATCCTTTCAAAGTAGAAAAAAAATCAGGACATAATAATCCAGAAAAACAGAATATTGACTTAAAAAGAAAGAAAAATATCATTAAATGCAAAATAACTGAAGTGAACTGCTGCAGGTGCAATTTTTCACACACATGGCTATCAAAATGCCATAAAACCTCAGTTAACTTTATGTGGTTTCAGACCGCCTCGAAGTTCATCAGTTCCAAGTATTTTCTGATTGGGAAATTTACCCCTATCAGAAAATACAAGGTAATTTGGGCAGTCTGAAAGCAAATTACGTGTAATCTCCCCCCAAGAAAATACCCGCTAAATAGTATATGTAGGTACTTGTCAAAATTACGACAACTTTCGCGAGGATTTTGTTAATGTGAAAGCTAAAATACTTTAAGGCCAGGCCCAGTGTGTATGTAGTTGGGCGCGGGTGCCCTGGGTGGCTCAATGCTGAGCTAGCGATTTTGAATCTTGTGCCATGCTTGCTTATCAGACCGCACTGCGCATGCCCATAACTTCAGGAACGTATTCCGAAGGGTTTGATTCGGGACGGTGGGAATGCAAAAATAACCCGTATTTTTTAGCCTGAAAAAGTTCTCATAATTTAACGGGGATCCTTGTGATCGAGGCGGTTTGAAACCACCTTCTGAGTTATAGTGGGAGCAATTGACATAAATTTCATCTTTGCTGACTCATAAAAAAATCTCTATATACTGGATCTTTTAGGTATAACTGGTTTATCAAGAGACATCGGTGAGCAATTAATCCTGTTCACTTTTCCATCAATCATCATAATTTGTGAATGTAATACAATCTAACACCAGAACTATATATATTCTATTGTTTAATAATATGTGCATTTCATATAATAGAGAGGCCTATATAAAATCTTATTTTTCAAGTGTGTGTTTTTTGTGGTCCAATGACATTTGACCCCGTGACAATAGCTCGGCTGTAAATTCAATACACTAATGGAATGACAAACTTCAACCCTGGATTTAACCCTGGTATACCATATCATAAACCTAACCCTAAACCTAACATAAAACATTATTTCAACTCTAAACTTGACCCTATATCTGAGACGAAATAAAACCCGGAGCAAAGGTCGTGTCACCACTTTTTGTTGCTCTATTTTTGCCCTCTTGGTGTTCTATACAAATGTACAATTTGATGTTATTTGATTTTCTATGATAAAATGATATGAATATGAATTGAATTGTTTTATTTTGATTTGAAAGAAAATAAAAACTCTGGTTTAAGATCCATCGGAAAAAGAAGACGAGTTTATCTGAAATAAGTCATGTGTTGATGGTATTGTTGTAAATTCTTTATGCAAACCAATCCATTCACTACACCAGTTCAATTGTACAAGTGTTGATTTGTTAGGTTTGATAAAGTTCAAAAATTCATATCAAGGTTATCATCCTACACACCAAACTTAACATTTATCAATAAGCCAGTTCGTAGTTCCTTTCTACGCATGATCAAAAGATTCTAATGCATGATAAGTGGAAGGTCATTTGTACTGAAGTGACATAGTGGTTTAAAATCTAATGAGATAAGCACCAACTTTAATGTCTTGATTATTCATATATTCTTTTGAATTGTGGTTTTTATTTACATTCACAAAAAACAACAATGGGTCCACGAACGACTGGTATTTTACACTTTGCCAAGTACATTGTACGACATGCTATGATATGCATTCAAAGTAGGAATGCAACAAATACCTTTATGAAGTGTTCATTGGTGTGCTATTCTAGTCACCTGGTCTATTCAATTTCTTCATCCTGCTATGTAAGGCAAGCTTACGTAATATCTTGCTTTGAAATCTGCCTATCATAATGAAAGAAATGAAAGGTCATTTGACCAAAAGTGTTCCTCATACCTTGGTCACATTTGCTCTACGGCGGCCGTACGGCGAGTCGAAAACAGCCGTTCTAACATTTTTTTTGTACCAGCTGCTATAGGTGATTTCAATTAAAATTAAAGAAACGGCTGTTATCGACTCGCCGTGCGGCCGCCGTAGAGCAAATGTGACCAAGGTATTAAGTAACTACGAACTGGTCTATACTCAACAAATAACTTTGTAAACCATAACCATCATTTGAAAGAAAACCAACCCCCAAAACCTCTCCGGAAACTCCATTCCAATACCTTCCACAAGAGTCAACTCAGAGCTCGATGCCATATGAGATCATATCAAACACCTCTTTCAAGTCTTCAGGGAGGAATCATGTTCGCATTCCATCGTCTTCTACACATAAGTGTTAACATGATGCAAAACGTACCAATATGTGCGTGTAAACACCTATTGAGATGGAAGCAGGGGAAAATTAACATGTAGCAGACATCACCGTGCAATCATCATTTGCCTGGCGACAAGACTATAATGAAACAAAATGACTGGAGGGAAGAAGAACTCTTGAAGTTGTCTGATAACATGTTGTCGTCACAGGCTCCCAGTGCGGGTGGGGAAGAGAAACATGTACTAACCATAGATCGACTCGGGCTCAGCATCGAGCCATAAATGTCACCACTCATTTCATCTATATCAAAAAATTCTACACTTTTTCATAAAAAAAAGAGACAAAAACAAGTCTTTATTGCACTCAATCAAATAAGAATGCTAGACATCTCTAAGCTATTTTTAAAACAGACTAAAACATGTCTCTATCCATATTTCTACCCACGGTAAACATTGCTACTTCAGACATAATTTGCTCCCTGAAACAATATGAAGCACTTTACTAATCCAATTATATTGTCTCTTCCAACAAAAATGATATGAAAGAGGGTTAATGCCTGCACTAACAGCATCTTTAAAAGGATATTGCAGAACTTGACACAGCTTGAGAATACCTTACCCTTAAATGCTACTTGTACAGTATAGTGTGTCTGCAAAAAAGGAAGGGATTTCAGATCATATTTTCAACATAAATCAAATACTACGAGGTTTTTCATCTACATAACTATAAAATTCAGCTTTTCTTCTTCATTTTTATTCCAAATACCAAATATGGCATAAATAGATAACGCATAGATGAGCAAAAGAGTTTGAAAATTTAGTGTCAAAACCAAGTTGTGTAGAAAAATGGGTTGAGATTTGTTCAATATGCTTTGACCTTTAAAGTGACGGCTCATTATATCTTTCATTAATGAGAGTGAACTGAGATTCACACTTCAATTTCTATGCAAATTTTTTTCTGGAATGCATCAGAATTTATTATTTTTACTCTGAAATTTGCAAACAATTCAGTCTTTGGTCTTGAATCAAAGAAAAGATTCCATTCTTGAGATTAAATAATGTTAATTTCATGTTTTAACCTTATCCAGCTGTTGAGATATCTTACTCTAAAGATGAATTTCCTTTTTTGTGGGATGCAGTGTATATATTATAAGAAATAGAATATGATATAATTGGTACAATTTTGCTATTGTTGATATGCTGTCAGCTCTCATCTAAATTGAAATTCATGCACTGCTGGTTGTGTATCCCACCAGGCACACTCAGGATGCCTCCACGGGAGGATGCAGGGCAAGAGAGAACGGGGTATGGGGTGTCCTACAATACTACCTTTATAAAACTTATTTTTGTGCCTTGTATTATTATAACTATATCATTATTATTATCATTATTACTATCATCATTACTATTATTATTATTATCATTATCATCATTATTATTATTATAATTTATTTATTCATTTGTTTTTATTTATTTTTTATTCTTTATTTCTTTAATTATTTTATTATTATTATCATTTTATTTATTTATTTTTTTTTGGGGGGGGGGTTACAAGATTTGAAGGATTTAAGTTCCTCTGGGGATGTTTGTACGATATTAGCCGGGCAGCAGCTATAGATGTGTACAGAGCTACCAACCTTTATGTGAAAAAATCCTATTCTCTATTTCTTTTTATCACAATTTCAAGTCTAAAATCCTATTTCTATTCAAAATTGTAAAACATACTACAAGCCATCATTCTTACAATATTAAAAAATCCCATTTCTTTCCTCTTAAAAATCCTACTAAATAGGACACAATTCTACAAATTGGCAACTCTGAATGTATGTATTTTAACATCTGAAAGGGGGAAGGGAATGAGGTCTGGAATAGGATTCATAACCATTACCATTCCAATCTATGTTAATGGAGCCCTTTTTTGAGGTCTGACTGACTGACAACTTGTGTGATTGCTAGAGTGTTAAACCAAAGCAATGTCATGGCCCATCGCAATCTTGACTCGCAACTGATCATCCTCAGAAAAAATAAAAAAAAAAAAGAAAATGGAAAAAAGCAGAGCTGCCAACCTGAACAAGAACATTTCAGTACTTTTAAAGCTGAAAATCAGTATTTTGGCGAGGAAATCAGTATTTTCAAAGAAATACCATAGGACAACACATAAAACTGGAACTTGAGAAATCAGTATTTTGCATGAAACCAGCAGTATTCTTCTCATTTTTCAGTACTAAATACTGAAAATCCGTACTACTTGGCAGCTCTGAAAAAGTTACAGTCACACCAACGAAGCGAGACTCCAAATCAATCACAGCAACTATGTTATTTTGAATGGAATATCGTTGGTTGGTTTGGAGCCAGTTTGTTTCTTGTGACTGAGGCTTGATCATCAAGAGGAATGGCAAGGGGGGGGGGGAGACAGATGTAATCATCCCTTTGAGATCGTGTATGTGCATATATCTTGTCAGATACAAATATTTAGTGGGTAACCTATGTCCTGTCACACCAAAGAAGCAGACTTCACACCGACAGATGGTATGTCAATGTTAATATACCTGTACTACCTTTGGTCGGTCTCGAGTTTGTTTCGCCGGTTTTAGTAAGAACCGGTCTTCAAGAAAGAGGTGAGGGGGGGGAGGGAAGAAGAGAAGAGATAAACATACTGCATATTTCCTTGTTACAGGATTGCAAGAAATGTGTATCGGCAAGTGCAATCGAAAGTTAAGGAAAATCTTGATTAAAGAAAAGTGTTTGGTAGTGGCAAACACATCATGCCTTGAATTTAATTCAATCTAATTTTTTTTGTCAGCTGGAGTGAAGGTTACTACTGTCTCAATTGCTCATTGCCAAGAACAGAAATCAATGATCTAGATATCTGATTCTTTGATTGACTCTTCTGCAAATCACCATATACATTACAGGCCCTGCTTTTCAAGAGATATCCTTGACTATCTTTATTAAAAAGAACAGTTCATTAAGAATTTACCCCACCCAAAAGAGAGGGGGGGGGGGTGGAGGGTATTATAAGCATTGGATTCAATATGTCAAAATCCCAATTCATCATGACACAGTTTTAACTCTACTCTCCATTTAAACACGTTTTTACCGTTTTTTCCAAATGCTGAGAAATATTCTGCAAATGAAAAAAAACAAAAGGATGTGACAGTTGACAAAATATAGAAAATTACTTTTACATGAGAACATCTCAAATTTACCATAAATAAAAAATGGATTATGAAAAAGAATATGCAGCTGTCTTAAAATGGAACACCAAGTCATCCGCCTGACCTGTTTACAATATTTCCAAAGGCCATGAGATCACTCTCTACATCCTATTTACCTCCTCCTCCTTCTCCGCCTCATCTTTATTTCTCGGAATAAATTCCATCTCGTTTCCAACCCCTCACCATTCTCAGCATGGATGGCTTGGAGGAAATTACCGGAGGATACAAGCGATGATCAAATCTTTTCAGCGGTTTAGTTTTATAGAAAGCGTTAAAATATCTTGATCGGTATACAGGAAATGAGGATTTTGAACTAAAATACATTAATAGATGCCAACTCCTCCTCATCTCTTTCTTTCTCTCTCTCTTTTCTTACTCTCCTCTATCTCTCTCTCCCACCCCAATCCCTCCTTTTCTGTCAAGTCCTTCAAAATAGAATCTCTATCTTTTATGTTACAGCAACATGAAAGTAGTTGCAGTAAAACACTGATTTTGTGAGAAAGTCTGTAAAACCAAGGTTAAGTATTACTATATCATCGTGGATCTAGATCTGGTACAGTTGAATAAACTGAACTTTATGAAATCATAGAATCTATGCTGAAAAACGATCACACTGAAGATCGCCAACAGAGATAGGCACACGTGGGACAGTGTATTATCATTGCTGGAATAAAGACCCAACGGATGTGCCCGAATCCGCGCTTATTTTGCTTATTTTGCTTATTTCTCAGCAATTACACAGTATCTTCCAGAATCCTTTGGCACATATTTTTTATTCATACAATCAGACACTTGGGTGGTTATTAAATTGGATTCAGTAAAAAGTCATTTTGAGATCGTTACCACAACTGGCAATTATCTTTAACATGTTAAAACAAGGTCCTCTGATAGACTAATTGCAGTTCTTCCAGACCAACTGTAACTATTCCAACGCATCGTTCAAAACTAATACACTCCACTATCTTTTCAAAACAAATCATATCAATATCAAGCTCTAGCCAGATAGCATTAACAAACAACAATTCAAGACCGACCTCATGGAGATAATCAGGCAAACATTGTATCATCTGCTTGCAGCTTATATCAAGCTATCTTTTTGGTGATGAGATTTCAAAATACTGTCTCAGACACGACTCAGGATTGTTTCTTCCAGATTGCCCTTGATTTAACCCCAGAACCCCATTGTCATCCTTCTTTTACCTCTCTCCCCTACTGCTCCTGTCAGTTTTGGTCTCTGATCCTAATAAGCAGACAAGACCTACACTATCAACATGTACATCTTCTGTGTCAGCCCCGCCCTCCCCCCCCAAAAAAAAAAGAAATCGGACCAGTTCACACTTGTCACTGGAAGGACTTGAACTCTGAAATCAATCAAACCAGAAATGTTTGACTGATTTCTCAAAGATGAAATTACTTGTTTTCACACACTGGCCGAACATGTGATAATTGGAGTTGAGAATAGTTCTGCTTCTGATATTTCACAATTTCTTCCCATCTTTCAATAGAATGAGGACTGCCCCTTCCAAAAGCCTCAAACTCGGATTTACCAAATACAACATATGCTTTCCTGCTACAATTCTGGCTCCAAATTTGACCAGATCGTGTAGTACCACATGTGTACTTTCGACAACCTAATTGGTCAAGGCTACCATGTTAAGCAAATGTAAGGGAATTTTTCTTTAGCAAAGAGAACTTGGCACCCCCTTTAGATGTGTCTCCGAAGTCCTCGGAAATCGACTGGTGAAATCTACAAGATCTGCTCTCCTGCTGCAATCCTAAAGCTGAGTTACGAGTCTTTGTAGAAAATACCATTTGAAGACTGGTCGGCCAAGGCAACCACATAAAGCCACCTTTCTTTGCCAACAGAACTTGACACCCCCCTTTAAAAATGCCTCCCAACTCTGGACTTACCTGATGGGAGCTATGGGATCTGCTCTCCTGCTGTTCCTCTCCGCCTGGGTCATGTAGTCCCACTTGAAGACCAGATTCCAGTCAAATCCCCCCTTCAGATCGGCAGACGCAGCCACGTAATGGAAGTTGTCCATGTTGATGACATCTATGATCGGGCTGACGACGGCGCGGTAATCCTGGATGGGGGGAGATTGTTTAGAAAGTCAGGGGTTTGGGAAGATCAGAACGTCTAAACTGATGATGACACGTGAGTGTGATTGGATGATAAACAACCCCTACGTGAGTCAATTCCAATTTTCATCTGTTTACACATGGAGATATATTGCCTGACCAATCTACATTACAGCTACGCACATCTCGGTTCCTTTCTCGAGATATCCTTACAATTTTTGCAGAGCACAATTATAAGAAATTCTTCGTTTTTGTCCCTTACAATAAACATCTAGGTCCAGTAACACAAAGGTTAGCGATTAATTGTATGCTTGATTTCTACGATTGATTGTATATTGTAGTCAATGGAATCAGAAGTAGAAAATGTTCTACGATCATTGCTAAGCTTTGTGTTACTGGCACCAGGATGGTATTTCATAAAGTAGTTTGTAAGTTACAAATAACTTTACCCATGACTGGTCATACCCTTTCTTGTGCTAAATGATATATCCTAATGCAGTTGACTTAGGGTGTGTTCAATGTCGATTTTGAAATTTAAACAGCAACATAAATTATGATTGAAAACTCAATTCCAAAACTCCAAACACAATTACATGATCAGCGTTGCACCGTTCAGTGTTGAAAATATAAAGCCGTTTATATGTTGATTGTCTTTAAATTTCCCGCTTTCAATGGTGCAGCTTTAGTGCTCGGTTTGACACATTACAAGAAAATTCAGTTCAGGAGCAGTTCATCAACAATTTTGTCTGACAAGTAGTCAAATCTGACAACTTTCCTCGATTCTGATTGGCTGAGAGGCACTGTTACTACGGTAACTGTCGGATAAAACAGGACTTGTCGGATAAAATGTCTGACAAGTCCTTTCATGAAACGCTCCTCGGTACCTGTTTGTGTCGGCTTGACTGCGAGAGAAAATTTAAATACGTTTCAAAACGCAGTTGTGTCCAATGTCGCATTCACGATGCTCAAGGTCGTAAATTAGAGCTGATCGCGTTTACAAACGCATCTTTTCCGACGTTTAAATTTTCCTCCAAATCGTGATTTGAAAGACATTTACTTTTATGACCGGGAAAAGTGGAAATTGAACACATCTTTTATTTCTCATTATATATGAGAAATAAAGGATGTGTTCAATTTCCTTTATTTCTCATTTTGTAATACAATTTTAATCATGATCCAGGTTGCTGTTTGATTTTGGAAACCAACATTGAACACACCCTTAGCGTCTAAAGAACATGTTCCAATCGTGTGTAACTTTACAAACAGCTTAAACCCACCTGGTGATTTAAAATAAACATTAACAACATGTTTCCTGGAGAAGAGAGGTATACTTTAGATCAAAATTTTTCATAGACCTTCTGATTTAAAAAAAAACTGATGTAATTCATTTACTGAAATACATTCAATTTCATTTGTAAATGGAGAATGAAAATGCAATGTTTACATGTAGATAAGGACCTTTATCATGCTTACTGTGAAATTCATTTTATCACAAAAATAACTTATGCTACAGTCATAAATACCAATACGATCGCCGTGCAAATGATTTTCATACACAGAAATAAATGGTATGAAATCATTTGTACGATGTTCGTAAAGCTATAAAGAGTAGCCTTTCAGACCAAATTTTACCAATTGACTTTTTTAAAAAGATACAATTTTGAAGGACACAAAATAAAGTTTTCACCTCAATCTCAATGTGGGTCAACATCAGAATCTTTTCTGCATGCATTTTAATCTTCATTTGAATTTAAAAAAAAAAAGGATTTCAATTTATATATTTTTAAAGCTACTTCCCACATGAAATTCATTCATCTTCATTCTGGGAGAAAATACAGTCTTATCACCTTATATCCACAGTGATAAGATGTAATATCCTTTAACAGCATATATTCAAATTTCTCTTTGGCTAATTTTTTTTCTTTATTTTGGTATCAAAGTGCAAGCATATCATACAAACCCTACTTGTTACACCCTCCCATTCAAACGTTTGCACTGCTACTGTTTATTAGCTGCAATAGTTCAAAGTTCCTCTTAAGCAAATCATCAAGACATGTATTCAAAGTTAATGATGTCCAAAACTATTCGGATAATGAGCATACTCCACGCTGTAACTGACACCACTAGCCCTTTATGTATGATAAATAATAACACTTCGCTTCTATAATGGGCTTTTCACATCAGGATGACATCTCTATTAAGCGCTTTACTGAGAAATTTTGAATTACTTACAAAATCTTTATTCATTCCTTAATATTGATGTAGACACAATAGTGCGATGAAAGTGAATATTTTTGAAAAGAAGCTAATCAATGGAGGAAAAAATGTGGTCAAATCTAATTTATTTGTCAATTTTTTCTTAATATACTGAATATCTATAAAAGAACATTTTTGATCAAGTCATTGATTTTCTACCTTAAATCCCATCTACAAAACTCTGCACATCGGGGGAAGGGGGGAGGTGCATTTCAAGAAACACATGGTGAATTTTCACTGAAAATTTTGCTTTGAGCCAATGAGATGCAAGGATTTTGGTAGATTATAACAAAAAAGTCAGTGAAAACCACCTAGTATTTGTTTCATGAAATGCTCCCCCTATACCTCACCCACATGTCGGCCAACCCATCTAAAGGTTACCTCAAGTCACATGAAAATCCATACTTGAGGGGAACGATTAACATTCAGAATGCGACTCTCTGAACCACATTGTCCTCTGTGACCAACTCGAGCATTTAATAGAGTGATCGTTGCAAGCATCTAGGAAATGTGCCACGGGTCACAAATTAAGGACTACATGAGGAACATTACCGCCAAAGGGGATAATGTCATTCACCGAGGGAGATTACTTTTAATATTCCTTGTAAACTGGGAAAATGTCTGATGAGACTCTGTAATGTTTACGGAGAAATAGACGGCACCTTGAGTGCTAGTTGTAACAAAAGAGCTCTGTATTACAGAGTATTTCTTCCGCATAATGGAAATCTGGCCAATAAAACTGATGATTAAAAAATACATTTGAACTAGCTCTTACCCTGCAGTCGCACCAAAGAAATGACTCCCGTTTGATCAAAACCATTGTGTTATTTTGAGTGGCTTATTTACAATCATTATGGAGTCAGTTTCATTGGTGTGACGGACCATCGCATATAAACCCTGAAGACAATAGACTGAATTCCTTTCAAACACAGAAATCATCCATGACATTTACAACATTCGTGTTGTCTGTCAGTTACATTCTTGCAAAATGGATGTAGTTTTATGAAACTGATTATCAACTATGAATTGACAGAAAGAGAAAAGAAATGGGAGGAATGGCAAACAAATAGTGAAAGAAAGATTGTCAATGAAGAATATTGGATGGCAAAATCTGATAAGAGGTTTAATTACTGCCAAATGGCCCTTGAGTTCCAGATCTTTTTGCTACCTTTTTTTTTCTAGTTGGTCCATTATTTGATCTAATGCCCACTTCTATCGAGTTGCCAGACTGTTACTAGCGAGTGGACACACTGACTATGGGTAAATCCTGGGTTCCCAGCTTTTCAAGAAAACAAAATTCCCTGATTTTTCCCTGAGGTTTAAAAATTCCCTGATAATTATTTAAACCCATTTCCAGTTTTGCATGTTTTCTAGGTTGTTGCAATGAATTACATGGATTTTCAGCATAAAAACAATAATGTGAATCTAATCATTACCATCATAACCAGTCATTCAATGGATGTTGTTTCGATATGCAACAAAAAATAACAGAGTCTGACCCTGACTGACTACCGTGCTTTTGACTTTTGGGCTGATCAAAATTCCCTGATTTTTCCCTCATTTGAGGCATTTTCCCTAAATTGAGGTATTTCTTATAAAAATTCCCTGATTTTAACCTGACAGGAAAAAAGTAAAATAACTTTCCCTGATGGACTAGGAACCCTGTAAATCCCTGCACCTGACATAAAATTAGTAAGACAAATCTTTTCATGTAATACTCCCCAGATAAAAGCTGAGGGTAACTGGAAATACCAAGAGACAGGGAGGGAAATGTATGGCATGCATCACAACTCAGAGCTTGAAAATCATATAACTAGGGTCTGTAACATTAGCTTAGCAACTGATCCTACACATTATTCAGTGCAATCAATCGTTGAAATCAACCCCAAAATCAATCACTGAGCTTAAAAGTCAAGTCCATCTCAGAAAAATGTTGATTTGAATAAATAGAGAAAAATCAAACTAGCACAACACTGAAAATTTCATAAAAATCAGAAGGAAAATAAGAAAGTTATGAAATTTCAAAGTTTCGCTCATTTTTCACAGAAAAGTGCTTTGTACAACTCAGTGACATGCAAATGAGAGAGACGATGATGTCCTTAACTCACTTCTTCTGATTTTTATTGTTTGAATTATACAATATTTCATTTTTCAGATTTGACAATAAGGGCCAACTTGACTGAACATTGAAGTAATAAACAATGCTTATTTCACGTGTTCTGGAAGTTTAATTGTTGTTTCACTTGATTATGAGAAAAATTTGAATTTTTCATATTTCATATAATAAAATACAACAGAAATAGTGAGTGAATGACGTTATCAGTCTTCTCATTTGCATACTGATCAGGATGTGCATATAACTGTTTTGAGAAATAAAGCGTAACTATTTTAATGGAATTGTCAGTGTTGTACTCGTTGGATTTATCTCTTTATACGTTTTGTTGGGGTGGACTTGCCCTTTAATGATACAGAACTAGAGATGCCAACCTCTTGACACAAAAAATCAGACTGAATATCCTCAAAAATCATATTTTTTAGTGAAAAATATGATTTTCACGAAAACTCAACATGACCAGTGCAAGCCTTGAATTAAAAAAAAATTGCCCCCGGCTCGCGGGCTTTTTACAGGAACTGGGGCAATTTTCTGGAACCAGGGGCAATTAAAAAAAAAATATATAACTGTGAACCACACTCCGAATTTGTTTAAGCGCAGCTCCTGCAATTTTTTAATTAGTACAGAAATAGCATGCTAAGTAATAGGCTTATTCAAACAACTGAGAAATCAGATTTAAATGTTTAAGTGTGTTTTGACACCCTCACTCCACATCCCCTTTACATGTGCTTATTTACTTTTCATCTTTAATGAACCACAAACAATGAACCCCCCAAAAAAAATCTAAATAAATGAATAAAATAAACATATAAAAAAGAGAGAATTCAGATCAAATAATTCAGAAAAAAAAATTAAGTTTTTTTTTCATGGTTAGAATCACGGTTGTGGGCGAGTGTTTGTGTATGATTGTGACTGTGAGGCACTTGGATTGCATATAAATTATGTTAAAGAAATGAAGAAATTAAATCAATATCTAACTCAGTCTATTAAAATTCCAGCACATAGCCACAGGCTACATGTAAATTTTTAAATGTACATGTATTGTAGGTTCATGTACCTTAAGTTTTTCACAAGTTATTTGAAAACGCAGATCTTCACAGAAAATGCCTTTCATTCTGGGAGAGTCTAAATCCTGTGAAAATGTATTCATTAATAACTTAAATATTCATCACAATGAAGAAATCATGAAGTTTTTTGGCAGTTCTCAAAAATTAACATGAAATCTAAACTCTATCTGAAACAGAAAATAACCATCAATTAGGCAATTACTGATAGAATTCTCACCCAGAGCTCTGGCAGAGAACAGGCTAGCTAACAGCATACAAGTACCACACTCAAGTGCACGGCGTCCTATTTTTTTTTTAGATGGAGCCTTGTTTGAAGATGTATTGTCTGATATTTACCCCTCACCAAGAAAGAAAATAAAAAAGCTATAATTCACAACTATTGATTTTGGATTAATAAGGCTCCGTTTTGACAAGCAAAGTCGGCGACTGTGAGGATAAGACTCGCACGTCTGTGTGCCGTGAACGGGGATTTATCTCCTGTGCAATTCCAATTACTACTGGAAATGTGTGCATTAGAAATTGCACATGGTGAAGTAGGGGGAAAACTGTTGCCGCTACTGGAAGCACGCGCGTACATGTATTACAGGAAAAAAAAAGACGGACGTACGTAGCTCACTTTTTATGGTACTGAAAAAAAGACGCACTTGGCAATTTGAAACTGTGCTTATACATACATGTACACAGCAAACACGGGACAAAAACAGGACAATGACAGAAAGTCGGGAAATCATATTTTTATGGCCAAAATTGTACTGTCGTATTTTACTTGTTTTATCGTACTAAATACAATAAAATCGTACTGGTTGGCTTCTCTGTTAATGATACAGATCCCATGCTTGATATCACTTCATACAAGATTTAATATGATGCGACAAATAATAACATGAAGAGTCAACAGAACACCAGGGACGACAAACACAGCTTTATTAATGATAATAACACAGCATTTGTTATGATAAGGGCATTCCCCTCTACCAAGTACACTATTCCAATTTGCAAGCGAATACTCTCGTGCTTACATCTGTCCCTGAACCCTGCAATGTGAACACAGACTAATGTGTTTCTGGCCAGCGGGGATTTGGACATCGTGATGGACAATTTAAAGCTACCTGCTAATTTGATTTGAGTGTGAATGGTGGCTGGTTGGCGGAAATTAAAATGTTGTGGGCCAACCCCCCCCCCCATTTCCAGAAGAGAAAGAGAGATAGCTGTATATTCGGATAAGAGAGAGATTGCCTATCTAACTTTCACATAAAAATGAAATATGCCATCTGATAAGAACGTACACTGTAAAAACTATGGTGTTAAAACTGACACCAATTGGTGTTAATAGAGGACCACACCCTGTGGTGTTAAAATTACACCCTAAAGATTGAACATAACACCATAACAACCAAAGGTGTTGTAATAACACCTATAGGTGTAAAACTAACACCACCAATTTAACACTGGTGTAAAATAACTGGTGTGGTCCTCTATGTACACTGGTTAACACCAGTTTTTGCTGTGTATATATCAATATACAAATTCACATATCACTGAGCAATTTAAATTTTATGAATACGCATGTTACTTAGTAATCTCAATTTTCATATCTTTTCTGACTGCATCTACATGTGTATTACGGTCATACATGTACAATTCTCACACTTATCAAATCAATTATCACTGAGGACAGAAATGATGAACATGCATGTATTTCCTGCTATTAATAATATTAGGCATATAGTCCTATCTATCTGGAGATAAAACAAATGAAAAGCAGTAAAATTTGCTCACTATGAACAATGGAGCAAGGTTAACCATAGTCCCACACTAGCTCTTTTTTTTAATGTTGTAGGCCTAGGCTAAAATTGCTAATTCAAGAATTTGAGTTGCTGCATTTGTACATTGTTTCCTTCGCTTTTGCTTGTTCTCGGTTCCATGATTGTGGGAATGTTAGGCTTCCCTCTCACCATATTATGAATCCAACTCGTACAGCGTTCACTTTTATGAGCTAGTCACAAGTTAGATACAAAAGAATGCGATTGCTGACCTAAAATTATGCTCCGCATTCCTGCAGTGTGGTAATAGCTCTATAAATCATCTTGCACAAGTTTTTGTGATCCATCTGAGTGGGAAATTCACAAGAGTTTCAATCTGAAAACAAGGAACGTCTCTCCTGTGCTTGGGACGATGTGTCTCCGACTGAGATTAACATTGGAAATTTCCCCATTTCCTGTGAAATTTCCAAGAAAGAGAGTAATTGATTAGGAGTTCCTGAGAAATGTTCCCTGACTCCTTGCCACCAATCCCCACCCTACAAAATACTTATGATTAACCCCCCTCCTGAAATAAGTCTATTCTTTTCATTGAGAGTTCATATTACCTATAAAATTATTGGATCACTTTCTAAAATCAATATCATTAGCTTTTCAACTTTACAAAATGAAAGCTTTCCATTCCTTCAAAATACACCACTAGCCAAATATTTATATAGCAAGGTAATTTCCATGCAGTGAAACATTTCCTGAATGAAAATATGGAAACACATACAGCTACACAAATGTAAAACCCTCCTGAAACTGTATTGGGTAGGCTACTCTACATAATGACACAGCTAAATTGGCAATACATTTCAAGACAGACCAAAGTTTTTACATTATTTCCAATATCATCGGTCCGTTTGGAGTCAGTTTCGTTGGTGTGATTTAGGTGTATTCAGACCAACTCGATCGCTATAATACCTGTAAAGTTAAAGGGGAATGAAACCTTTGGAACAAATAGGCTTGTGTAGAAACAGAAAAATCAAAGAATAAGAATAAAGAAAGTTTGAGAAAAATCAGACAAATAATGAGAAAGTTATGAGCATTTGAATATTGCAATCACTAATGCTATGGAGATCCTCCCATTGGCAATGCGACAAGGATGTGTGATGTCACTGATGAACAACTTTCCCTTTGGTGGACTATAAAATACCCTCAAAATGTCTCTTTTTGCTTTTTCTTACGATGATACAAACTCTTTATCCATTATGTATTCTTAAAAAATATGTATTACATGCCCTCATGTAGAAAGAACACATGATCTATGGATAGATGTGATAAAAGAGGCAATTCAAGTGAAATATATACTAAAGTAATGGGGAGAGTTGTTCATCAGTGACATCACACATCTTTGTCGCATTGCCAATTTGCTATCTCCATAGCAATAGTGATCGCAATATTCAAATGCTCATAACTTTCTCATTATTTGTCGGATTTTTCTCAAACTTTTGTTGATCTGTTTCTTTGATTTTTCTGTTTTCACACAAGCTATCTTGTTCCAATGGTTTCATTCTCCTTTAAGGACTTGTTAAGGCCTCAAAATACCTGATAATTATTTGTTGCATTCATATCGACGCAAAGCAGACCCTTTCGAGGAAAGGTCTCGGAAGTCACCAGCATGCACAGAATGGTCTGATTAGCAGACGAGGCATGTGCAGCCCATGTCGCCTGCACCCAACTATACTACTCACTGGGCTGAGAAAGTTCTCATAATCTGCTTTCACAATTCAAAAATATGTGTGACCTTAAAAAAAAATCCCTACAAAAGTTCTCGTAATTTCGAATAGTACATACATGTACCTACTGTTTAACAGTTATTTGCTTTTGAAAATATTACAAGTATGTTGCTTACATGTAGAGGCAGAAATCCCTGGTATTTTCTGATTGGGGAAGATCAGGGTAAATTCCCTATCAGAAAAACTTGGACCCTGTCTTACAAAGAGTTACAATTGATCAGATCAACCTCAACTGTATGGAAATCTATCTATTTCATAATTTTTCCTAACGGATATTTGCAAAATGTCCTTTTATTAATGAAGACAAGCATACTAAATTGCCAAGAAAACTATGAATGTATGAATAAACATCATAAACATTTGGATCAAACACGTATTTTAGATGTTGATGCTACTGGCTTTCCATAGTTGAGGGTGATCAGATCTAATGCCCTCATAGTAAAACAGGGCCCAGGTATTTTCAAACTTTGAGCCGGTCTGAATACGCCTCTTGTTGCAGGCGTAAGAAAGCGTCATATGTGAAAGACTCACCTCATTTACCCTTGCTACCAGCGGCTCCAGCCAGTGCTCATTACACTCGCAATGGCTATCCAAGAAGGTGAGGATCTCTCCCGTGGCCAGGTCGGCTCCTCTCACACGTGACCGGATCAATCCTGCGGACAACCAAAGGGTTAACAAGCAACCCACAAATGAGCTCATAAATCATTCACTGCTTTTCATCCAGCCATAATTCTCCCATCTCTGTTCTACCACCTTTCATCAATTTGCATTTGTGTCCATCCATTGCTCCGGAGAATGGAGAATATAAATGGTAGTATTAGTCAGGCTATGGTAGGTCTCAGTGGTAATCAATTACTATTTACATCAACAATGAAGGTTATCATGGGTATAGGGAAGATACAAAAGAAAATCATGAGCACAGCTAAATGTTGAGTTTTACATGCTTATGGGAGACTTTATCACAACAACCAAGTAGGGTCGGATGGAAAAAAAATTCTTCTTAGATGGATAATATGGTGATATTCTTTTTGATAAACTTTGTCTTTTCAATACATCTTATGACATAATTGGAATCAATTTTAAAGAAAGTTCATAAATTCTTTTTAATATACCGTAAGTAACGGTGTATTAACCGCACCTTTTTCTCGGCGGGGCAGAAGCAAAAGTCGGGGGTGCGGTTTATACACGGTGACGGGTCTGAGCCAGCCCGCCGTAATCCCTCCCGTACATGTACGATGTCTGCCAGTTCACAACACATCGAGTGGCCGGGCGTAGCCGCCCAGGCAATGTCGTTTAGAGGGGTATGAGCCGCGGGTAATGGGAAGCGATTATTGCAATATTAATTAAATGTTGTCCATAACAAACGCACCCACCTTCATGACACTAATTTTGACTTTATTCTCGATTCAAAGTATCGAAGTTCCCTGGCGAATTTAAAGAGACGCCAAGCATACTCGGTAATATTTTGTCACCGCTGAGCGAGAGTTGAGTGAGCTTAGAGATTGCGTTGTAATGTGGTTATAGTGCGACTTAAGCTGGCGCTATTCAAAGTCCCGTTTCGCGCCAGCTTGTTTTTTTTCCTTCCTGTTTGCTTTTCACAAGATACCATGTAAACCACGCACGAGACGGCAAGAAGCCGTAAAAAAACAAATGGAAAAAATGCCAATTTCTTTGTTTCTTGAACCTTCCTATAATCCCGTATCCAAAATTCATGCTAAGACATCAAATTTCTGAAAGTGATTGTGAGATTGTGATGCAAGAAATGTGAATGTTTCTTCCTCCTACGCTGGGCCTGGGAAAGACACAGATCATAATTTGATAAGATGTACTGGCATGACTTGTACTGTATCGTAGTTTGCAATGTAATGGCAGTGCTGTGTGTGTACACTGTGACTGTGAGGTGAGCGAGTGTGTAAGTTGCCAATATTGTCGGGACCGTTCTTTCTTTCTAACATTTGTAGATGAATTGATCAAGAACAGCATATATCTGCATACCGGTAATCTCTTTGGATACTTTGAAATCTTAAAAAACTTAGATTTTGTTTCTTCGTACCTCAAATATGCATGTAAATGTGAGAAGATTTTTTTTTTTTTTTTTTTTTTTTTAGTCCAAAGTTGGGGGTGCGGTTAATACACGGGTGCGGTTAATACACCGTTACTAAATTCTTTTTACGGTATCTATTAAAGTTACACTATAGGAATACAAGTACATGTAATTATAATTGAGCCATAGTAAACATACATAACATTAACTTCAGTATGATATTGGGTTCACAGTACATTGAGCACAAGGAAGAAATCACCCAATCTTGAGGGGATATATGGAGACAATGTTAATCTTACTGCTGTCAATTAAGCTATTTTTTTTGTTTTTCTCTCAATAATTGATTAATTCTTGGCAGTAAGAGTCAAACAAATTGATCAAAAACAGATTTCCTTATGATTTACCGGAAGCACACACTTGAGTATAACACAGCCATCCCACACCAGGAAGCCTTTATAGATTAATCGTATCACTAACGTGTTTGTGTAAATTCAAACAACGCCATTAGTTTGATTTCCGACAAGGGAGTCGCTAAAGAGCTTTTTAGCCATCAAATGCATCTCATGTTTTGTGCTTACAACGCCGTAGCCGAGATTGATGCGGATATGATATTATAGCCGGGGCATTGCGCCACGGTCTGTGGAACGGTGGGTAACTCGAGCTACTCTTGGGGAACAACTGAAGTGGTATATTGGTCCTTAAAGCTCACAACACTTCTCTGGGATGGGACATTCTCCCTTCTCTCGTAACCTACTTTCGGGAGTCTGTACGGACATTGTGCCTTTTCTTAGATATGTTACAATGGAATTCGATGGGGAATGTATTTCCTGATGGCCTTCCTAGGCAGTATCAAACAGAAAAGTCATCTTATAAAGATGTCCCACATAAATTCTTAGTAATACAAAAGAAATGAGAGCAGTTTCAATTAAACTGATTTTGCAGATTTCCTTTGAAGACTGATCTCTCAATATTTGCATGTGATGACATAAAATGGATCAAATACAAAAATTAAGATGAAAAAAAGAGAACTAATGAATAACAACAAGCTAAGATGCCCCTCATTCTCAGTCCCCATTTCACAAACCAATTATAACAAATCTGCAGTATCGGTTGGAAGCTATTGAAATCCTTCAATCTGAATGGCTGACAATAAATTTGTTATAGAAATTGTGCATTTGATATTATAATAAGTCTCTATGAGACAAGGACCCCTATTGGATTGCTCACCTTGTCTCTTTTCATTCCTCAGGAGTTTCACCTTCTCAATCTTGAGTAATTCCTGACCATCTTCGGCTGCAAGGAGAAGAAAATAGAAGACAAATCAAACGTCAAATCTCTGCTGATGAGACACTTCCGTTCAGAACCTTCACACTGGAAGTGCCATAGGCAGTTCTCACTGCCCTAAATTATAATATTCAATCTCATGTGCTTCACATAAGGAGAGCTAGCATCTTAAATGAATGGGCTTGTGCACTGCGAAAACTCTGGTGTTGATCGGTGTACATAAGACCACACCAGTCATTTTACTCTGGTGTTATATTTTTTAGGGGGAGGGGGGTAATCTACACCTACATGTGCAGGTATGGGGGTTATTACAACACCTTTGGTTTTTACTTTGTATGTGTTATGTTGACACTGTAGGGTGTAATTTTAACACCTCAGAGTGTGGTCCTATATACACCAACTGGTGTCCCTTTAAACACCCCAATTTTTGAACAGTGTGAATAGGGAAATGTTATATAGGTGTTAATACAAATCATAAGTTATTACATTGATTAAGAAGCTTTCATGAAACCATAAACATACAATCAACAAGACATCACTGCAAAATCAGCATGAAATGGACATGAAATTGGATCCATTCATGAAATTATGATTCGGTAGTCCATATTATATGATATTCTACATAAACTTAACTTAAGTCACATGTATATGATATTCTACATAAACTTAACTTAAGTCACATGTTTTTTGCAAATTTGTCAGTGCTGTGAGAAAAACATATCGAGACCCACTTTAGATTAAATCTTTACAGCTTTGTAGAGTAGTCAAGCAAAGAAGCATAACATTCCCCCTATCTTCATTAGATATGAAACCCTTCCTATCATGGTCTAATAATGTGGAGCGTTGTGGCCCAGTGGATTACTCTTCTGACTTTGAAACAGTGGGTCGTGGGTTCAAATTCCAGCATTGGCATAATTTCCATCAACAAAAAATTCATCCACATTGTACTGCACTCAACCCAGGTGAGGTTAATGGGTACCTGGTAGGATTAATTCCTTCAATGCATGAGCGCTGAAAGGCAGCTCGACCTAAAGCCGGGGTAATAACAACAACGCGCCTCAGATTAGAATATTTCTAGATAGATGGCGCTATATAAATGCGTATTATCATTATAGCCCCTTTCACATTGAGCAAAGTTTACCTTGGTATACCAGCAGAGTGTAAGTTTATAGCAATTTCAACCTAAAGTTAAATCTAATGCTACAGTCACACCCACAAAGCCGACTCCAGACCGACAAATGCTTCTATGTCATTATCAATGACCGACCATCTGTCGGTTTGGAATCAGTTTGGCTGGTGATGCATTACCCTACATGTATTTCACGGGTACACAGAATCCCGGGTAAAAATCCTGTGAACTGGCTTTAAGTGTAATGTGAGATGCCATTTTGTATGCAACATGTACATGGCTTTTCATTAGACATGTCCAAATGACACACACAAAAAACATACATGCACCATATCTCCGTTTTAAAATCTTCATGTATACAGTAACAAACCAATCTTTGAACAAATAGAAATAGATGATGAAGAGAAAAAGTCAAGTTAACTAGGGTTGACTGGAGTGGGAAATATTGGTGGCAAAAACCAGTAAATACTGCCTCAACAAATTTTTAGATAGGAAATAGTAGGAAATGCAGGGAAATACTACGAAATATGCTTATTGAATTTTTTCAGGTATTTTCCAGGTGTTCCTCATTCATGTTCTAGCATTTCTTGTAAAGTTGTAACTCCTTGTACATCTTGAGTACTTCCCAGCATTTAGAGGTTTTTCCCAGTATTTCCCAATTGGGCAGGAAATACCTAACTTTCATGAGAATTGGCAAGCCTGAACAAAACGCTTTACAGGCAATGCAAGTGCCTGGATGAAAGAAGATACACTCTAATCATCCCCTAGGATGAATATTGAAACCACTTCAGTCATATTCAGAGAGATCTGGAATAAAGATATCTCAACAAAAAGTGATAACATTTCCAAACACAAAAGCAAGGCAAACAAGATTTTCAGAAAAGATAAAATGGTTTGTGTTTAATACAAAGCTGAAGGAAATTATATTAAATGGTTGAAACCCTGTCAAGTACAATGTTTTGACTAGCATGTAAATGTTCTTTTGTTATTATAAACAATGTGATAACTGATACCTCATACCTATTCATGTCAGCACAACAGATTAAACATTCAAAGTTTTTAACCCCAATACATTTCCATGACTTTTTTTGTCACCCTATAATAGAATGTTGTCATTCAACATAGAGGTGTCAAATATATCCTCTAAGTTTATGCACTGTTCTGGAGATGATTATTCAAAATATTCAAACTGAAAGGCCCCTATTCTGAACTCGGGTTTAACATGTAGTCCATGGTCTAACTCTTTGCTAAAATTATGGGAAATCAAACATTTCAAAATTTGTTCACATGGTATGTTTCTTATGTTTACCCTGTTCTTTCTTAAATTATTTAATGTTGAAGACATTATCGTATCTATCCTTCCCAGACATTTAAGAATGATTTGAGAGTTAGATGAGCTGATACTCGGAACCTCTACTGTTAGAGATTTATGTCACATTTGGCTATCCATACAGTTAAACCACAAATTTAGACCAGAGTTTAAATTAAACCCGACTTCAGAATACGGGCCAAAGTGTGTAACACTGCACTAGTCTAGAACTATGATATGCAGCACTTTTCACACTACAGACCTCCAAGAAATAAATTTTGGCAAGTTAATTTTTAGGGATGCTATTCTATTTAATATATTAATAGGGATGTTATCTGTCACATTATTTTCAGGGATGGAAAAGGGAGTGGAAAATATGTAATGAATCCCACCCCCCCCCTCCAGTGATAGTCCTAACAAAAATCACTGTTGATATGAATAAAGAACAATTTGTGATCGAATATGCCACACATTTGGAGGTAGAGCGGGGGTTTCGGATTCCGGTGATCTGGGTTCGATTCCCAAATGGTGTGCCAGTGCCCTTTGGTAAGGCATTTATCCTCATTACCAGGTCCCTTAGAGAGGACCTTAAGCCGCTGACAGAGCTGCCCAAGTTGTATTTTGCATTTTCAGTATTCTTATCCCCCCAAATCAGTATTTAGACAAAAAAATCTGTATTTTTACCATGAGATAAATATGCATGCATAATGGCAAAGTTCGATCACTTCTTTTGCGCCCCACACCGTCGCACACGAGACCAAAAGCTTCAGTCTAGATTTTGGTTTTTCCGCTGAACTGCATTGGCTCATTCACCAATACATAGACTGAAGAATTTGGAGGCCCGTACGTACAGACAACGTATTAGCAGTAACGTTAGATCTAACATTCGACGGAAACCTGATTTTTTTCCGATCGTTTTTTGCACATAAAATCATAAAATGTCACATTATGAAAAAGAAATTGCATCCATATTTACGGAAAAATGTATGAAATTCAGAAATATCGTACCTTAGACCGCAGTTACCGCTAATTCCTTTCAAATGATGATCGAAACATCGTCATCTTCGATCCTTCCGTCGGTCAACGTAAGTTGCCATCTTGGATGACGTCATCATCCTTACTGACGTATTTACCAGTCGCAAAATATCACGATTTGAGCTGCTGCTTTGCGCTTGTAAACTACGTGCGTGCGCTCGGAACTTGTCACCCGCATTGATTCGCCAGGATATCGAAAATTCTAATCGGAAAGCCTTGATGACAGCCCAACTCATTGAACGTAGAGGGCAGCAACACACGGCTGCCATTTTTTCATCTCCGCCCGAAAGCTCCCAGATGCTATAGTGGGGCAACAATACCTTTTCTTATCTAATTTGTTTTTTCCGTATTTTATCATGAAAAAGCGTAGTGCCGTATTTTAAATTGATTTCCGTATGAAATACGGAAAAATCGTACTACTTGGCAGCTCTGCGTTGATCCCCTGGTTGCTTGCTCACAGGCATTCGTGCTTTCTTAGCAGTCAGGTAAAAAACCTTGGTATAACATGAGTTGTGTTCTAATAGAGTCAACCATCCCTCAGAGATATAATGAACGAAACAAAACCGTGCTATTATAGAGACATCACTCATCAAGCATTCTTGGAAGCTTTACAGAGTCTGAAATACTCTGCATGCATCCACTAGACTACCCTAAGAGAATTCCACACACCTTACATCATGGTAGGGTGACTTGATGGATGGAATATCAGGTGCAAAGAATGGTTAGAATGTTTACGTTTGGTTTTCATCGTTCTCTGACAGACACATCAAAGAACAGCTAGTTTCAATTACCCTGTTCACATATAAAACAAGTTAACAAACAAACAAAATATAAAAACTGCAATTTTTGCAGCTATGGATGTTAAAGGACAAGTCCACCCCAACAAAAACTTGATTTGAATAAAAAGAGAAAAATTCAACAAGCATAACACTGATAATTTCATCAAAATTAGATTCTAAAATAAGAAAGTTATGGCATTTCAAAGTTTCGCTTATTTTCAACAAAATAGTTGTATGAACGAGCCAGTTACATCCAAATGAGAGAGTTGATGACATCACTCATTATTTCTTTTTTATTTTATTATATGAAATATGAAATATTTTTATTTTCTCGTCAATGTCATGTGAAATGAAGTTTCATTCCTCCCTGAACACATGGAATTCCATTATTTTAACATTTTGTGCTTCAGGCAAGGAGGTCCTAATCGTCAAATTCTTAAAAATTGAAATATAAAATTCAAACAATAAATAACAAAAGAAATAGTGAGTGAGTGACATCATCGACTCTCTCATTTGGATGTAACTGGCTCGTTCATATAATTATTTTGTTGAAAATAAGCGAAACTTTGAAATGCATAACTTTCTTATTTTACATCCGATTTTGATGAAATTTTCAGCGTTGTGCTTGTCTGATTTTTCTCTATTGATTCAAATCAACATTTTTCTGAGGTGGACTTGACCTTTAAATATAAAAACATGCATCAGTGAATTTACTGTTATTTGCTTTTTCCTTTTTCTTGCTAATTTTGTGGCTATTTTGCAAATGTGATCAGAGAAAACACGCCTCGATTATATATTATTGTACAAGTGTTGTAGGATTGTGATATATATATATATATATATGTTTTTATTGTCCAACTTAATGGAAATTCATTTTGTTTACATGCAAACATACAAATTACAACATATATAAGGAAGTATACAAAATCAAGGAGAGACAAAATTAATACAAAATATTGGCGTGCACATAATACATTCATTCTTATACATAAGTCGATTAAAACAGTATAACAAGATCATTGTTAAAACTAAAAACGCGTAGGCATATTGTGTGTGATTATCATTATCATCATTTTAGAACTGTTAAAGGAGTAAAAGTATCAGGTCATTTTATCTTATTTAAAGCAAACTCATAAACTGCATCCACAAACAACAGTAAATGTTGCAGCTTCTTGGCAGATTCACAATATACTCTCACTTTATGTGTGTGATCATGTTCTTTGTTTGTTTGAATGCTGAGTAAAAGCTTGAAGTAATCCACATAAAGTTGATACCTCTGATGTTGAATGTCAAAACAATTCATCCTACATTCTCTACTAAAAAGCTTTCCTTGCAAAGTTCTACTTATGTAATATGTAATGCTGACAGTCTGTAGGCCTACATATACGTGTATAATAGTAGTCACTCAAGTCCTTAGAAAATATTTGTCCTACATGTACTGTCAACATAAAATTTGAAACTAATAAAGACCCCCATTTAAACAAATTAATAAAATCCTCTTTGAAAGCTCAAAATTATAATTCTTAAAAAAGCGCAGACATAAATTATTTATCTACATTTTTATTTTGATTGATCACTTTCATGAGCGGGTTTCTAAAGTATGAAAATGAGCACAGTACAGAAAAAGAGCCACTTGATTCTAAATAATCAACTGTGACCGATGACTGTTGAGTCGTCGTGGTGTGAAAAGAGAAATAGCTCTTCATCACCATCAAATATTCATGCATAGTATAGTAGATAAGTGCCCTTTATTGGCAATTACAAAATTTGGTGGTGTTTCACAAAGATTCAAGAGTGACTAAAAATTGCTCTTAAATTCCTCGTTGCGTGCGGCACACGCACACATAACCCACCATCGCATCGGTCAGATCATAATACAGAGGATGCGCATTACAGCAAAATTAATTAATGAGGTTACAGGCTAGATACCACATGCATGTTGGTATTAAGCATGACTCTAAGTCTCACTTAAGTTTTTGTGAAATACCCCCCCCCCTCCCTGGTTGGATAAAAGAATGTACACAAACAAATTCTTAATCAAGCAGCAAAAAAAGTATAATGCACTCAAAATTGCATGTTTTACTACAAACCCAGAGCAGTATGCGTGTGCCATGGTGTTGCATGTCTATGCTATAGGGTGAGGACTTAATGGTGTACATGTACATACTGTAAATAATGAGGGCAAT
Source organism: Lytechinus variegatus (assembly GCF_018143015.1). Lineage (NCBI taxonomy): Eukaryota > Metazoa > Echinodermata > Echinoidea > Temnopleuroida > Toxopneustidae > Lytechinus > Lytechinus variegatus. Next base: position 2,759,474 of record NC_054746.1, on the reverse strand, counting down.
ATGTGCTATGTACTGTAGTGCTGATGTGAATGCTATAAAACTTCACTTTACTATAAATTGATTGAATATCTGATTCTTATACAGAAATGGTAAATTTAGAGATGTGTTTTGGGACAGAATATTGAATGATGTGGATCTATGTTTTATCAATGTCTGTTGAATGATCGTCCTATATGACGCCAAAGGTCATAAGAAATAAATCCAAAATGGCAGAAGTTCACATAACCAGGAAACACATCAGTCACTGAGGTGTATACTTACTTCAAACACTTCCTGTTTACATGTGGGAAATTGTGTGACATTTATTTTCAAAAATTTATTGCCAGTTTGTAAAGTTGAGTGACAAGTACATTGGGTTCATACAAAAAGTTATTCAGACAAGAAGTGGTGCACGTAACAAGTGAAATCTACTTCACCAATTTAGATTATATTAAAAACTTTGGTCTCATTTTATACAAAAGTGGACATTTTGACAGCTTTGGACTCAACAGAATTAGCAAGATTAACACTACCACAAATCTAGACTTCTACAAAACTGTTTAAAAAAAGTTTTTTTTTTCTTTAACAAATAAGTGCTGCCTAAAAATGAATTTCACTTGAACATTACATCATAAATTATGGTGACCATGACAGGGGGGGGGGGGCTTTCATAGAAGAACAGCAATTCCAACGGGTCATACAATGTGCCATGTTAATATGTCTTTCTAATCTTTCTGTGCATCCTCATGGCATGCCTATCCAAGATCCATCAATACCCTTCTCTCCTTTGCCTTCCATCAATTTCAATTATTTCAAACTTTAAGAACCTTTTCTACTAATATTTCCAACAGCTCTACAGCTTGAACTATTTTCTCTCCAAATTGAAATTTACATTTCCCTGTTTGGCCAAGAGCAAAGAGATTTGCATTTAAGGAGTTTTTCGAAGCACTTGGCTCCACATTACAAAAATAATACTGATTCTGAGAAAAAAAATTAGAAAAAACATTGAAGAGATGAAATAGAGGAATCGTGGTTTAAAGAGCACCATCTATCTCTGGCCAGACGGGATGACAGGATTCCCCGAGGCAACAAGACAGGATCTATAAGCATCAGTCTGCTCAAAATATACAATAGCATCTATATGCATATGCTAGCAACTTCTGACAAGTCATGAAATATATTCAATCAATTATGCATGAATGTAGAATATTAAAATAACACCATATCCAATTTGAACAACAAAAAAATACCCCATATCAAATTGCGTTTTTTATACATGTACTAAGAACGATTTCTGCTTTTGATAAAGTTAAAAGCAGAAGCCCCAAAGCGGTCCACGGAGGGTAATCCTTCAAAGATAAAGATCAATGAACGGATATCACTATCAAATTTCAGTCAAGTGATAGTATCAAGGGACATAATAGTGAAGGAAGGAAATAATGCAAGAGTACTGTAATTGAAAAAGTCATATCAGGTACAATAAGAAAGGAAGGAATCACACATGGGTCTCTGAATTAATTTTCCTTTTAAAGTATGTTTTGAAGAGTCTGGGATCTGAAAAGAACATGTGTTTACTTGCCCTTTGGCAAGGCATTAATCCTCATTGCCAGGTCCTTCGGAGAGGACCTTAAGCCGTCGGTCCTTCATGCTTTCCTAGCAATCAGGTAAAAAATCCCCCACTTATTGTTAACTGTTTTAACGTGGATATTTAAAAACATATTTCTTCAAAATGAGTAAAACAATTTCTGAGAATTTTCATTCACCTTTTTCGTTTCTAAAGTATTTGGTAGGCTCAATATCACACCAAATAATTCATATGGTCACATAAACATCATCATTATTTTTTTCTTCAACTTCACCCATCCGGAAATACACCTGAATCAAATTAATTTCAATCATCATGAAAATGCTCCTATGTAAAGGGGAAGGTCTATAATCGGCTTTGAATAGAAACCACAATCCCATTATCACTCTTCGAGAGGTTTTAACCACTTTTGGAATGCAAGTCCTGGGGCCCCGTAACAAAAAGCTCAGCAATCATCATAGCACATTGTTTAACAATTGATTGCATCAAGTACAATGTACAATTAATTGTGGGAATCAAGCGTATGATTGATCGCTAACCTTGGTGTTACGGGACCCTGATGACTGCTGTCTAAAGTAGATATGGAATCACTCACTTGATCAGAAAAAAGAGACGGACTGAGCCGAGCGGTTCCAGCACTCCTTCTACAAAATACCCCCAACATGATCCCGAGGAGTACTCGAGGAACGCATTATATATCGCTGTCAAGGAAGGAGATTAAGACGCCAGCGGAGGAGACGGTGCGAGTGAAGGAACTCCTGGGGTCGCTTGGTCTTGTGTAGAGCATGATTTACAGTCTCATGAGGGACTACACTCCAGGGGAGCTTTTCATGAAACAAATAGTGACTGACAACTGTTATAAGCTACCGAAATCCCTGCATCCGATTGGCTCAGGAGGAATTAGTCAGTGAAAGTCGTGATTTACAATATTTTGAGGGACTCCACTCATGGGGGGAGCTTTCATGAAACTAAATGGTCAATGATTTTCACTGACTACTATTCTTAGCTACAGAAATCCTTGCATCCGATTGGCTCAGGAGGAATTGGTCAGTGAAAATCACCAAAAAGCTGCATCTTGAAATACTCCCTGAGGGAACCAGATGGGAAGAGTGCTGTAGTCTGACCATAATGTGGAGAATTTCTGGGGATAATCTGGGGTTACCATGGGCAGAGGCTTATGGATTACCATGGATTAGTACTTAAGAGGAAGAGTCTGGGGATAATCCAGGTTCATCTGGGATGGTTAAAGGGCATTCCCCAACAGTGGGATGTTATTTCATAATCATCTAGGAGATGAAACAGCTATAAATGGTAAATCAACCATGGTGCACTGGATTATGCAAAATACATATAAATTGCTTATTTAAAAAAAATCCTTCGCTCCATGTACATATACTTGAAAAATATATAAACCGGTTGTCCTTTACAATTACACAATAAGTTGATTTGTACCCATAAAGATGGCCCTTTTTCATTTAGCATTTCTTCACCTGATCACGTTCAATCTCCTTCAAAAAGCAGGGCATATGTCCCATTTTATATATCCTGTAATATAGAGCAAACTGAAATTACACTGCCTTATTCATATCAAGGTAATAAAACTGCCTGAGCATGCCTCCTTGCACAACAGATCTATACAGCATACTCATCTCACTCATTAAGAAGATGGCCTTGCGACAGACACTGAACCGATGATTGAGACATCGCTCTTCATCCTCTTAATTGAACACTAGTCCCATAAACTACCGTACATGTTAGAGGCCAGATTGCTCATCCGATTGGCCGTTCATCAAAAATTAAAGAAGCCACTCCCTTTTAATCAACCATCCATCCTAAAAACGGTGACCAGAGTAAGGGTTGGTAGCCGTTCATTAAAAAAAAATTGATAAAACCACTCTCTTTTAATCAAATCCGAGTCCTCATGAAACAACCTTCTAGAGCGGCTGGCTTGTAAGTTGTCCATTCATCCCAGATTAGAGATTAGAAGCCAAAGCCTTTCCGCTCAGAAAATGGATGTTATATTTACTGCCATAATCAAATTTATCATGTAATAGGGTAACGCTGTACAAGGACAGAATTAGAAAGGGAGGGTTGAATCGCCGAAGAGGGGTAATGATATTGCATTGTGGTGGCTAAGTGCATTTTAAAACTGTATGCTGAAGGGGACGGGTATGATGTAATCTACATACTGTATTTTGATAAATTTTCATGACATTTTCAAATAAATCTTCTGCGCTTTGAGTTGTTATTTCATCTAAATGTAAGTGTAGATTTCATTTGCACCAGAAGAGTATTTGTCACATTTTGCAATTATAAAATGATGAAATCTATTGAAAATATATTGATACTGTCTTGCATTGCTTGTAATATTTGAGGACTGAATATCTTCATTGGAAAATGATATTGTCGTTGTCATGTTTAATGATATCAACCTTATTACTGTTAAAGGCAATTTCATTCTTTCTGGCAGCAATTTTAATTAATCAATGCGCCCTAGAGAGCATCATTGCAATTAGGCCGACAGATCATTCTGACAAGAATAGATGAACTGCTCTTATTCCATTAATGTGTTGAGCCTTGCTGTACATACGAATTCATAACTAACTAAATTCCCAGACTGTATTGTTGGACTACTTCATACCCAGACATGTCTAACCTTAATGATAAATTTCATGAAGCACTACTAACAGAATAATGCAAGAAGGTATCGCCCATGATAAAATGTCATAGGTGCACCAGACAGTGAGGTTCAGGTGGCCAGCATCGATGCACCAAAGCTTGGCGTTGGCAAGATAAACCAGGGTGACTTTCATGACACAAATAATCTTGATTTTTCACTTACTAATTTGTTATAAGCTACCAAATCCTTGCATCTGATTGGCTCAAAGCAAGTTTGTCCATCATGATAGCTGACTATTTGTTTCATGAAACACCCCCCTGATCTTACCAAGAGCATGATTTCATGCAGCTATTACATTCTGGCCGATTACTTTAGCCTTACACTGCGGTAATGGGCTTTAGCCCCTAACACGCATTTACCGCCGATCGTATAATCTCCCTAACGACCCCGTTTGCCTCCGCGGATGAATGTAAATGACTGCGCTATCCATCAGTTGACGACCTAAATGTCTTGGCATCCACTCCAAGCCTCACTCTCTGGGGGGACAATGTCTTAAAGCGCAGGCAGGTGCATAGTTAGAGGACTCGTATTAAAGGTGGTGGAATGTAAACATCACTACTTCACCGATCAAACATCAGGTGCATCAGGGCTCCAATGCTGGAAACCTCACAGAGTTGAACAAATTGCATGACTACCAGTATATATAGCTTTCTGATTCTCCTTATGGAAACCTTATTCCATGAGGAGACTTTGTCCAATATCAGCAATACATGTTTTACCTCATGGAGCCAGACAGATATGACAAATATGCCATCAACCAGATGTGAATAAACTTCTCACTTATTGTCCTTCAATTACTATTCTTTATCTCTCATACATACATCACAAATGTTTTTCTTTTACACATGATGTTATAATTAATTTCTAAAGCATTTCCATTAATATAGTGTTTGATAAAAGAGCAATGTAATGAAATATATGCATCATGCCCAAGGGTGTAAAGTTCCATGCCCTAAATTGAACCCCTGACTTTTAACATGTGTAGTCAGGCTCCTTAGACCACTCAGCCACCACAACTCGGGAAAGTTAGATTTAACCTACAATGTAAGTACAATTGGTCAAATAGCAACCAATCAAATAACAATTTTCTATTAGCTTTGGACAAAAAGTGAGACAATTTTCTATACCATTTCGGGTTAGGGCCTCAAAGTAACGCCCTCATCAGAACAGAATTTTCTTACAATATAATTCCACAATACAAAATGATAAATCAATACAATTTTTGGAGACAATTTTGTGGATAACATCAGAGCACCTTCATCTGTGCTTGTTTTTATCAAACTTTAGAATAGAAGGTGCAGGGAGTGAAAGGAACTACACCAATACTCTCTGTCCAAGTTCCAACGTTAATGTCTTGTTTTTCATCAACTCATAACAAAGCGGCACAACAAAACCATCTATTTCATTACTTTTATGGATCATATTGGTCCGAAAAACAATTTAAGTGAGACTGCAAAGACGAGACTGATTTTTGTTTTCCCCTTTATCCAAAACAAAATGCACTTGAAGAAAGTGCTCCTTAAATCCCATGCATTATACAATTGAAAATTCATGAAATGCTGTTCTTCCATGGCATGTAGAGTGCCTGTACCTCAAGTCTCCAAGCCCCATTCACATATAAAGATTAAAACAACCTTTAGGAAAGACATCCTTATCAGAACTTGATGTAAAAAGGATCCCAAGGATTTCTATCCTGCATAAAAACTAGATATCACTGCTGTAAAATCGACCTCGCATGCCAAAACTTACTGATTAGCAAAATGGAACATTTTCATCTTCTATCATTTTGTGAGTTTAGGGTTTCAAGGTGTGAATAATATATCACATGTGAACGGGGCATCACATGAGAAGCAGTGGAACGCATGGCAGGTGCGTACCCTCCTCATTGCAAGGCATTGGGTGAGGTGTTAAGTAGGCATTGAACACCAGCATCTCGACAGAGGCCGGATGATGGCTCCACTCATCCTGGTTGTATCCGGGAAGTCATGTTCTGGTCACCTGGTTCGTGCTTGCTCATTAAAAGTTAATGTTGTCTAGCCTCTGGTATTGATGACGTGGTGTGGAGGCAGGGTGGTGTGATGTTTGGACATGGAATGGACATGGATAGAATCTTCAAGAAGAGAGGGAGGGAGGGAGGGGAGGGGTTAGGGTAGGAGAATGCTGTATTCGGGAAGTCATGTTCTGGTCACCTGGTTCGTGCTTGCTCATTAAAAGTTAATGTTGTCTAGCCTCTGGTATTGATGACGTGGTGTGGAGGCAGGGTGGTGTGATGTTTGGACATGGAATGGACATGGATAGAATCTTCAAGAAGAGAGAGAGGGAGGGAGGGGAGGGGTTAGGGTAGGAGAATGCTGTATTCGGGAAGTCATGTTCTGGTCACCTGGTTCATGCTTGCTCATTAATGTTGTTAATGTTGTCTAGCCTCTCGTATCGTTGACGTGGTGTGGAAGCAGGGTGGTGTGATGTTTGCAAATGAAATGGACATGGATAGGATCCTCAAGAAGAGAGAGAGGGGGGGAGGGGGTTAGGGTAGGAGAATGAGAGAAAGAGATAATAAAAAGAACAGAAAGGGAAAGGGAGGAGTTCAAAGAAAGAAGTCAGGATCTCAACAAATAGTTGGGAGTGAGAAGTAGATGAAAGAGATTGAAAAAAAGAGAAAAAAAATAGCGATCTAAATGCAAATAAAAAAGTGGAGGCAATTTTTTTTTTTTTTTTTTCAAAAGACATGTATTCACAAAGGGAAACTGCACTAAAAAAAATGCAGTTTTGATGTGTTTGATGTGCCTTCTTGTATTTGGAATTTGATCCTTACATGTAGGTGTCCCCCCCTTCAGAATACCATAAATTTTATCTTCCTTTCGTATTTTGAAAGAAAGATATATTGCATAAATCAAAATAGAAAAAAAATGCTTCAAGTAAACAATATTTCATTCAAGCAAATTTGGAAAGTTCAGATCAAGTATGCACAGTCATAAACAACACCATAATTCCGAGTATTTTAAAATATCTTTATGTATAATTCATATAAAGCATGAATTCACTGCACTGAGGATGGCCTTGCCTTCAGCTCCATGGGTTACTAAGATTTACAGAATAAAATTCTTTTAAAAACAAAACAAAAAAGCAAACGGCCAGCAAAAGGTGAAGGTATGAATAAATTTGATCACATCTGTATATAAAAGATGTATGCAGACCACCATCTGTTCAAATATATTATCTTAAAAAGAAAATTTGCATTTTTCAATTGTTTCCCGAAATTCATACGTTTTCAAGCAACAAAAATAGGAATTGTATAAAGAATTTTGTTTTGATAATGCAAATTCATGATTTTCTGTTTGATTTGGAAATTCATAAACAACACAGAATTTTCTGGAATATTTCATTGACAAGGTGACTGTAATACCATGGAGCTATCTGTGTTTAATAGATCCATGGTAATAGCGTCTTCACACTGGCCTCAAACACAGCTACAGTCCCGGGACTGTCCTGAGACTGTAGCGGTGTTGCCTTCGGTGTGAATTCTCTGACCCGCAATAAACTACCGCGGGATAACCTCATCCCGCTATAACTGTGCAACAAACTATCGCTAGGCAAGCCATAGTAGTAGCAATGGGACAGCCCAGCAGCTGCCGCTGTGTTCCTTCAGTGTGACAGCACACCACTACAACACCAGGATAAACCACTTGTAATGTTTACTATATTGTGGGGGCGTCGTGGTCTAGTGGATATGACTCTCGTCTTTCAATCTGAAGGACTGGGTTCGATTCCCCGCCCTCAAACATTTCCGGTGTATCAGAGTTTGGATCACTCAGAGCCAGAGGTCACAAGCCTATACATACTGTGTTTTGTTACAGAGGTCATAAAATTCACCTGCTGCAGATTGAATGGATACATGAAATTCATATCAGGACTGTGCCCGGGGGGGGGCCACTTACATTGGCGAGTGGATACCATGCGCGACCAAAAAAACACGTAAAAAGGATGTCTTTTTTACGTTAAGGCACGTTACGTACGTAACATGATAAGGGTGTCAAAAACACAAAAATAATGAAAGAAGGGTATCTATTTGCGTGTTTAGGGTCGAATTTGCGGGGATGATAAACAAAATTAAAATGTTTTATAAAGGATGTCCTTTTTGCCCCTAAATTTCGTGTTTAGAGTCCGATTTGCGCGAGATGTAGAAGGTGGGGTCGTACTAAACCAAATAAGGTAAAGCCGACGACCGAAGGACCCATAACAATTAAACATTCCTGTACTTGTTTAGAGGTTCATTTCAGGGAATATTTGCCCGAGAGTATCGTTTTGTTTCCAATACTTGTTAAGGGTAGGGTTTCACACGCCAATACTTGTTAAGGGGTGCATTTTCAGAAAATGGATATTACGTGTTTAGGGTGCTTTTGGAGACCCCATGGTCGTGCATGGTATCCACTCGTGAATGGAAGTGGCCCCCCGGGATGGATACATGAAATTCATATCGGGTCTGTGCCGGGAGAATTTTCTACAATGAATGCATTTATAGTGATGTCGCCATCATGCAACAGCACCAGCATAAATGATTGACCCTGTACAATAATGTTCAAAAGTGCAACACTTGACAAGCAAAACATGTCCATGTACTACATCCACTGAACATTTCATGACTCTCGCATCAGGGGAGGGCGATCACTAGCATGCCTTGCACCATCAAAGCATGAACATGAATATCAATTCAACTGTAAACTTGTGAAGTTATTTTATCTCCAAAGTTCAAGGGAGCATTTCATGAAAGAAATTGTCAGTGCTTTACACAGATTACTTTGCTCTCAGCCAATCAAATGCAAGGATTTCAGTAGCTTATAACAAAGAAAATCACTGACACATAGAACTCTGACATAAGCTGCTCGCTACTGCATCTGCCTACCAATTTGCAGTCCCAAGGGTCCCTCTCCATATCTTGCCAGCACCAAGATCAGATTGTAGCTTTGACTATGATCTAGAACTAATAGTATGCAAGAATACATCTCAAGCTCGATTAGTTGAGATTACTTTAAATATTCTGAACAGATGCTCAGCTTTAATGTTTAAACAGCATAGAAAAGTGTGCATACTACATAGATCTAATGGGAGACCCTAAAGTACGTAACTGTTGAGAAACTTTCTCTGTCATTCTGGTGGGTGCCCCTTGCGATAGAGGTACAGCCAGCGGAGCATGCGGAGAGCTGAGGCATGATGGTAAAGTCAAGTCATCTGGAAGCCCACAGAGCTGATCATGCACTGGCCTGGACTGGCTGGTGCACTCGTATTGAATCATGGATTGAATCGAGAGTAATCGGTTACTTGAACCAACTTGACACCACCTTGCTCATGTGCACAGATGAAATGTGACATAGATGTGCAGATAGGTCTATAACTTCTCAAGACCAAGTGTTATTTTTCATTGTTGTGTACAAGTGCTTTAACAACTGTCCATCAACAGATAAATACAATGATTACTATGATCTACACGTATAATAGTGTAGATTTCATATGATTTCATTTCAAACTTTATGGAAGACTAATTAGGCTTGTGCCGTCACACCGGGTAAGGCAATCCCATAACCTGACCATTCAAGAAAAGAGCCCTCCAAATTCCCAAAATGTTGGGTCCACTTTACCCGACCATTAAAAAATTAAATTAAGGTATGATTTTCACAAAAGATCCTATGAATTGAACCCAAACTTTTCGGAATTTAGTGGGCCCTTTTTTTGAATAGTGGGGTAAACTGTGGGGTAGACGTTTCAAGAACTTATAAGGCCCTTTTCTCGAAGAGTCTAGTTTCGCGATTGGCCGACCCGATGTGATAACCTGATGTGAAGACACATGCCAATTATGAGGGTTTCAGCATATGAATCCTCTGCTAAAATAAAAGTGAATATGCAATGTCTTCCCTATTCACATGTCCCACATAACATGTTCATAATACACCAAATCTTGCTCAGGGCAAGATCAAGATCACTACCTTGAACAACCTCTTTATTAATAATGAACTACGAGGTGAACTTGTTTGCACTGCAAAAGACAAGCACCTTGCCAAAGCACAAGAGATAAAGGTAATATCCTCATGAGGTAGACCGTCAATCAACGAACGGAAGAGCCCTTGGATGTTTAGACATTTGGACGTTGAGCATCACCAGCAAGTTTTTTTCAGTTTCACTCAGAAGTTTTTAAGTAATTGACATATTTTAAACATGGAATAATCAAATGTACTGCCAGGTTTAACATGGAAAGTTTCATCACCATTATCATACTTCACCATTTCTCCTTGAATATGAAAAAATGGATTATTAGAAATCAGAGGAAGTGATGCATTGTCAGAAAGCAAGATTATCACTATTATGGAAGAAGAAAAAGCCTTCCCCCCCATCATATTCATCATCTTGGGCGAAAATTTGTGTAAGACCTCAAAAAGCAGAAAAAATGGAACATGATATTTCTTTCTCATGATTCATAGTGTATTCATTGCAGTTTTTATTCTTAAACAAGACTTTGATTCAGTAAAAAAGAAGTCACTTTTGTGATTGTAAATTATTAAAGTGGTAATTCTTTTGTACAAGGACTGTTAACACTGAAGAGTGTGTCAAACTTCACTGGAAATGGTGACATTTCTGAGGTAAAATCATTGCGTGATGGACAAAAATACTTTCTTCACCTACAAACATTTTAATTTTATGAAATAAGACTGGTAATCTAAATTAAAAATTTGATTATGAAAGAGGAGTACCTATATGTACATTATACAGCGTTAAACATGCTGCATTTTAAACTTGGTTTTCAGTAATAATTGTGATAATCTTACTTTATAAGAAGAAAGTGTCATTTGCTGGGCTTTTTAATGATTCATTTTTTCCCAGGGTGAAACAGTTCAACATAATAACAGCACAGGCATTTTTCCACCTGTATTCCATGACAATGATGACATGTTTAAAAAAAATTCAAATATTCAAAAGATTTTGATGTGATGAGCATTTTAATCTAGGATATGATTTATCTAGATATGCAATCCCCCATTATGGTGAAGCTGAAATTTTGTTGGTTCTCCATATCCATGATAATTACAAATTTCAGATGACAATTATAAATTAGGATTGAATGCATAGAAAAAACAATTCCCTGTATACATAATCCTTTGCAACACAATATTCATCAGCTCAACAAACATCCCAATTTAGAATCAGGTTATTCCATATAGATTTAAATGCAAGGTTACAGCTAATATTAATATCATCAATATATTTTATTTTTCAAATGAAAAATTGCCAAAGCAAACAATTTATTTTTGTCCAGGAAAACTGACTGACATAAATATTGTATGATTAGCTGTTTATCACCATACAAATGCATTTAATTTCTTGCTTAAAATAAATAAAAAGTCATTATTTTCTGCGATCACACAAGGATTTGGGTGATGAAAACGGGGAGCAGAAAACAATTTCCTGTGAACTAGTGCCCTACAAAACAAACAAAGACTAGCATAATATTGTTGTAATATTTGTTCATCTCAAAATCCCTATACTTGTCTCACGGTAAGCGCGCTTGACGTTAATTTTGTGTGGCCTGAAATTGAAAATAAATTTGTTTGCATGCATCCTCCGTGGCTGCCTCACTCCACTTCTGCAAGGAGTAAAACAAATAAAATTCAAAATTGATTTAAAGTTGATGCAATTATATTGCCCCGGGCCGAGTCGTGGAGCGAGGAGAATGAGAGAGATGGTGTGATTGCATTGTGAGATGATTGGGGGGTATTAGATTAGCAAGCAGACAGTGTGCGTGGGCCATCCATCGGACCGTCCTCATTAAATAGGGTTTATCATACCATGGGACAACAAAATGAAAAAAATTCCTCACTACCTTTCCCCTTTGTCAGAAAATATGTATGAATTTAGCTTTGGAAATGAAGCCTGGGTGAATTCAATTAGGTGAAAGATTTGACTAAATTACATAAGAGGTCTCTTTGTCATTTTCGGTCAGCGGATTATATTGACTTTTATTAAGATTTGTACATTACTGAAATGCACGTCTATGCATGAAAAAGATAAATCTTCAAGTTTGACAATGGATTCTATAAGAATGATCCTTATGATTAAGAATGATCACTTACTATTAATTTAATTCTCTCTTTATTACTAAATTGTGTTGTTATTCGTAGGAGCAAATGTAACTCATAAAAAATAGTTATTATTAATGTGTCACTCTTTGCAATAATGGTGTAGTTCTATTCTTCATTTTCAAATAAAATTCAATATGCCAAAAAGAACACAAACAGGCTTCAAAACAAGCTAAAAGAGATTCCTTTTCATAATCAAACATTGCAAAAATGAGCTTTGTATCATCAGAATATAGGACAAAATTTATGAATATACTTTTTAATAATTCACTTGAAGAATATGTTGTCGATAAAGAAGGTGTGTAACCTTGGGCAAGGATTTTTTTTTTCTCAGCCTCAGCACTTCCAATATTTGACTATCCAAGCAAACAATATGGTGTCACACTTCATCATACAATGTACATGTAGTATGCTGACACCTGATGTGATGCAGATACACTTGGTGTTCCATTCATAATGACACACCTTGAGCATTATTGGAATTGTATATTGGTAACAAAGTTAACAGTTTGCAAGGACAACAAGCAGAAGAAGTGATATATAAACACATGTCACTTTGAACAAGTTGATTCACCGGTGATATTTATTTGATATTTCACACCCTCTCAAGGTGAAACAAGTTGATAATAATTTTCAATTTAGCTGCAGTATTGGTCCATTTCTCAATGTAACATGGGCAAAAACCAGCCAGGCAGGCTGTAATTTTAATAGAGGGTGTATGTTTTATTCATGAAAAGACTTGTCACACGTTTTATCCGACAAGTGCTGTTTTACCCGACAGTTACCACAGTAACAGTGCCTCCCAGCCAATCAAAATCAAGGAAAGTTGTCAGATCTCACAACTTGTCAGACAAAATGTTGATGAAACGCTCCCCTGGTGAGGATGTCATGAAACAAATTGTGACTTTCACGACAACTACTGGATATTCTTGAATCTGAATATCTCAGAACAATTAATGAAAATCAGACAATTCGCTTCATGAAATTAACACTCCTTTTAATAGCCAAGTCTTTCTACCTAATCCTGGGTTGAGAGAGGAAAATGTAAATCAATGTCATGTTAGAAATGAATCCTTCACCAGTATTGCCCAGAACATCAAACTTCTACCACGAAATTGCTGGATTCTGCAAACTGACCATAACAGCATCAGAAAATATCCATCCATGTATCCGTGAGGGTACTGCTCCCAATCCCGAGTTAAGACAGACAGATTATATAAAAATCATTAGCAAATTTTTACACTTGAACAAATTCTATAAGACAGTAATGTATTGAAAATGCCTGTCAAATTATGACAATGAACAGCTGGAAGGTCATTGTCGAAAATTGGTGAACCCGAACAGCACTTCGTCCTAAGTTTCAGAGATGACAAAAACTTTTTTTTAAATGTGGTTTGTCTAGAGTCCAGGACGAAACTGTTATTCTGATTCATGAATTTTAGACAAAGACTTCTTGGTTGCTCAATGTAATGAAGGCCATTTGACAGTATTCTCTATGCAGTGCAAAAACTCTCTACTATCTTAGAGAGCAGTAAAGCAATTAATCATATTCTAATATACTGCAATCAAAGATTCTACAATGACATAATCAGGGACAAGTAAAGCAATTAATCATATTCCAATATACTGCAATCAAAGATTCTACAATGACATAGTCAGGAGTCTGCAACTTGACCATAATGGCACCACAAAGCTTTTGCATCTGTAAGACGACTGCTCCTCCCCTTATGGGATGAAGGGTTCAATGATCCCAATTCAAGATCATGGCCAATAAAAAACAATTTGTTCTTTCAAAGTAATATAGGCCTACATATTATCGAGTCAACATGCCAATACCAGATAGAGATACCAACCTCATAGACAGCACTGAAGAGTTTGGTGGAAAAACTATAAATTTCTGCAATAGACATACTAGCCTGATGTATACCATGATACAATTTTCACAATGAGACAATTTTCTCCATCAAACTAGCAGTATTTTTTTTTACTACATCTCATCATTAAATACAGCTTGGTAAAAAAATGTAATTTGCTAGTAACAGAAATTATTTGATGATGTTGGGCACTTTTTTATATTTCTACGATTACTTTCCCTGACGGTAGATTACAGATCTGATCGAATCAGATGAGTTTGCATCCAATAGCAATGTGATAGAGAGCCCTGTGTACAAAGTACTCTCCCCGGTGTTCAAGGGTAAGCTTCATCGTGAATCAAAATTCCATAACTACAATTGGGAACTTGTGCAAACTAATTTTGACAATAGGTGGTTTCAGACCGCCTCGAAGTTCGCCAGTTCCAGGTATTCTTTGATCGGGAAATTTACCCCGATCAGAAAATACCAGGTATTTTGGTAATGTGAAAGCAAACTACGCGTAATTTCCCCGAAAGAAAATACCCGCTAAATAGTAGGTACTTGGCGAAATTACGAGAACTTTCGTGGGGATTTTTCCAAGGTCGCAGGTATTTTGACGATGTGAAAGCAAATTACGGGAACTTTTAGCCCAGCGTGTCGTTGGGCGCGGCGGCGTGGGTGGCTGCTGGGCTAGTGATTTTGAATCTCGCGCCTTGCCTGCTTATCAGACCATACTGCGCATGCTGGTAACTTCGGGAACTTATCCCGAAGGATGTGTTTCGGGGCGGTGTGAATGCAGGAATAATTAACGGGTATTTTTTAGCCGAAAACAGTTCCCGTAATTTAACGGGGATTCTTGTGATAGAGGCGGTTTGAAACCACCTTTTATAAAAGAAATCACACCAATGACCGATCACAATCAAGGTTACCAAGTAGTTACAACAATGACAAGTCTCCCGGTTAATCTCCAAGATAATCTCCTGGATGCCCAATGTGAAAGGGGTACTTTCAAGATCAAGAACATACAAGCAACATGTTGACGACGCATTGGATGACAAGAGGATACGATCAATTTGATACTCATCATCGCTGATGGTAATCATTAACCATGATACAATACACCGCCTCTGAAGCAATCTTTTTCTTCCATTTGGCCACATCTTGAATGGCTTCTAGGATTATCTCCATGATGGTAAGATCATGTTCCAGAGTAAACTGGCAAGAGTTCACTGATCTAACATTCAAGATCATGGACGCGCAAGAAATTTGTTGTTAAAGCGTCGCGTTACCAAGGTGAGAAAAAAGGAATACTCACGGTCATCACTGTAATCGTCCACCAGGATAATTTCCTTGATCATATGAGGCGGACTCCTCCTCAGGACACTGAAAGGGAAAACCAAGGCTCACGAGATTAGCACTCTCTCCTTACTTCCAAAACAACAGTTTGTTACTTTAAAAGCGGGCGATGGAGGACGGTTGAAAATAAAGAAGACTGGGGTGGCATACATGTATGAACGAAGTAGAGGATGGAGAGATGGAGATGAGCAATAAAGAATAAGAAAACTGAGGGGAAAAGAATAAAGATGAGAGATATTAATACTATTATCAAAAGACATAGGGAGAAAGAGAGAAGTACAAGGAATAGAGATTAACAGATGATGTAAAGGATGAGGTCAAAGTTGAAGATGTGAGGTACATTCTACAGAATGACTACAAAAAAAGAATGATAAGCGGGAGAGACAGAGAGATCAAGGGGGCAAAAATAAGAAACAAGAAAAGAAAGAAAAGGATCCCCTCCCCCCAAAAAGGAAGAGATGATGCAGACGATTAAGATGAGAGAGAGGAAGTGGGGGGGGGGGGGCTGGAGAGAGAAGGATAAGAAAGACATTTTATGAGCAGAGTACTGAAGAAACACATTGAAGGAGAATGAAACCATTGGAACGAGATAGCTTGTGTGAAAACAGAAAAATCAAAGAAACAGATCAATGAAAGTTTGAGAAAAATCGGACAAATAATGAGAAAGTTATGAGCATTTGAATATTGCAATCACTAATGCTATGGATATAGCAAATTGGCAATGCGACAAAGATGTGTGATGTCACTTGTGAACAACTCTCCCCATTACTTTAGTATATATTTCACTTGAATTGCCTCTTTTATCACATCTATCCATAGATCATGTGTTCTTTCTAAATGAGGGCATGTAATACATATTTCTTAAGAATACATCATGGATAAAGAGTTTGTATCATCATAAGAAAAAGCAAAAAGAGACATTTTGAGGGTATTTTATAGTCCACCAAAGGGAAAGTTGTTCATCAGTGACATCACACATCCTTGTTGCATTGCCAATAGGAGGATCTCCATAGCATTAGTGATTGCAATGTTCAAATGCTCATAACTTTCTCATTATTTGTCCGATTTTTCTCAAACTTTCTTTATTCTTATTCTTTGATTTTTCTGTTTCTACACAAGCCTATTTGTTCCAAAGGTTTCATTCCCCTTTAAAATCAGAATTGACAAAAATTTATGACTGGGGAAAAGGGATTTGGTGAAAAGGATGAAGACAAAAGTAGGTTAATGTGCATAGCACAGGGGGAAAAGAGGGAAAGTGGAAGAAGGAAGTGTGGAGAAAGAAAGAGGGGGAGATGGGAAAGTGAGGACGAAAGTTCAGGAGTAGGGAAAACACATAAAAAAGCCCTGTAAACAGAAGACAAAATATAGATAATGTACTGTAATAGAATAAGCATTAATACAAGGAAGGCTGACATCTAAGTGGAAGTAAAAACAAAATACCAGTTAGAGATAAAGACAAGTACTAGCAAATGAAACACAAAGATATAAATACCGGTCCTTGATTATGGTGAAATTCAAAATGAAAATTCATTTAAAACAGACAAGCTCCCCCCCCAAAAAAAAAAATGAAGCTTTATTTTGTCAAGAAATTGCTATCTTGTCTTGAAGTTACAAGAAATCTTGTATTAGACTGTAGTGGTCTTTATCTTTTATACATCTATACCCCTTCTATTCCATTAAAAAAGAAATGGACATGAACAAATTGTTTAAAGAATTACCTAAATAAGTCTTTAAAAATCTATGCTGAAATGCTCTTCTTGGTATTTAACTTTCAACTAAAGGAGAAAAAAGGAGAGTGATTTAAAAGAGATATTTACATTTAAGGGTTTCACTTATTAGAAATGGCCAATCATTATGTATAATGGAAAAATGAATCAGTAAGATCTTTATTATGATTTACGAATCTCCTTACCTCACAACTGTTCTTACTAACGTTGATCGAGCTTCATTGTGAAATGTTATAATGACACTTGTTGCAGGTAAAACTGAATCCCATGAAAGTTTTCTGCATCTGTCATATACAAGATGAAAAATGTGAAAATAACAAATATATGTTCACAATTCATGATCACAAAAACAAAGAGAGCTTTACCGGAGGCTACATTTCTTAATAACCACATTAATTTCATCAACAGTGGCACTTTATACAGTATGTAAGATCCATCATGTTTTCATCTGAATTTCAAATAGTTCCCTACTAACTACCCAGAAATTTATTAGATTATTTTCATTCATTCAATTATTGTCTGGTGTTTTTGGTAAAAGTTTTTGGCGCATTGGCATGTTACATCTCAAATTGCACAAGTAGCGCCTGCCATGGATGTAAATCAAACCTGAATAAATAACAGGAGAGTTCCAAAACAAGTCCTACCGGAGAACAATTTGTGCAAACGGAAAGTGTTTACCCCGCGAGACAACATCTCTAGATATTCGAGAGGTGGGAATCTGTGATGTCCGACAGTATGACATTTAAAGCACTTCTTAGCATTTTATCTCACATCTACGGAATTGATTTCCTGCACAATACAGAATTTCCACGCCGTGGCATTTAAAGCATGTATCCCCAGATTCAGAGCGAAATCTTTAGCAATGATTCCTAGCACAGATGGGTATTGAAGCACAAGCAAAAATACATTTTGAAAATGCAAAGGTATGGCTTTTCCCCACTGAACTTCAATTTTCTATTATAGTTATCAGGAGGTTAATATTTCAATGATTGCTCTTTTTCATTTAGAAGCCCTTCTTTCACTATTAACATTCATGAATATCATCTGATATTTGATGCATACATTGTGTGTCTTTTACTTTGTTTCAAGGAGACTCTTTATGATTTGTCTTCTAGTATTCAACTGATATTGAATAATGTGAATTCACCAATAAATTTTTAAACAAAGGATTGGGGAAATCTGTGTTAATCTTCTCACAATATGTGGCAATCTAAATATTTTCATATTTTTCTATTGATATTACTCTCACATAATACATGTACAATGATGGTAGTCTGCTGTGCAAACACTTCACTAAAGTTAAGGGTTCTGAATAAGCATCAGGCAATGACTTGTGTGTACAAAATTCCCTCTCGCTCAACAGTAAGTTTTATGTGTGCTAGACTTGGGTGAAGACCCACTAGTTGATCAAAGTTTCAATTGGTGTCTGTGCCTTGCAGACTAGGGTGATGGTACATGAATGTGTGTGAAATGAATAATGTCATACGTATGATGTGGTTTATTACATTTTTAATAAGTCTTTCCTAAACTGTAAACTCTCACAGTTACATTAATATTCAAATCAATATTTTTCTAATGAAAATAGCATACTGTACATCACAAGTTTCCGGGCTCTAACTCACCGACTATGCATTTCTAGTTGAAGATCTATTTTTTTCTTAACCACTCCCCCCCCCCCCCCGCCTCTTGTCGAGGCCCTGTCAGCTGCTTTCCGAGTGAACATGGCGAAGCAGAGTGCCGCGAGACAGGGCCTCTTGACATCTGAGCCAAATTTCACCGACTTTCTTTTGTTATTTTATTGTTTTTACCAATATTCCGACCAAAAACTGGTCGGTGAAAATCATCCAATGACAGCGCGGGCTGCTATGACGTCATATTGAATATTCATGAGCTCATCTTGAATGGCTACCCGTGGATTCTTGGCGAAGAGTGACGACGAAATATCAAAGAGCATTGAAAATGTCTATAAAATGCTGAATATTGACCGATTTAAGGATTTGCAAGTCAATAAAATTAAATCTGCACTGAAAGGACGAGATGTTTTTGTAAATCTACCCACAGGATATGGAAAAAATGTAATATTTCATGCAATTCCACTATGAGTCGATTATCGATCTCCGCTGTGCAGTGCTGTTGCTTCCCCTGGCCCTTGACTCGAGTCTGACCAGCGGCTGACCAGTATCTCCTGGGAAGTTTCGGGGCGGTGATGGGTCTGTTACAGCCAGTAGAAGTAGTACCACTACTTGTAGCATTTTGCTGGTTATATCCCCTTTAGTGTCCCGCAATTAAATGAATCCCCTGCAGAATAGTGGACTACTATAGTATTCTGAACCCCGGACGAAACAGCTTTGACATTTCATTGGTTTACTAGGCCGGACCGGTAATATCATGACTCATGTATATTCATTAGGAAGACGTTCCTCATGAATATATAATTCAGCTCAGATGTCAAGAGGCACCGTTAAGACTGGTGTACTGTACATGTATGGAAATGAAAATGTTTTTAGTACGATCATCATGCATGATAACATACTTCCCAAGATTTCTATCCCCTGGGGTCCTTTCCCATGATGCAATGAGTTGATACATCAGCAAAGACCAACTGGACCTTGTAACATAAAAAGGTCTGTGACCATTGGCGGCAGAAGCCCCAGAAAATTAGAGGGGGTCTACCTGAAATTTTGTGATGGACACATGTAAAAAAAATTGACAAGCAAAAAAAAAAAAAAAAAAAAGTCATCAACCTAAATTTTATGGGGGGGGAAAAGAGACATTTTAAGGGGGTACACCAGAATTTAGAGGGGGATGCAGGAAACAAAATTGACAAGCAAAAAAAAAAAGGTTATCAACTACAAATTTAGGGGGGACCTGTCCCCCCCCCCCCCACCGCCTATGTCTGTGACTGAATCATGGGGCTGATCTCTACGATTGATTGCATTGTCTATTGTGTATGATCAATTATAAAATCGGTCCCACCATCACTCGCTATATATGCTACAGGGATGAGTGATAGGCCTATGGCTGGTCACTCACATTTCATTTCATTTTAAGTCTCGCATTTCACTAAATGTTTTTGTTTCTGTCATTACTTTCACTTACATGTAGCGTGCATATTTCACAAATCTCATAGCAATAGCAAAGTAGTAGTAAACATGAATATATACAATAATATGTCATTCTGAATCACCAGTCATTTTACATGTAATCACATCTGCTAATAAAATAAAAAAAAATATGATTACACTAACAAATTTTAGTGCTATGAATTTGTAAACGTAAACATACATTTTGCAACAAATTAGGACTTGAAAATATGGCAAATCGTTTTTAAGTACAGTGTATTCATCCCCCCAAGCCTGAACACATTATGCAGACTTCATGTACAGTATTATCCAATGAGCCCCTTACAAGATTTTTTATGTTTAACGTTGATTTTTAACATGATAAATACTTGTGTTAATAGTCGGCATTATCCAGGCTTGACTTTACCTGTATTATATGGAGACATTCTTTCCTAGAAACATTGGTACTTTATTATAAAAAAGGTACTGTACATGTTAAAGTGGTACTCGCTGAACTGGGAGTGCACCATTCCCACCACTCATGATTGCAAGTTGACATTCAACACCAAATCAACTCATTATACAGCAGCTAAAGCGTGCAAAGCACACCTTTCTACACCTCCTTGTTGGCGCAAGGGCTATCATTTATCCCCTTGGCAAGCTCTGCCATGCACATGGATTGCCCAAACTACAGGTATCGTTTTCTTGATCAAGTTCACCAAACACAGCCATGGAGTAATACCTGGTCAACTTGTTGATACAGGGTGGATCGGTAACATTCTAGCCCATGAAACAGATCTGAGAGCCTAAGCAGAGAAACACCGTGGTTATGGGTGGATGATAAATCCTAACTCGTAAACAAGTAATCCGTGTCTTGGGCATAGGTTACCTGATTAATTACCACATGCAGACTGCCTGTTACTACTAGTTCTGTCTCATCCCAGAGCTGCACCAGATGAAGATATATATCGGACAGATGGGAGGGGCCTACTGCCATTTGAATGGGGTGCCACGCAGATCTGTAAAGCTCTACATGATATATAAAATCCCATACAAATGACTTTATATACCGGTACATTATACATACTTAAATAGGCTACAATGTATGTACCTCTTGAAAGAAACAAACGAAGTGCTATGCAGATCTGTACAGCTCTAGATGTCACATAAAATCTCATACAAATGACTTACATTATAATATACTTATAGATAATGTACATGTACCTCTTGAAAGAAAGAAACAAAGTTTTTTGGTGTCGTAATTGATTAAAATTAATATTGAAACAAACATATACATGTATATGTATGTCACATAACAACCTCTCTTTCTAGGAATGTTGGGATACTCTATAAATTAAAGAAATGTATTCCTTGCAAAACACTTTTAAAGATCCTTTATAATTCATTAATTTTACCATATATAACGTACAACAATCTAGTATGGGCTACCACAGATAAACACAAATAAATGTTTATTTCTATTTACTTTAATATTGCAAAAGAAAGCACTTTGCACTTGCACCAGTTCACAATATATTCATTTCACACCTGGCCATTATTTTACCAATTATAAACTCTGACAGTACACTACAAAGTTTATTGTTCATATTTAAAGCGATGGTTCCAGGCTGGAGATATTTATATCTCACTATAGAGTAAAATTCACAAAGCAAATTGCTGAAAATTTGATCAAAATCGAATGACAAATAACAAAGTTATTGAATTTTAAAGATTTGCATTATTCCGGTTGAAACAGTTCTAGGCATGTCTCTATATTCAGTAGGTGGGCTGATGATGTCCTATCCCCACTTGTTCTTTTTTTATTTTATTCAGTTTATCCAATGTTTTTCTACCAAGAACTAAAACCGTTGGAATGACAACTAATTAAGTGCATTAGTTACATGTATGAAACATTTATTATTTCGTGTAATAACATAAGAAAAATGAAAGTGGTGATGTGACATCATCAGCCCACCTAATGAATATACAAACGATGTGCATTTACATGTAACTGTTTTCACAAAATATTGATAAACTTTAAAATTCAATAACTTTGTTATTTGCTATCCGATTTTGATGAAATTTTCAGCATTTCGCTCTGTGAATTTACTCTATTTAGATATCCAAATATTTTTAGCTCGGACCATCCATTTAGTTAAATGAGATGCTACCACCATAATTTCAAAATGTTCATACTTTCAAAAATAAAACCATTCGTGATTACCCCACCCATAATTCTTCTAATTTACATTACGTTAATCCAAAACTACTTTATTGCCCAGAGATCCGTAAGTCACCATGGTCCTTGCCTCTTGACATTCTGTGTCATAATTCATTCTCTATTCCTTTTCCTCCAACACCACCACCTTCATTATTTCCTCCATCATTATCATCATCATCATCATCATCATCACCATTATCATCATCACCATCATCATCACCATCATCATCATTATCACCATCATCAACATCATCTTCAAATTAATTTTCACCGTCATTGTTTTTCTTCATGGTTATGTATTATAGCAAGTGTTTGTTTGTTTGATCAAGGAGATATCACCTCTGGTTTGATTTTCTTAATTAAAAATTTAATAGTCATCCATTCTGCTCATAATATGATTATATATACAGTATGTTTTGGTTTGTCATATTTTCAAGCATATCTGCTTACTATGGCAATTCATCTTCTGCAATTGATTTTATGTTACATGTAAATGATACATAAATGATATAAATGTTATTGTCAAAATGTATTTGTTATATTGCTATGTAGAAGAAATATACATGTAAATAAATCAAATCAAATATGCAAGAAATGATTAGAAGAGGATCAACAGGTCAAGCAACCGATGCATTCCTTTGCAGAGGAAGATCTGCTGTACGATTACAATGAAAATTTGTAATAAATCTGTAGGCTTTGCCTCAAAACATGTCTTTTTTCCCAAAACAAACAGCAGCCTGCAAACAGTATTGCAATGATCAAACATTCACAAATTGGCAAAGATAATCATTGCAAGATAATGAACATAGATGTACATGAACCTTGCCTACATACAAACTACAGGTACATGTACATGTACATATATGTTCATCATTTTGATGGTCTTTTTTACTGTGACCTTGAAACTGTGAAAAATAGGAATTTACATTATATAACATTTCCTATAAAATCTTAGACAGTTTCCTCCCCTTCATCATTTCCATTGTATTGGCTCCAATAGAATTAGTTTTGTGCTAACATATCTGGATGTCAAGCACAGTCACTGTCATTCTCAGTCTCCTATCCCTATGAACATATTTGCTTGTGACCTTTGTTTTTAACCTGTTCCTTCTATGGAACAATCAAAGTGACCCTAAACATTCTTGTAACCTTGAGAGACATACAGACTATCCATATTATACCATAACACACTATTTAGGACAAAAAAAATGTAGGCCTAAATGTATGCAGGCCTGCATATACATGTACATTATATCATACATGCATAGAAACTTGTAGTCAGAGGAAACTTGGATAGTTATTTCAAGGGTCATGATAAAAGTAGATTATGAGTCAGAGTGATCCTCTACATGTGCTACATGAACACGTAGAGTATAGGATTTGGCTACGTGTGTCACCCAACAAGTTACCATGAAAATATCTCTGATCATGACTATTGAACAAAAATTCCTACAATTTATGCTTTCGAAAGTCTGGAGAGCACAGGCGCATTATGCATAGGTGAAGGTGTACTGTATTCAATGTACAGGTGGAAGTGACGTGGTGTAGCGGTTCTGACTCTCGCCTTGTAATCAGAGGGTTGTGTGTTCGAATCCCACCATGGCCTAGCGTCCTTTGGCAAGGCGTTAATCCACACTTTGCCACTCTCCACCCAGGTGTTAAATGGGTACCCGGTAGGATGTGAAAGCCTATACATATGTAGTATGCCTAGCAATTGAGTCTTGGAACTCTTGTTGGAATGCTCCCCAGGGAGTGGAGAAGGTGCATACTTTGTATGCGGGCATGCAAGGATTCGATGACCGGGGTAATAATATGTCTGTAAAGCGCTTAGAGACGTCGTTCCGATTTATTAAGCGCTATATAAATGCGGAATATTATTATTATTATTACAGGTAACCTTGTGCAGTCCAATCCTGAAAATGGTACAATACCTGCAGCATGTACATGTGCATGTACCAGCAAAACTTTTTTAATCGATTGTATCAAAATTCCATACATTGCTGAGATTGCTTTGCTGAGAATGTTTTAAACAAATTTAAATTACAATCCAAAATAAACATTTGTTTACAATGTAGGTTTATATGGGAAAAAGCAGAGCATTGTAATATAATTCCAACTCGCACATTAAGTCTACAAATTTTAATTAATTATATTTCTTTATGGTTTTCAATCTGAACAAACCTTCTGGTCCTCAAATAAGTACATGCGAAAGCTTTATCGGTACTTAGTGCACACATATCCAACAATGCATTCTAAAATCCACAACATTATCATAATCATTATCATGATTTATGCAATGCATTCTGCCTATCTACAAATACATACAATTACAATGCACAATGTAGTATGTATTCCATACATGTACATGTACTGACCAAACTTCTGTATTTAAGGAATATTATAATGATCTTAATGATCCCCCTAGGCTAGCAACATAGTCCTCCGAATCCTTGAACATGCAGGATCATTACGTCCATCGCACACAAATATCCGATTCCTGAGAAATCTTGGAGCGGGAGATATCGGATACCTGGAAGACTCAGCAGGGACCCCTTGGATGATTGAAATCACCCATCTGTCTGCAGTCATTCACTGTATCTTCTATCATCACTCCTCACACCTCATGCTAACTCATCATCATAATAGGTTCCTTCACACGCCAGAACGTACATATTTATAATCCAAGTTCAGCTCTGCACACAATTTTGAATGTCTTGGATATAATCATGATCTGACTGAATTCAGGCAAATATACATGAACAAAGAGAAATACAAGTTTAAAAAATACAGAAAGTAACGAGGGGATACATGCATGCTAACTTACATGTACAAAGTCATCTCACCAACTCACTCATTCATTGCATATGTTCAAAACATAGACCAGGGTCCCGTAACACAAAGGTTAGCGATTGATCGTAACCTGGATTTTTATGATTGATTGTACACTATAGTCAAGTGAATCAATTGTAGAAAAATATCCTACGATCATTGCTAAGTTTTGTGTTACGGGGCCCTGGTGGATGTTTCATAAAGCTGTCCGTAAGTTAAGAGCGACTTTAAGAATGACTGGTGATCCCTTTTGTGGTAAATGATATATTCATTGATAGTTTAGTGCGTAAAGAAGGTTCACCAGTTGTTCTTAAAGTCGCTCTTATCTTCGGCTTTATGACACGGCCCCCTGGGTATACACAAGCAATCATTTAAATTTCAATTCCAAAGTCTAATCTACATGTACAGTATGTACCTTTTGAAATCATGAATGAATGTCCATAAAATATGTGTGCCTACTTGGAAGAACTCTCAAACTGAATTACAAAATCATTAATTTATGATTATAGTTTTTATACATGTACATCATAGTACATATGTTGGTCAGTCCTTGTGCACATTTTCTTATGTCATCCACTTGATACTTCATGTACATTAAAGTTGTTGATATGTCAGTCAATCCTTGTGCACATTCTCTAACCTTAGTAAGAAAATGGACAATAGCTACATGACAGCTGCTACATGGAATGAACTACATGTATCATCCTAGATACCACTTCGTCAGAGGCCTTCAGGGTTGCGCTTCCATCCACCATCTACATGTAGAACATGGAACTAGATTTTGACTGGCATTCATGTACATGTACAGTACATGTATACAAAACATGCTAACCAGTACCCAGGGAGTTCCCTGCAGTACCAACATGTATGCACTGCAATTAATTGAGCAACCAAGTTTAACTCCTTAATAGCGCAATATCCTTATATGGATCCTGCCAAGGGTCGTCATAAGGCGGTGCTGCACCATCCCGAGTTTGCCTAATCTCAAGATTTTAGCCCAATCGGCCCTCTTCGCGATTAATCTCGAGATTCAAGAAACCCCGTCTCCACCATCGCAAGAAGAGTGTTTCCTGCTCGAGCGAGGCATCAATGCGTTATGGTCTGACGCCGTGAATAAATAATCCTGAGTGCGTCTGCACCTGCGAATTAGCGCGATAATTCGTAAAATAACGTGCTATTTTGCAAATAATCCCAAGTTGACTTGGGATTGCAATGCAATCTCAAGATTAATCCTACGAACTAGCACGATAATTGCATCTCCATTACAAATAATCTCGAGATTGTTCAGATCGAGATAATTTGCCGGATCAGAAATAGCGCGCTAATTTGAAAAATCGGGATGGTGCAAACGGCCCTATAGAGGTAAAGGTTCTAAGCATGGACCTATTGTCAGAGCATACTACATTTAGCTCCATGGTCAGAGTAGTACATGTAGGTCCATGTTATTAAAGTGGATGTCAGTGCACTACATACCATACCACATGCAGCCAATTTGACGACAATGACTGCACTTCCAAAATATTTTTTAGATTAGGCTTGATTGAACCTGACCCACAACATAAGAGGGTGAAGAAAATAGGGTCATCAACTGACACAAATACCTGAATGGGATACATTAAAGGGAAAGTCAAACCCAACAAACTTGGAATAAAAAGTTAAAATGGAGAGAGAAAAATCAAAATGATAGAAACCTCATGAAAATCCATTTAAAAAGAAAGTTATGAATTCTGACATTTTAAAAATGAATTTACCTTATTTTCACAGAAAAGTCACATGCATTTAATAAACACAGGTAATAATCAAATGAAATAATGTCACACACTCACCATTTCCCATGTATTTTATTACAAAATATTAAAAAAAATATTTCATTTTTTTTGCAGATTTGACAGTTTACAAGGAGAATCTTCTTTGAATCCAAATAGGTTGGGCAATGGAAACCTCTTCAAGATGGAATCACATTTTGTTTCACATAATAATGAGGAAAAAATGAAGACATACTTTCATACATGTCATTCAAAATACAAAAGAAATAGTGAGTGGGTGATGTCAATGTACCAACCAGGATGTTTTGTGTTTTGTGCAATGAAGTGAACTTTAGAACTTCATAACTTACTTCACATCCAATTTAGATGAAATTTTCAGAATAATGCTCACTTGATTTTCCTCTTTCAAATAATCTAAATCAATTTGGATTCAACTTTTGTTGGGGTAGACTATCTCTTTCAATGTTGGTCCTGTATCACACCACATGAACAAATTTTAATGAGACATTTATGAATGAATTTGATGGGACACAATGTTAATTGGGAAAAAAAATCATTCTCATCTTCATACTTACAATGAATTTCTTGTATCTGGAACATCTCTGTCCATGGCAAGTTTATCACTCTCTACTTGGTTGAATTTATTTCTCACATACGCATCGCCACCTGGGCGAACTTTAGTTTTCTCTATATACGTGGCTACATCAAAATTTCTCCACGATTTGTCCTTTTCATGGATGTGTTCAGCATTGTTAATGTCCCCTAAATGTGCAGGAATGTCCGCTGCATCAAATTTCAGTCTCCCTTTTCTTGAATTCTGAAATCAAAGACAGAAGGGGATACACATACATTTGTTAATGGTATAATTTTGAACACTTGTATCTAGGGTTCAGACACACATATACATACATGTATGAGCCATTTCATTCATTTAATTTCACTACATTTTGTTCAGGCAATTTTTTTCGGAGCACATCATATGAATTCATAGACCCCAAAACAGGAAATAGTGAAAACAATTAAACTGCATTATCATTTCCAGGTAGCCGTCTTTTTTTAAACTGTAGGGGCAATGATAGATTGATTTTTACAGGGATTTATAATCCATTTTGTGAATGAGAATAATGAAACCCCAAACAATGAATTGAACCAATTGTTTTTGTTAAATCATTGCCCCAATTACCTTCAAGTTTTCCCAGTTCTGGAAAAAAAATTTTTAATGAAAACACAGGATGGAAAAACAACATTTAGGCATTTTTTTAAATGGTATTTATTTCATTGACTTTTTTTGGGGGGAGGGCCACTTAAAAAAAAGCAAAAATCTGCAAAATTCATTAGCTTCGGCACAGCAATGAATGGGGTGGGGGGGGGGTTCTAGGGCCCCTTCGAGTTAGTCTGCAGGCACAGACCCTGATTGAAACTTTGATCAACAAGCGTGTCTCCACGCACAGACTAGCACATACAAAACTTGTTGTTCAGTGAAGGGTTTGCACAGCAGACTGCCTTTGAGTATCTTTCGTTTTTACCCTGATGAAATTACAAATCTGTGATATCGTCTGAGAATCAAACTTAAATGACTTTATTATACAAATCTTAATTGTTACAGGGAAAAAACAGGAATAGCCCCAAATATATCATTACTTCAAATTCAGTCAGATGTACTTGATGTTCTAATCTACGGGAAAATTGGAGAACCGGTAGCTCAATTGAAGATGAGCAGGGTTTCTTTTTTCTGGAAAGCAATGTTTCACAGTTGGACACACATGCTCATCAAAGGATGTAAAATCCAGAAATAGAAAACACCTGGAACTTGTAGCCACAGGAAGCAATTGGACTCTGCTCAGCTGAGCTCAAATAACCCAACAGGCGTGTATTAATATATAGACAGACTTCTCTTTTAAGTTCAAGGTAAATGAAGGAGAAAGTGAGAAGGCCTTGGGTAATGAACATTCCTTGGACATAGACATTCTCTTTGAAGCATTTTAGTGTGTACTCTGCCCCCCAATGAAATTGAATATATATATATATATAAATAGTGTACAATCTATTGTACAATATACTGGATTATATGTACGAAAAATCCCGAGAGCAGGTTTATTTCACCGAGGCCGAAGGCCGAGGTGAAATGGACCTGCCGGTACTTGCCGGAATCCTTTTCATAATTTTCAATTTCTTGATAATAAATAACTCATTTGAAAATATTTTCTTTTAATATTCAATGCAATTATTCATTTCACAAATTCACATGTCGCACCAGCACAGTCAATCACATAACCACAGCACACATGCACACCCAACTCAGTCACAAGCACAGTCAATCACCACAACACACACCGAAGTACAGGCGCTATCACTCACCGAAAACTCCCACTGAAATACAAATTACATCCTTAAAATTGGTATCTGCCCTATACTTCCAAAACATGCGGCGGATTATATAAGATTTAGGAAGCGAAAAATGCACTAAAAATAAAGAAATATCTGTGATAAGTTTGCAAACTTTATTTTCTCACTACTTTATGATTGTATCTTCAAAATTACACAAAGGTGGGATCAAAAAGAGGTTTATTGTAAAAATCAAAGAAAAAAAATATAATTAGAAAAAAAAAAAAATTTCTTACTCTTCACCCGTATTTCACTCCGTGTCCATCCTCCAGTTATCGTCAAACTTGGTGATTTTGGGCCCGTATCTATTTCCTCACACGTATTATTCACGGCCGATTTCAATATTCCATTTTGGAATATTTTCCCAAACTCTTAGAATATTTCTGGTATTTTCTGAGCCATCCAATGTAAAATAAATATTTATGCTGTTTGACCTTTAACCCATCGCATGCGATGTTTTGAAATCGGCAGTGAATAATAAGTGTGAGGAAATAGATACTGGCCCAAAATCACCAATTTTGAGGATAACCAGAGGATGGACACGGAGCGAAATACGGGTTAAGAGAAAGAAATTAAGCAATTTTTCTTTCTCGTTATATTTTTTTCTTTGATTTTTACAATAAACCCCTTTTTAATCCCACCTTTGTCATTCGGAATATAGAGTTCACCGTCCCGAAGTTCGGGTAGGTGGAAGTAGTGTAGCAGTAGTGAAGTGGAGCCTGCACGAACTTCGCCCGAGCCACTTGTTCACTGCTACCATCCTGCCTGTGGAAAATCTACAGGTAGGACTATGGTATGCCAATGGTGTATTGAGCACACACCACAAAAAAAAAATTAAAATATCACTTTTGTGACCCAAATTACTAATTTCCATACAGTTGCAATTTATTTTTCATTTACCAGAACGCTCAAAAACTTGAATTTCGGGCATATTTTTGTGTACACCCTCTGGGGAAAGTAATATGGCAAGAAAATTTTCATTTTTCAATCTCTATGTTTAATTACATGAAGAAAAAAAAAATAATGTACAAAATTAAATTTACATAAGAGCCAAGTTATATACCGGTAATGAATCTAGCTGTAATCATGGTAATGAAAACTGACAGTGTAAGAAAATCAAGCATTTGTCCCATAAAAAAAAAGAAAATAGGCCAAACATTGCCACCCTTATTTTGCCACACATGGAGATGTAACTTAGAACAAGGTTACAGTATATCATAACCTTGTTCATTGAATGAGTGGCCCGAGCCAGCGCCAGGTATGGCAGTGAGTCCAAACTTCGCGCGTGCCCATACTTCACGGACGGTCATTATCTCAAAAACTAGCCAATATCCTTAAAATCTGATATCAACGTGAAAAGCGACCAAAAATTACCCTTTGATGAAAGTTTCCTCAGGATGAGTTCAGTATTCATGAAAATATTGGCAAAAGATCGGCAAAAATCAACAAGCATCACGATATCACCATTTTGCAAGCAGAAATCATAAAAAATGTGAGTTAAATGTGGTACTAACCGATTCTATAGCATTTTGCCATCAATCTGATGTAAATATTTCACTTTTTGAGCTCGAGTTTTTGTTTAAATCTCCACAAAAGCTTTGGTGCGCGAAGTTAAGTCACACTTTTTCTGAACGGTTTTCCAGCACAGCCCGCATTCGCCGATCGGAATAGAATTTTGAGATCGCTATACCGGCGAAACCCCTTGACCTACTTTACATTTTCGTCCATGATTATATAGTTTATGATCTTGCCGTCAATGTGGTAACAATTTCTTGAATTGGTATTGTATAAATTATGAATATTTTGTAAAAAAAAAGCCTGATGAATATTTTTCAAAAGTGCGCGAAGTTTGGACACCCCATCATACCTGGGTTTAATGTGTTTGATATTAATTGAATTGTGTTCGGTACCGGCCCGGTGGTAATAAAGATGACTGATCCACTACCAATACCATTTACATGTGTGCACATACAATTCAAAGGTATGGTAGTGGATCGTATTACCGAACACTTTTCATGAATTTGATCATATCAAACACATTATTCCAATAAAATTCACCAAACTTTCACCATAAATACACAAATACCTACAAAATATAAATATGCAGAAATTTTGCCGAAATTGTTTTTCATTTTTACGACATCAGCTTCCAATCGGACCCCTCTTCGCAAGTGAAAAATTTTGGTCACTTGAAAAGGTATCGTATTACCGAACGTGTGTTTTCTATGGGAAAAGTTGGGAAAACAACAAAGTCACTGATGAGCTATTTTGACAATATTTTATTGTTTTGAGGATATAAAGACTTCGAAATTGTGTTTTTGATAATTTTTCATAATTTTTCTATTTAAGTTCCCTTTGGAAGGAAGTTGCAAAGGTTTGAGCGTATTTGATTATTTTCTGACGCATATGATGCGCGCGTTCGGTAATACAAGGCCGGTCGGTAATACAATCACTCACTATACCCGAGAACACGATTTGATTTTATATAGACTCTAGGCCTAGTCCAAATAATCTACAAAGTATTTATTTTCACACTTATCATCCCCGCCCCCAACAGTTGCAGCACTGTAGACTCTAAGCTCCGCTGCACAAGCAAAGCAGACTGCTCATCACCGCAGCTGTCTTCGCTTGCAGAATGTTTATGCATGCGATTTGCACAGAGACTCTTTGCACTTACTTTTTGTCCATCGTCGTTGTTGTGAAGATATAGAATTACGACGACAATCCACGCTACTGCACCCATCAGCAACAGTCGAGATCTCCTTCTAAATAATGCCACCATCTTGAAATAAATACCTCGAACAATAAAGAAAATTATAGCACTGATTTTCCTACTTCCGGAGAGAGATTGTCTCGCTAGATCGCTAGCCGGCCACCGTATGATGATCGGCCGGAGCGTGCGGCGCCGGTCCGGCCGGTCGCACGCACGAGCTTGCGCTTGCGCGAGCGATGCGATTACATAAAAAAATCTATCTAAAGCATAAAAGGGGCAAAAAGATGCTCACTGATCTCTATCATAATTCCAGTTCGTGACTTAGGAAATCAGCAGAATTAGGACTTTGAGGATAAGGAGGACTGAGGAATCTTGAATAATTTTTTTTTAAATATTGACATACAAAAGGGGGTGTGTTATAAAGGGTATAAATGCACTGCAACATTCTCAGAAAAAAAACCTAACTGCTCATGATATTAGGCTATAAACATCATCAGGAGCCGAACCACCATCCACAGCTGGATAGGGGGCAGCTAGCCCCCCCCCCCCCCAGCACTGCCCTGTGCGGGGGCACTGATTTTGAAAGAACTGGAAAACAAACAGACAGGAGAGAAAAAGGGAAGGAAGAAGACTATAAGAAAGAGAAGTTTGGGCCATATATTTCAATACTCCTGTTATTTCAATTGAGAAAAAAAAACATGCTTTTAATGCCCCATTAGAAACGGCAATTAATGAAAGTCATGAAAAAACTTGGGTGAATTGAAGGCTGGGGCAATATTTCGCAAAAATATAAAAAGGAAAAACAAAGAACAGAGGGCCTTCTTGTATTTTGACCCCTCTCTACTTATCTCCACCTCGGCTGGACTTTCACTTTTGATCGTGATTACCTTGCAAGACATCAAAATCAAATGGACTTTCCTTCAAGTTAGAGGCATGACTTTTACATGTTGCCCTCATCATCTCCTTTTAAAAGCTGTTAACCAATGGGAAATTTCATATTATTCTAGAAATGAAATGAAGATCTTCCCCATCAATATCCATCCAAACCATCATGATCAATTAGATAAAATATACAAAAGATTTCTAATTTCTTTATTGCACTCTATCTTTCATTTCTTCAATAACACCGTCTCTGAACAAGAGGACAATTCCTTGTCGCAAATTATTTTTAGGTGGCATTACAGGTAACTTGCCAATTTGGGTAGTATTGCTTTGTATATTTTTCTTTTGGTCTCATCCCATATACTCTTTCTACAACCAATTCATTTATTCACCATTTGGTATTATTTCCATTTAATATATTTTACCATTTTGTCTAATTTCCTGCTATGCTCGACGTAGCTGTTATACCCATTTCACCAAATAGAAGTTTGGTCTCCAGTCTGTTAGTATAGAGGAACTGTTTATGAACCAAATTTTCATTTGCCACAGTGAAAATAATAAGAATACAAAGTGGAAATTAAACCAATGAGGGCATGAGACTGAATGAAAATAAGACTTAGCACATATCATAGCTCATGAAGTGTATGCCAAATAGCAATTAGACCAACTGATATTAGACTTATTATATTTTAACCATATAATATACATTTAAAGTCACTATGTCTCTCTCCTTTTCTTTCATACCCCTACTACCATTTTCTCACTCTATCTCTTTCTTTATCTCTCTTTACCCTTGCCTTGATCTTATCCCCCTCCCCCCCTTTCTCTATGTATATACCTCTCTCTCTATCTTTCCTTCTCTCTTATACTTTATTTTGCCCTACGCTTACACTCTCTCTCTCTGCCTTATTTCAATCTTGTTTGGATATAGAGTAAACAGACACTGTCAAATAAAGAAGCATAGCAAAAGATAAATCAAAAGGGGAATTTCTACAAAATTTTATTTTGCACTTTATGTACATGGTGTACCATGATTTAAGAAGTCACCATGGAGATATGAGCCTCCCAGCCAGAAGTAGGAACATTTCCTATTAAAGTCCTCCATTGCAAGTTGATATAATATATATGTATATCATATAACTTACTGACATTACTTGCATCTGATTCATCTGATAGACTGGGAGAATGGTTTCCATTAATGTGAAGACAAGGCCCTGTGTCTGTCACAACAAGCAACTAAAACCTCGGTCACATTTGTTCTACGGCGGCCGTACGGCGAGTCGAAAACAGCTGTTTTATCCATTTTGATTCAAACCACCTATATGTAGTTGGACAAAAAAAATGTTAAAACGGCTGTTTTCGACTCGCCGTACGACCGCCGTAGAACAAATGTGACCATGGCATAAGAATGGGACAACTGTGAAGCCCTTTGTTTCTAGTTATTCAGATAACACATTTTTCATTCAATATTAATGAATGGTTGCAGAATATGACTTCCTAGTCCAAGCAACACAAAATGTATGTGACCAATTGCAAATTTCAAACTACTCATGGGTTGACAGTGGGTGCATTCATAACATGAATGTAGCAATGATTTTATTGGATATTGCCAACTTCTGATTGATTGCAAACATAGCAAGCCCAGCGTATATAATTCGATCCATTGCGATCTGATTTTCTGTTCAATTGTAATAGCATTTGATATGAACATTCCAGCTTATAAAATCATCATTCCAAATAGTCGTAAGAATATCAAAATTGAAATTCCAATCGATGTCTAGTTTCCCTTTAGGGATAAAAGCAAATCCAATTCTGAACGTCATCAACAGCTATGACTTGAGACCGATTTGGACTTTACTCTGACCACAAGGCTTACAGAAAATTAAAAATTTAAATTTTAGTATTACAAGCATTACACCAAACATCAAATAAAATGATTTTACTTCTTGAGACTTTCATATTTCATGGGCTTAACTTTTACAAAACCAGGTTGAATGAACAAATAAAAGAGATTAAAATCATCCAATAAAATGAATAAAACCATTGTAAAATTTGGTTAGCTGGAGCATTTTTAGGCCACTGATTCTCACTTACAAGTCCATAGAGTAAGGTATGGCAGTCAGTCGGCAAGCCCTGAAAAAGTAGCTTCTTTTATCCAAGTGATATTCATGACTATAGGGTTTTTGCATAGTTAATGAGCTTGGTGCGAACCAAAACACCTCTTTTTATTCTGCCATTGCTGCTCTAAATATTAACCAAATTTCATGTTTTTGGTATCTTTGTAAAGAAGAAGAATCATTCTTTCAGGTCATGTGTTTGGAATTCTTTAAAAATGTTGTAGTATAGGGAAAACTTTTGATATAAAACATGAAACAAAATGATTTTTTTCATGCAACAAATGTTGTTGTTTTCACACTTGATTTCTGTTTGAGCACAAATGATTTTTAGATCATAATAAAGCTGAAGATCTACGCTTTAATATGATACAATTTGTATAAGAAGATGTATCTTAGATGGGTCAGCAGCCAGCTTTTCATAGGCCAAGTACATTTAGCAGCTCAAAAACAAGGATACTGCACTCTGATTGGTCACAGAGACCACACACCCAGGCAAATTCCAATGTTCCCCACACTGGGCCTCTGCAAGGTCACACTCACCATGTGGTAATCTCTTCAAATAACCCGCGCCTGTTGTTGTGAAAACATTATTCAGCCAATCAGAACTCTGGATTTTATGTTACTCAGAAATTTTAGAAATCTCGTCTTGCATCTTGATGGAAAAAGCTGGCTGCTGACCCATCTAAAAGATGCCACATATCAAGAGTGACATTGTAAGAAAGTATAGAGTTTGAGCTTTCTGATGATATAAATAATGTTGGTACCGAAAACACAAAATGTTGCACAATTTGCAAGTGAAAACAGAGGAAGAAATTTCTGTTTGATGCATCTTTTCTCGTAAAAAAATCACTTATTTATCAAAATATTTTATTCAAAAGAAATAACCAATATGAAAGAGTAACATTTACTCTTCCCAATGGTACAAAAATAATCAATTTTACTCCAGGAGAAAGTGGTTAAATTCTTTGAGAAAGAAAGTCTCACAATTCACGAGATTTTGCAGGGACATGAATTCAGCCACGAGAGGACTTGGATAAATCTGGCCCATTTGCTCATTAACACAGGGGCTTGCCGACTGACTGATGGGCTCCTATTTGCATATTTAACATTGCTGATATCTTCAAAGCTAACTTTCATATAGCCTCTTCAAGAATTTAGAAGTAATACATTTCTTACAGCTTAAATCTCGAAAACCCTAATGAATCCCACAAATTCAGGAAATTCAGTCTGATTCTGTGAACTATGGTCCTTAATCTTGAAATAAGTGGCCCGTATTCTGAAGTCAAGTTTAACTTCGACCATGGTCTAACTCTGTGCTAAATTATGGGAAGCCAAAAGTGTCAAAAATTTTATTAAGTTGTATGTTTCTTATGTTTACTGTGCTCTTTCCTGATCGATCGTGTAGACAGTAATCTATTTTTACTACCTATACAATTATGAATGATTTGAGAGCCAAATGAGGTGAAATATTATATCTCTACTGTCAGAGATTTATGTAACAATTGGCTATCCATACTTAAACCACAACTTTAGACCTGAGTTGAAGTTAAACCCGACTTCAGAATAAGGGCCAGTGAATCCAAACTTATCTGTAAAAAATGAAGACTTTGGGCCCTGTAATATAATGCTTTGTGATTGATCTTAGAGCTGATTTTTTAGACTGTATGAATATAAATCAGCCCCTATATCAGTAGCTAAGATGTATGTTATGGGGACCTACTGATGCAAAGC
Organism: Lytechinus variegatus; assembly: GCF_018143015.1. Classification (NCBI taxonomy): domain Eukaryota; kingdom Metazoa; phylum Echinodermata; class Echinoidea; order Temnopleuroida; family Toxopneustidae; genus Lytechinus; species Lytechinus variegatus. The sequence goes on along the minus strand of NC_054746.1, from coordinate 2,722,465 downwards.
TGCCAAACTGAGTAAATAATCATTGATAACTGTTATTGTTTCTTTCATGAAGGAACTATGATTTTTCCTTTTCTTTATCCTCTTTATACAATGTAGCCATTTCAAACTCAAGTATTGCTCTTCCAAGGGGACCTGTCTGTACAGATAAAAATACACACACTGACACATACCGTAAGTAACGGTGTATTAACCGCACCCCCAACTTTGGACTAAAAAAAAAATTCTTCTCACATTTACATGCATATTTGAGGTACGAAGAAACAAAAACTAAGTTTAAGATTTCAAAGTTAAGTATCCAAAGAGATTACCGGTATGCGGAAATCTGCTGTTCTTGATCAATTCATCTACAAATGTTAGAAAGAAAGAACGGTCCCGACAATATTGGCCACTTACACACTCACTCACCTCACAGTCACAGTGTACACACACACAGAACTGCCATTACATTGCAAACTACATACAGTAGCAGTCATGCCAGTACATCTTATCAAATTATGATCTGTGTCTTTCCCAGTGTAGGAGGAAGAAACATTCACATTTCTTGCATCACAACCTCACAATCACTTTCAGAAATTTGATGTCTTAGCATGAATTTTGGATACGGGATTACAGGAAGGTTCAAGAAACAAAGAAATTGACATTTTTTTCCAGTTGTTTTTTACGGCTTCGTGCCGTCTCTCTCGTGCGTGGTTTACATGGTATCTTATGAAGAGCAAACAGGAAGGAAAAAAACAAGCTGGTGCGAAACGGAACTTTGAATAGCGCCAGCTTAAGTCGCACTATAACCATATTACAACGCAGACTAAGCTCACTCAACTCCCGCTCAGCGGTGACAAAATTTTACCGAGTATGCTTGGCGTCTCTTTTAACTTAGCCAGGGAACTTCACTACTTTGAATTGAGAATAAAGTCAAAATTAGTGTCATGAAGGTGGGTGCGTTTGTTTTGGACAATATCTAATTAATTGCTTCCCATTACCCGCGGCTCATACCCCTCTAAAGGACATCGCCTGGGCGGCTACGCCCGGCCACTCGATGTGTTGTGAACTGGCAGACATCGTACATGTACGTACGGGGGGGGTTACGGCGGGCCGGCTCAAACCCGTCACCGTGTATAAACCGCACCCCCGACTTTTGCATCTATCCCGCCGAGAAAAAGGTGCGGTTAATACACCTTTACTTACGGTAGTCAAGACCAGGGAAATGATACTGCCATTACATAACATTCATGACTTCACCTGGAACTCTGGTGCATTAATGAGAATGACATTGAAAAAAAAAATGATTTAAAAAAGGGAAAGGAAAGAAAGGGCAGGGGATGAGACAGAATTGGGAGAAGGGGAGAGACAGGATTACGGTACAAAGGAAATAAACCAACACGAAGGTATAGGAAATGAGAAATGGAAGAACAAGGGGGGGTAGGGAGGAGAAATAGAGAGAAGAAGATTGAATGGAATACAGAGATGGGAGAAATAATGGGAAATCCAGAATAAGACTTCCTAGTGGGTGCAGACATTATTATCGTCATCAAACTTGATAATTTAGTCAAGTCCTATAGAAAGTTGTAGGTAGAAGAGAAGGAGCGTGTGCACCAAACCATTTTCCATTATACAAAATATCAAGGTGTCTCTTTTGCCTTGCAAATGATTTCAACAGCTCAACAAACATTTGATTCAATGTCAAACCTTGAGGCGCATTGGTACAAGTTCTGCTTCATTTTGTCAACTCTTGCTGTTCAAGAGTTTTAACAAATAACTTGTATTGGTGCTGTATTTGTCTTTTCAAATGAATGTTACCCTTAGGACAAATGCATCAGTCCAACTTCTTTTACACCTCATCTGATTCTTGCTGTTCATATGCTTTCAGATACAGCCCATGCTGATGGTGTTCTTTGCCTTTCAAGTTCCATGTCAGACTAGATGAACTGTATGGTTCAGCCTTTGCTCTGGTCTTAGAAAAAACATGACTCACTAGTCCTTGACATTCAATACCATGCTATGCCAAATAGTTCAGCATGGTCAATAATTAAGCTTATTTTTTTCTTGACCTCTTTAGACTTGTTACTGTAAAGTGGCTGACAACACTTGCCGATCTGTGAAGTTTCTGTACCACGCCAGATTTCCAAACTCTTTGATCCTTACCAGGTCGGCAGTCTCTTAACCAAGGAGTAACAAGACTTGCCGATTATTATTTCTGTACCATGCCAGACCTTCCAAACTCTTTGATCAAGCGAACAGACCCATAACAAGAGGGACAAGACTTGCAGATCCTTGTTGCTTCAGTACCAGGTAATCTTCTGAACTCTTTGATCCTTAGCAAGTCTACAAGCACTTGAACCAAGAACTGCTGATTGTTCTTTCACTGCCATGTCAGACTTGATGAACAGTCTGGTCTAGCTTCTTCTTCATCTCTTCTGATTCTAGTTGTTCAAGAGTGAGTAAAGACATCCCAAGTTGGTCCTCCTACAGCAAAAAATATCACAAAATACAGTTTTTATTCAATCAGTCATGGGCGTTGCAAAAAGTTCAAAAATATCATGGGAAAGTCCAAGAATGGCTAAAAGAATTAGTGAATTGTTGACTGGTCAAGACCCAATGACCTATTTTATTTTTGGTCCAATTTCACATGGTTTAATCCTAGTTCATCTACAACCGGTTGAGTCTAATTACCATTAGCTTTACTTGCCCTTAAGCTCATTCATAATTTTGATGAATTTCCAGTCAGGCAATACCCATTTCATTTAATATCCACTTGGTCAACACCTTTTTGTATATATGGTTAGATGAACTGTTTATGAATCAAGTTTTCATTTGACAAAAAGCAAAACAATAAATAAATCAAGTGGAAATTAGAACATTTGGGTATTAGTCTAAATGAGAATTGGGTTCAAAGGTTATATAGACAAAGTGTAGAGTAGACCAAACACCAATTACACCAAATGGGTTTAGCCCATGTGGTATCAGATGATCAAATCAATGCTCATCTCATCAGATGTCATCCCTTTTCCTTCGGAAGTTCCCTAGTCACAACTGAACAGTCCAACCCTACTTGCATTCAACAAAAATCACATTCTTATGACAACGAATTGGTTCATAGCAGGACCCCTGGTTTATATTCACTGGCCCGTATGCTGAAGTCTGGTTTAATTTAAACTCAGGTTCAAAGTTGTGGTTTAAGCATGGGAAGTCAAAAGTATCAAAATTTTTATTAAGTTGTACATATCTTATGTTGACTCTGCTCTTTCCTGATTCATCGATGGTGAAGACAATCATCTATTTATACTTCCTAGATAATTATGAATGATTTAAGAGCCAAATGAGCTGAAATATGATATCTCTACCGTTATTGATTTATGTTACAAGTGGACATCCATACTTAAACCACAACTTCAAACCTTAGTTCAACTTGAACCTGCTATCAGAATACGGGCCACTGAGTCTGCAGGCCATTGGTCTACTTCTTAGATAGTCCAATACGGCATGAGCCAAGCCATTTGGTCTACTTTAATTGTTGTTTGGTCTACACTACATTTGGTCTAATACCCTCAATCCTCATATAGTATAATACCCAGACGGTCCAATTTACATTTCGTCTTTCAGTTATATTGCACTTTCACAAATGAAAATTTGATTAGTAGGCTAAGTAGATATTAGACAAAACTGGTAAGTAGGCTAAATGGTTGTCAGAACAAATGGTCAGCAGACGGATTGGTTATAGACAAAATAGAATTCGACCACCAGGGATGAGACTGCATGAAGTTAACCAAACTCCTTACCCTCTTGAAAGGCTGGGCCATTTGACGTAGGAATCGTTTACTGATTTGCACGGCTTCTTCTGTTGATAGATTTAGAACGCTGTCTTTCATGTACTCCTGGATCCATCTGGGCAGCTTCCCCCTCTTATCAGCTCTTGAGTATCTCTGTAGGATAGAAAAAATAACATTAATCACAATGATGAACTTGTGTGGGCCGTAAACTCAAAGCTTCGCAATCGTTGCAGAACTTTTTTTATGATTGATTGCATTGGCTACAAAGTACAATTAATTGTGAAAATCAAGCGTATGATTAATCACTGACCTCTGTGTTAAGGGACAACTCTGTCTAATATGGGGTATGTCAAGAAAATTGCAATCAATTGCAAGTCAATTTTGGGTCGAAATATTGATCAAACATGGACAATTAATTTGAAAATGTCCACACAATTGCCTGTTGCTTCTTACAAGGAAATCTCAAGCTTTCCACTTTCTTACAATGTCACTCTTGATATGTGGCACCTTTGTATTGTATGGTATGGTATGGTATTTATTGTATCATGCATCGCAGTTACAAAGACTGAATTGCACATGGATATACAATATTAAAAATGTCTTAAAACAGTGTAATTATTTACATAATTAAAAAGTACACATATATCACACACTGAATGCAATAAATAAATAACATATTACTGCGTATTTAACCATACATATTATTTACAATAAAAAGGGTAATGTAAAACATACCAATAATTAAAACAAAGAGGAAGAAGAAAAAAAGAAGAAGAGGAAGAAAAGAAAAAGGAGGAGAAGGGGAGAAGAATGAGGAGAAAAGAAGATGGGGAAGAAGAAGACAAGGAAATATAAAAAAAGAGACTTGAAGCAGAATAACAAGAAGATAAAAGATCACATAATATATTTCAAAATGAGGATACAGAGTACTGATATGTAAAAGTAAAATTCTAAATTTGTTAATCATGGAAAGGTAATTATAAAATTCATTTAGAAAATTCAAAGAGACATGTTTAGTCCTGCAAGATGTAAGGACATAAATACTAGATAAGTCATCATAGATTTAAAACTGTGGTAAAAATTATGTTTAATATATCATTGCTGGTTTAAGAGCCTTATTAAATAGGGTAAGGCGCTCTTTTTATAGTGTTCTGTTCTACATTTGATTTCACGTATCCTCTTACTGTTTCTTAATTGTCTCAAAGAACTCTGGCTTTGGGGCAACCAGTCACGGAAGTTACAATACAGTGATCTAGCGAAGTTCTCTCCTATTTCTCATAGAAGTGAGATTACATACTTCGAGTGCCCGTTGGTATGATTCATATCTCATTCCTAAAATTATACGTAGAGCACGCTTTTGGATTGACTCTACCTTTTAGATGAGTCAAATTTGCTGGAGTCATAATTGAGCATCATTTGTAAATTAGGATCAGAAATTTGCGATTCATCACAAGTATTGTTTTTGCAACATCCCTTAGATCCAACATAAATCAGAATGATGAATTTGTTAACAGCTGACTCTGTCTAGGTCAGATCTTTTCAAACCACAAAACTCTGTTTGTCCCAGGGGAAATCAAAGAGGGAGACACTGATAACCAATACCTTGTGTACTATGGTCTAAAAAATTTGCATTAATTTAGGCAATTAAATGACACTTCTGATTTGACAGATTTAACTAGTCAACCTCTGACAACTCAACGTCGCATGAGTCAAATTTTGCATTAGGTTAGATAAAAACAGAATCAAAATTAAAATTTGTAATGTAAAAATGCCATTAAAATGGAGGTGTGCCACCTCTATTGAAATTGAGAAACTGACGACCTTTTTTTGCTTGTCAAATTTTTTTCGGATATGAAATATCCTTAATTTGTGGCTTTTTTTTTTAATTTGTGGGTGAAAAACATCTTTTTTTGCTTATCAAATTTTGCGGGGCAAAGTATCCTTCATTTGTGGTTGAAAACCTTTTTCTTGGGGGGGGGGGGGAGCTTGTCAAATTTTTCTCCGAAAAATTTGCCCCCCTTTTGGAAATCCTGGATCCCCCCTGATGACAGGGAATCTATAAATCATTGATAGGATTCGGTTGAGATTTGTTTAAAATGCTGGCAGTTTCAACTTGAGCAGAAGAATACAGCCCCAAGAATAAAACCAAGACTGCCCTGGGCAGGTTCTGGGGTACCTATAGCATAATCCGACCTCTCTATAAATAGTTGAAAAGACAGGAAGTAGTGTTCTGAAGTCCCTGTTGACCTTTGTTTATTGTTGACATCCATGTACATGTACAGGATGTCAGTACAGAACAAAAGGAAATACTACAATGAACCCAAACTGCACTCCAAAATGATGTCTATATAAGGTTTCTACAGACCATGTTTTACAAAATTGTTGATTTTTTATCCTTCTATAGCATGTGTACCATTTTACCACATATTTTTAATAGGTTTTGTAACAAAACAGAACATTGATATTAAAGAAAAGTCCACCCCAACAAATAGTTGATTTGAATAAAAGAGAAAAATCCAACAAGTATAACACTACAAATTTAATCAAAATCAGGTGTACAATAAGAAAGTTATGGCATTTGCATTAAATTTTTGCTTAGTTTCATAAACCAGTTTTATGCACATCCTGGTCAGTACGCAACTGAGGGGACTGATGACATCACCCGCTCACTATTTCTTTTGTAAATCATTATTTGAATTATGAATTATTTTAATTTTCTCCCCATTGTCACATGAAATGTTTTATTCTTTCCTCAAAATTTGGAATTAGGCCTACCATTAATTTAGGTGGTGTATTCAAGTTGGTTGTTATTGTTAATTCTGCAATAATCAAAATATTGCATAATTAAAACAATAAAAAACAAAAGAAATAGTGACTGAGGGCCATCATTGACTTTCTCACTTGCATATCATTGAGTTCTGCAAATAAGTGTTTTTTTTTTAAATAAAAGCTTTAAAATGCTTTAACTTTATTATTACACATCTGATTTTTATGAAATTGTCAGAGTACTTGTTTGATTTTTCTCTTTCGATTCCAATCAACATTTTCTTGGGGTGGACTTGACCTTTAATAATGATACACAGTTCTTGTATAGCGCATATCTCATGGCGTAAGTTATAACGTCACTATGCACTTTTTTCAATTCAATGGCATTTATTTCATTCTCAATTCTAATCATATCATAATACAAAAAAAATCATAAAACAAAGATAAAAAAGGAGGAAGAATCAGGGAACTAAACAAACAAAGCTATAAGCCCTTCTACAGGGCTTGCGGGTCAACAACTTTTTACTCAACTGAACAAAAAAATAACATAATTCAATCAATCCCAATCGTGCACAAGAATAGGAATTAATTAGCTTATCTTTAAGTGTGATCCAAGGAAAACAGTTGTGTTTAAATGAGATTTGTAATCCCTTCAAAATAGAAACAGTGATTAATGTATGGTGTTGATTATACCATTGTCAACCAATCACTCAGGATTAATGTGTAAGGGGGTATTACAAGAAAATATTTGCGATCAATTGCAAATATTCTTTTGCAATTTTACAACTGATAGATCAATGTTAGCTGTAGCAAATGAAATTAAACTTCTTGTTTCAAGGAGCAAATTAGCAATCAATCACTAATTTGCAATTAACTGCGAGACATATGATTGATTTAGGGACCAAAAATTGACTTGCAATTGATTGCAAGTTTCTTGCAACACCCCATTAGAGTGATGTCACAATAAGGGCGTGATTTATGCGCATGTACTATGAAATGCACAAATTGGCTGCAAATTGAGAATTCATGAGAAGATCTTACCTTATCAGCAAAGACCATGATTCCATAATCTGTCTTCCCTCTAAGAGCTCTTCCAACACACTGCGGAAAAAGGATAAGTATTTGAGGAATGAGTTGAAATCTGCTCAGACATGGGGCACAGGCTTTTGTTCATGCTGGCTCTGTTCAGTGGAATGACCTTCCCCTTGTTATCCATGACTGCACTTCCACTGACACATTTGAACACTACATGTACCTTAAGACGCGTCTGTTCAATGCTTCCTATTCTTAATTGGTCTTTAATTTATCTCTGTATTTGTACTATTCTCTCTCTCTCTCTTTCCCTTACTGCGCCTTGGGCACTCTGCAGAGTAGATTTGGCACATTACAATTCACATTCATTATTATCATTAATGCTTCTCAGTTCCTAAAAGGAATATGTGCACATGTTATTTCCTGCTAATGAGTTGGATAAAGCTATTCATAAATTACAAATAATATATTCATTCAAATGTCTTTTGGGGAATAGGTTAGTTTATATCAAACAAATTTCAGATTCTTACATGCCTCCAAAGCCGTGTGATATTTGAGGGAACTGTTACCCATGCATCCATACAGGCCTTTCCCTCACTTCTCACATTTAATTTCTTATTTACAATATCGCTATACGTTATGCATAGCATAATGAAAACAACTGAACATGTGACCCTTTCTAGGGCTAAATGATACATCCCTATATAGCTGACTACTCACCTGAGATTATAACCTAATCAGGTGTAAAGTAAAGTCATGTGTAACTTTACAAAAAACTTTATGAAACACCATCCTGGTGTGGACAAATCTTTTTCGAAAAATCACAACACACGCTAATTGAGTCTGTTTATCACTGACGGTCTTTGCTAGCCGGGTTGAGGGCATGCGAAACAACAATTGCAAATAATAATGCATTTAAAGATGTTGTGGTAATGATTACAAAATGACTTCATACAGAATCCAATGAAATGACAACCAAAGTGTCTTTTGTATAAATGAAAAATATGTGCCAAAGGATTCTGGAAGAAATTGTGTAATCACTGAACAATTAGCAAATAAGTACAGGATTCGGGTCAAGCATCGGACCAACATTCAAAGCAATAATATGTGCCCTTATCTGTGTTGGCGATCTTCAGAGTGAACATTTTTCAGCAAAAATTTCAAGATTTCACAAAGTTCATTTTATGTAACTGTATCAGATCTAGATCCTTGATGATATAGTAAAAATTAAACCTGGTTTACTGACTTTCTCTTGAAATCAGTGTTTACTGCAAATACTTTCTTTTATCTTTAATGTAAACATTCTAGTATATACCTGTGCTGCATGCCTCATTGCGTCAAACGTGAGGAAATCATTCTCTTTGATCTGGTACTGATCCCTCAGGTACTCCAGACGAGCCTTCAGAATCCTGGACTGTGTGTAGACGTAAGGTATACCAAGCATCACCACTGCTCTCCCAAAGTGATGATCTATGATAGGAGAAAACATCAAGAATGGGATTTAAAACTATTCTGTCTGTATCTGACATATCATGATCAATATTCTGAACAAGGCCAAATTGAGGCCCCCCCCCCCATGAATTCAAGGT